>NC_081251.1:58166401-58466401 GCF_030490865.1 Poecile atricapillus
TCAATTTAATTCCATGTTTTTATACAGTAAATTGCTTTCCAATAATCAAGCAAGCATTTAAAAGATTATGTATACTATTTCAGGCATCTTCAAATCCATCACAGATGTCCTTGGGGTTTTGTATGCTCAAGGGAAAGCTTTGGCTTTTAAAGATGGAAGAAACAGGAAGAGGATGAGAGATGAAAGGGGAGAGGCTAGTTGCTTTCAGAAATATGGCAATTATCAGACTGAGCCAGACTTAGACTGTGTGGTCTGGCTTGGATACATCAAGTGTGGAAGGGGACTCTAATTATCACTCAGCACACACTGGTGATGTCTTCTCACTCAGTCATGTAGGCTTCTGGTGTCTGTATAGCTGAACCATCCCCCTTTGGAGCTGGGATCCCTGCAAGCAGAACTAGAACTTAATTACTCTGTTCGTCCTGGGAAGGGATCCACACTCTGACGTCTGATATCAGCCTGAGCTAAGGGAGGAGCAGGGAAAGAGGAGCTGTTGCCTTACTGTGGAACAGCTGCATTTTGGGCTCAGTGCCAAAAGTGGGGGAGGGAAAACTTCTGGAGGCCTGAAGAGATAGAGAAAGGCAAATCCCTCCAGGTCTTGGGCTTCAAGAGAGCAACGCCGTGTGTGGGCAGAAGCTGGGACGCTGTGTGGGAAAGATTTGCAGTTTCAGTAGGAGTTCCCTCCCATGTCTTCATGCAAACCAAGTCTCCTAAATCCCAGGCTTTATCACAGATCTAGACTAGTACTCTGGTGTAGAGATACAGCCTCCACCCCTTTCCACCCACTGGTGCAAGATACTGGTAACCTCTGCATTTAAAGATGCACTGCTTTGGCACAGAGGGTCTCAGAGCTGAAGGCAGCAGTGTGGCATCTGAACCCCTCCTCAGTAGCATGAAGCAGCACATGGGACACTTATGCTCAGGGCACAGAACTTGGCAAGTCTGTGTAATGTAGCTGCCACAGCTCTCAACCTTGCATGCTGTATGCTCTGTTGGATGCAAGACAAGGGCGTTCCAGCAGGGCAGGCAAATTTAGGGTTCAGTAATACTGGCAGCTGGCTGCTTGCTATGAAGTGAGAGAACAAAGACCATGTATTGTTTTTATTTTAGGGTATTTGAGATCAGAAAAGCATTTTGCAACACTGCATACATGCCTGGGCTTCCAGTGACTTCATTTAGAAGTGTCCAGCCACACCTGGAAGGAGCTATAAAGTGTGAGTTGGGATGACAGCATTTTTTGTAAACAATGGGATTTCCTGGGATTATGTTTGAATGGTTGGCTCTCTTGGAGTGGGGGAGAACATATTAGGTCTCTGACAAAGTGATGAGATGACTTTCTATGTTAAGTAATTTATAAGGCCACTGGTTACCATTGAGTCAAAAACCTGCTTCAAATTGAATGGGTTAAGGTTATCCACATGGTACTGTTGAATAAATTCAAATCCCATGGGATACAATTACATTAAAAGCTTTAGTCAGTTTAAACCATGTCTCTGCCGTTTTTATTTTTGATAAGCATAAAAATACCCTGTAGTGAAACCAGGTAACTCTGTGTTACTTGCAGGAATGTGTCATAGGATTATGTTGTGACCAATCTAAGTGCTTTTTCAATGCCTCACAGCTTTCTGGTATATTCTCCATAAAACTTTTTTCATTTTTTTCATTTAAAATTTATTCTGACTGTCTGATCACGACAGTATAAATACATTTTAATGAACCCTACGATGAATACAAAGCTCACAAACAATTTAATTTTCATGAATCTCATTGTTAGAGGAATATATTTTTTATATTTATAAGCCACATCAGAAAATTTTGGGGTACAAGACATCACCTTTGCCATCTGAGCTGTATCTTTTATGGCATGGAATGGTGGAGATAAAAATTTTCTTTTCCAATATAGTGAAAGGAAGTATATTTTGGTTAAGGTTGGTATTGTCAGGAGATAACATTTGCTTGAAAATGGAGGTTTATTGTTCTAGTACAATATACTGTAATTTAAGTCATTCACAATGCAATTACTTCTGTGGTTCCAGTCTGTAAACTAAACCAGAAACTGACATTTTATCTGGTACATTCAGTTTCAAAGCATTGAATGCTACACATAATGTAAGCAAGAATTCTCATTTACTTGCTTCGTGTGATTTTCATAAGTAGTGGTACCACACCCCTTTTCTTCTCCATCTGAATGATTTCTCTAACTTTTTTCCTTCATCACTCTGGAAATATATGGTAATATTACTCTAGAAAAATACTGTAGTATTGTCGTGTTCAATATATCTGTCTCAGTTTACCTGGTTTCACTGTGCCAGGAAAACGAATGAGTTAGAGTTTGTCTTCTGAGACAGAAGCTGCCTGGGGGAACTTGAAGCTCATTGCTTTGCTCTGTACCCAGATGTTCACGGAAGGGTAGTTTTCTTCCCTGAAAGCATCTTGTTTAGCTGCACCAAATTAATCTTTGTCAGTTTTACCTTAAGGGGTTATGCCCTTCCTCACTGCAAGTTTAAACTTGAGTGTGCGGACATGATAGCAGAGTTCTATGAATCTGAGCATATCTGGAATGTGCAGGAGGCCTCTGAACATGGGCTTTCAGTCAGCAGAGGATATGCTCCTCAGGATGCAGAGGAGCTGGCCAGAATCCCTGCTTTTACTATTGCTTGGGAACTCACTACAGAGAAAGACACTGTCTCCCTTCAGGTGAGATTACTGCCACTCAGTCCTGCCTTCCTGACATGGGACCATGGAGGCCAAATTCTCTTTCAGCTTATGCAAATCATGAGTCTGTTTGTTTGCTTCTCTGTGTAGGTTTTTCTTTCAGCCCCATCTGCTGTTCTTTTACCTCTTCCACTATCTTCCCCAATGTGTCATTCATTCTTAGTGCCACCTGATTTGGATCTGTTGATTCATGTATATGCTTCCCTGCTGAGTAACCAGCACAATGCAGGAAAGTCTACCTGATGACTAGTGATTGCTTTCCTATTTTGCCTTTTCCAAAGTAGATTAAAGTCCAGCTTTTAATGGAGAGAAGGGAGAAAAGTTATGCAGTGCCACCAAATTGAATGCTACCTTTGCTCAGCTGTTCTGCAGATTTTAAACAGTGTTAGAAAATAATATGAGACAGGAAACCTATCAAGTTTAGACCATATCTAGAGGTTTTTCTTTAGATCTGAGTATCACTATTATAGTCCACATTAACAAACTCCATGATAATTTGTTCTGCTTGTTTTTTAAACCAAGGTTTAGCAGTGTTTTGTTTGCTTCCTGTGCTGACATTTGAGAGATTTCCACATATGGCTGCACCATCTGAAAAAGCCAAGGCTAAAATGGACCTCATGTCACAAAGTCTGTTCTGCTCAGTGCACGGTACAATGGATTTTCTTAGTAATGATTGTGTGATGATACAGGCTAGGATAAACCAGTTGGAAGACTGGAGAATAACTCCCAAGTGTTGTGTAAGGAACTCAGTTCAAACTCTGTTTTGATTCCAATCATGAGCCAGTTTCCACATCTTTCTCTCCATGCTTAGGCTTTCAAGCTTCTAGAAATAAGCTGAAGCACGTGAGCCTAAATGGGCTTTCAGCATGTTCCAGTCAGACAGTCACGAAGTCAAAACTAAAGAACCAAGTACAGCACCCACCCCACGGGCTAGATGTGGAAGCTATGTCTTTTTTTGCAAGAAGACTAAGTAATTCTTTACTTCAAAATCAGAAACCCCAAGTCCCTTCTGAATGGCCTCCATCAGTGTTTGTGCAGGGACAAAAGATGGAAGCTGCTGTGCCTTCACGGACATGGCTGTGACTTCCAGGCATGCTCTGCTCCTGAAAGATGGAAATTCCTGTTGTGAACTGAGGTAATGTACAGCTTTGAGCATATGGAAGGTGGGAGCTTCTTGCCTCTTTGAGAAGCAGTAGGTGATTTATCTTTAGTTTGGTAGGGAAAAAAAATTCTGGCATGTCTTTCTGGAAAGGTTGCTGGGCCCTGACCTCCTTTGACCTGATTTAATGGAGGATTTTGCCAAGCTTATTACATGGGATGTTCTTTGGCAGCACTGAGCAAACAAAGCAGGCTGATCACAAATTATCATTTACACGTACACAGAATGAAATATAAAAATAGCTCTTTAAAAAAATGATTTCCTTTTCACTGACATATAATAACCTTCCTTTAGTAACCCATAAACCTCAAGATCAGTATGACAAAACATCTCAGTTTCCTCAATTTTATATCTTCCCAGACACATTATTAACACAAGGCTGAAAAATAATTTTAAAATGTGTATGCCATTATTTTTATTTCTTTTTTATTTATTTATTCTTAAACTACATTATTGGTTCTACAGATGTACCAATTTTGTGTCTGCCCACCAGTAATGTCAGCCAATATTTATAGATGCATCTGCTTTACCTTTTACATATTCCCACAAATGAAATACATGGGACATACTAACATATTTCCTCATGTTTCAGGAAAAAATATCCATTGGATACACCAACCATTTGCTTTTGAAGTATTAAACCTCAGGTTGTTGGCCTGACAGCTACTTGCAGGACAGTGCATTTCATGACATGAATGAGTGAGACAACAGGATAGATCAAAAAGGATTACAGGTGAAATTACTTTTCCTTACTGTTTTTAGACAAGATGTCATTTTTTTCAGAACATTATTCATTAAGTGAAAAGGTGGTTCCACACTTTGGGAAGTAATATTTCAAACTTCCCTATGAGAATGAAAACTATGTTATAACATAACTGGCCTTGGTTTTAATTGAAGAAGCAGACTAGAAATTCTCCTATTGTAATTCACCACCTCCTTGACAATGTGTATGTTTCTGGACTTAGGACAGTCAATAAGAAAGCAAGTGACAGCAATTTTTATTGATGCCATAACAATTAAAAAGTGATAAAATCTCACAGTGATATCTCCCCACTAATAAGAGTTTTTCCATGTTTGAAAGCTAACAAGACTAGAGATTTTTCACCTTTATGAAATGTTCTTAGCTACAAGACTGAATAATTTGCCAAATCTGTGGAACAAAAAACCACTGGTGACTGAACAGCTCTTAAAGTTTATTGCAGGATTGACTTTAGTTTTCTTATCTAAGAGGTGTCTATGTCTGACCTAAGGTAACTGCATGCTGTATGTTGACATCAGTAGCATTCCTAAATGTCAGGAAAAGAGACTAAACCATAATTAATTGGCTGACAAAATTTCTAAAGACTTATATGTGAGCTGGTTATTTTCCCCTTACCCTCTTTTTTTTTCCATCTCTTGTTTTCTGTTTGTCTGTTTCATGCTTATGTTATAGAAAGAAACAGGTAAAGACTCACTTGCCCAGGATCAATGTACAATCCAAGAGATACAGAAATGCAAAATCTTCAGTGAATATGAGGCTTATATATTGTCTGTCAAGTTCTGCAATTTCACCAATAAGTTCTAAATTTCTATTTAGAAATTATCTAACCAAATTCAGCAGAAGTGGAAACTTCTAAGATGCTAAGTCCCTAAAAAAATATCATGAAAAAGAGGAAGAAGACATAAGAAAAGTTTGAGTTTAGCTCTTATCTTACTTCTATGATGTGCAAGTGTTGCTGTCAGCACTCAGGGTTCTAAATCAGCCACAACCTGTGCTGTGTCTTGCCCAGCCAAATGGTAACATGTGGCAGGGAAATAGAAGTGTTGTGAGAATCTGGGATAGGGCATGGAGTATGGGATACTGAGAAACTAGGATCATTACTGCAGGAGAGATTCTGGGGATATAAGAGCAATCTAATGGTGAGGTGGGAGCTTTGGTTAGTATCATGGGAAAATAAAAGTCTTTAGTGACTATATGGGTACGCAGAAGACACGTCCTGTCTGGATAGCAGCTTGGATCTGTAAAACTACTTTCTTCTTTAAATCTTTACCCCCTTAATCACCCCATACCATTATCTTTTTTCTCCCTCTTCTGCTTGACAAGCTTCCTCACATCACAGCCAAGGCAGTCATAAGTCAGCTGAGAAATCAGGAATGAATAATTTCCTTCCTTTTGGGGCAGTAGCACGTCACTGCTATGGAACACTTAGGTCACCTGTCTTCCCAGCAAGAACACAGCAAGGACACTGTGTAACCCAACAACTTCAGCATGTCTTTGCCCTTTGGAAGAGCCACTATAGTGGCTGCAAGGTCAGGGGGTTTATATTCTTAGTGAGTTCTGTTAACTTCTACCTGCAAGATTTTTTTTTCAAGTCAAGTTTTCTCACAAACTTCATGATACCTCTATAGAATCCTATACTTTTTTCTGAAATTCTGCAACCCTTCTGGGCTAATACTTGCATAGACAGTAGTTGTCAACAGCTCTAAAACGATTTTTAGAAAAAAAATTTAGAAAAAAAAAAGTTTTAAAAAAAAAAAATTACACCATCATGGAGGAGTTTTAAAGCAAAGTGAAAGGAGAGTTCTGAACAGAGCATAAAATCATAGTAAGGGTGGTAAATGTAAGGTTTGCATAGCAAACCTGGTCTTGAGATTGCATGACCCATCTTGCAGGTATCAGTTTGTCATTCTGTGCCCAGTTTCATGAGACAGGAATGAGGTTAGTGCTCCTGTCTTTAGAAATGCGGTGTTGTTGATTTACTTAGTTTATTTTTTCAGAGCATTTTCTCAGCTAGAAGGCACTGTAGAAATATAAATGACTGTTTGGGAATTAGTACGGTTCTGTTCCCATTTATTTAGCTCCTCAGAGAGTGTACTGAGGTCTCTAAGAGAAAATGGAGTTCATGTCAGCAGTTGGATGAAACAAAGACAGGAGGTAATGGCAGAGATGAATGAAGAGAAGAGGGAAGTATATACAGTATAAAGAAAAATATGGGTGAGTGACATCTGCCTGAGAGAAAGAAATTGTAGGTGAATGAGGGAGGGCAGTACAAATGGAAGGGCTGTGACCACCCAGCAGTACTGTCCTTGCTGGAATGCAAATGTGAAGTTGCATCTGAATGCAGAGATGGTGCCAGTCCTTGTCAGAGGGAGGAGGCTTCACGTTTATCAGCTACTGGCACCCTTGTGTACTCTGTGGCTGGCATGCAGCTCATGTGCCCTGAAAAAAAAAAATTGTTTTACAGCCTTAGGCTGCTCCTATAACACACTGAACTTGACACAAATCTGTTCCAGCGTGACCAAGCTGGAGGAAGTAAGCAACAGCACTTGTTTTCCTGCCTCTGTAAACTCATCCTGCTTTCTCTCTCTGACTTACCCAGTAGAAACAATATAGTTTAAAAATGGCCCTAAACTGTAGCCCTTGAGATTCATGACAGACCTTAAGAGAATTTCCTCAAGTGTAAACTGAGGTGATTTAGAGAGATTGCTTTTTCTTAGCTAAAAATGTTTTAAGAATGTGTTAACAGCACATAAATTAAAAAGGGATTGAAGGCTGAAGCTTTAACACTAATGCCACAGGAGGACAAGTCAGTGCAAGATCAAGCAGTTGTGGAAGTAAAATCAAAGTGATGTCAGACTGATTAAGAATAAACCACATCAGAAGTGCAACTGGTAAGAACCTTAATCATTCAGAGTCAAATAAAGTAGGGAATATGGTATTTCTTAACACCGCTTCTTGGAGAGGTATTTCTGATCAGATTCAGAATGAAAAAAAGGGCAGTACAATAGGCTATGGTCCTCAGATAAAAGATGAAGACAGGACTTATGTGGGCTAAATGGGGACATATATGGGCTGTCTAGTGGCCGATATGATGTAGTTCACTCTTCTATAGAATATGTTCTTTCTTTTTTTGTTCTTTTTTTTTTTTTTCCTCCTTTGCATCTGTTGCAGGAAGTGTCTTAACTACAGCAGTGAACTAGATTGTATTTGTATTTTTCCTATTTCATTCTATTCCATAGAGGGCTGTGTTGTCAAGGAGCTCTAAAACCTGTGCTCCACAGTTTTCAGTGTGGAGAACACTTCTATTTACTAGGCTGGCAGCTGCTGTGTAAGCTTTTCAGTCCTTTTTAATCACTCTGCCTCCTGTAGCAAGCTACTGTGAATTAGTTCTTTGGGGCTCATTATCCAGACTCCTTTACCACACTTGAGAAGGAACAAGAGGTACTGAAGAAAGCCCAAGGGGATATCCTCTGCTTAATGAATCTCTGCTGTGCCTGTAGAGCCATAGTGCCAAGAGGAGGATGGAAGGGTCATGGCTAGGGTGTACCATGTTCTGGATAATAGTGCATAAGAATGGATCAGAGAAGCCATGAAAGTGCTTTGCAAGACACTGGAAGTCAAGTCAGCTCTGATTGATACCAGGAAACAGAAGGATAAGGAGACTGAAAACATCCTTTACCAAGTCCTCACTTAGGCTGAATGATCAGTAACTGGAAAGAGGAAGGAAAAAGTCCAGTATCTCCGCTTTTCATAGTGTTTTCTCCGATTCCAGAGAATCTGACCTTAAGCAGCATGCCAAGGCAGGGAGGCAGGGCTCTTCACAAGAAGCAGTCACCCTAATTGACAGAAAAGAAATGTTATTGTATGCCCTTGTACTTCCATTGATGGATTTAACTTACCCAGATGCTGCAGATTTAGAGTTAAGAGCTATCAACTGAGATTTTGAATGAGGGTGTTTACCCCTCTTGCTCTGCAGATGTGGGAGCAACAAAGATTCTCACTTTTACAACACAAAAATAATTCTTCCCTGTTCTGCATTGTACTTGCTGCATGCTGATTGGAAACCCACTGAGAAAAAGTTTTACAATATAATCTTCTCTCTCATTAACTGAATCATCTCATATGCAGAAGATAGTAGGAAAAAAAGAAAATAAATGCTGAAGCTTCAAACTCAACCCAAACTTTTCTGTAGGCTGGAGGTGCATGCTATTATCCCAGGTTTTTACTTCATTAAAACTCCAGGGATTTTGACTCATTAAACTTGGTAATCCCAGGATTACTTTTTAATTGAAGTTTTTATCTCATCTGTTGTGTTGCCTGTTGCTCCATCAGAATTGTGTTCACAAGGAAAAGCAGTAGAAAAGGAACCAACAGAAATTTGTTTCTGTGGTCAGTCACTACCTGGAGCTCTCTCACTGGCTTTTAAGTATCTCGTGAAAGCATGACTGAGACTGAAACAGTTACATCTGAATAGATTAGGCTGTGAACATCTTTATGAAGATAGGGAGGTTCTGTTACAGTTACAGTGTGTTCTTGCAGCTAGCTGCATCAATATGAAGAGTGCAGAGAGGCACGCCAGCTGTGCACAACTGCACCACATTCAGCAGCAGAGCGTTTGAATATGAACGAGGCTCTCATTTTGGTCCCAGCTCTTTCCTTCTCTCCCTGTTGAATGAATAAATCTGCTTTGTTCCTGTTTATGTGATACAAGTGGGTGAGAATTAGCAGTTTGGAATTACTGGTTTGGGTTATTAACTTGGGTTCATGAATAAACAGAATGGCTGCTGCCAGGGAATCATGCATTAATTATCCTTGAGCTATGCTGATGCAAGAGTGATAGAGAACCAGCAAATACACTATGAGCTTTTGACTGTTTTATTATTATTAGCATTAGTAAAAGGAGAAGACTGGAAAAAACTGCTTTTCCTGTCTGCCTCAGGACTGTGCAAGGGGCTGCAATTCAGACACCTCCTCTAGAATGTGAACAACAGATGTGTTATAGTTATTATTTTTTTGTTGTGATCATTACTAGACAGTCAGGGAAAGAACAGATCCCATTCTGATATCTCTTGCCCTGGACATCCACTTGGTTTCCATAAAGCTGCTAACTGTGGCTGTTCATCTTGGTGCCAGCTCTGGTAATGAAGCAGTTAAGTGAGACCTGAAGAAAACCCCAGAGAAATGCACTGATTAAACACTTTAGTTTTATCTTCTACTGTTCTTCTTGCCTGGTCTCTTTCACCTTCTTCCGGGCTCGGCAGTGCGTGTTCTTGTGTTTTTTTGAAAAAGCTGGATGGGAAATTATTTGGTTCAACATATGTTAAGGAAGTGGAAACAGCTGGGGGCCAAAGGCAGAATGTCGCTGGCAAGACAAGTTGTTATTTTTATACAGAGCTGTTCAGTTGGGTCTCTTTGTGTAGAGATGTCATTCCACTTGGCCCAATTTTACCTTGATGCCTCCTATTAATCCTCTTGCCTTTGAGCATTTTGTCTTCGTAGTTTACACACCTGCATGTTTATGAATTGTGATCCATCACAGCTCCTCCTTATCTCTCCTTTTCCTCAGCACTTTTCCTTTTCCTCTCCTACAGCAGTTGCCACTCCTACAGATACCAGGGGCAGTGGGAGGGGTCTGTCAGTTTTGTCTGTCACCTTCCCAGTCCTTCCTCTTCCCAAGGGCAAGAGAGCCTAGGGTGAAAGCTGGTCTGAAGGAAAAGAGCCAGCCAGCATCTGTCAAGTTTGAAGAGACAGACCAAGGATGAGTTGAGAGGAAATTACTAGGCAGGGGAGAGGATGGGATTTCCATGGTGCTCTGGGAAATGGTCTAATTTAAGAAATTTGCATGAAATCATAATGAGACAGGAGTTAAAATTTCAGTCGTATGGATGACTCTTTTTTTCTGTATTATTATGTATAATTATATGTATGTATTACACTGTTACATATTCTAGGGTGATAGGTTATAGAGCAGGAACTCATAACCATATATTTTGGTGCAGGAGGAAGCCTTAAATTATTCCTTTAAGCAAACAGAGATGTTACTCTTTTAGAAGAGAAAAAAGTAATGTAGTAAGTGATGCTGTATCAGGACAAAGAATAAAATGGTTTCCTCCTTTTTTCCTACCCTTTCTCTGTATGTTTCAAAAATTCCCCTTTGAGTTTATTGCCACTTATTTCCAGTAATGAATTCAGGCAAGCAGACTGGCACATTTTTGCCTGTCACATGGAGATCTTGCATAATGTGGGTGAAGCGAACAGATATACTTGGGCCTTGATTATACCAAGGCCACTTTATATGGCCACAGGGACCACTCTTGGTGTTTTCATTCAAGCATCAAAGACCAAGGCCATTCTGTTACTTCTTCCTGGTTTGTTAAGGAAAGTGATTTAATTGCAGAGCTCTTACTGCTGTTTTGTTACTGTTATGTACAAACCCTTATAAATGCCTGGTAACTGAAAAACACTTCCAAGCAAAACACGATTTTGACTATTGGCTTTCGTGTGAGAGCTTTATAGCCTAATTCCTATGTCAGAGGTCTCATAAGACATATTCAGAGTCAGCATGGCAAGAGTTAACTTTTTTTTGTATCATTGACTCTGAAAGTAGGAGTTCAGGAGCCTTATGCAGGGAGGAGAAACAAGGCTCAAAGCCACCTCACCGAGTCCTGCCACAGGAGTCTTTAAAACAGCCTTCTGATAACCTTCTGATAATTTCAAACTGTTCTATTAAGTCACTACCAGTATTTCTCAGAATCCATCTTTATGTCTTCAAATAGTTTATTTGTTGAAATATGTTTAATATCTTCTAGAGTTCAGTAATGAAGTTTCTATTTTTATGTATTCTATGTGCAAGACAGGGTAGCCTTTTGGTTATGCAGTACCTTTAAGTGAACATAGGAATATTAATCTTAATAGATATGGAAGTTGCTTTACCTGTTTGGTTTTTTTATTAATGCTTTTGAGATGTTTATTTGTTATGTATTTATCATATGGAATAAAATATTCCAAGGGCAAAGAGCAAATGGGTTAAACCAGTCTAATAAGTAAAGCTAGTTACAATTAGCTTTCCATTGCTTTCTCCCATTAATCTGGCATGGATCTTAGCACCTTTTTTTTTTTTTTTGTCCTGAAGGTCCTAGGTGCTATGCTTTTGTCTGTAATGTTAAGCTGTTGATATTGAAGCCAGCTAATTGCTTAATTTCTACAATCAGATGTTTTCCATTTTAGAATCCTTTGATTTCCTATCAGTCAGACAGTAAAAAGAGGAGAGAGGTTCCGCAGTAAAACTTTCAAAGAACAAACAGAAAATAGAATCTATTTAGAGTCTAACAATATAATTTTTGCCTCCTTTCTAGTTCAAAGGGACAAATTACCAGCAGCCTCTGAAAAACCAGAACACGTACAAGACTTCATTATAGCCAAAGATTTCAGGAAATATTGACAGATCTAGTTCTGAGGCAGAATTTCCTGCTTCCTGACTTGATGGATAAAATACTGACACACACAAATTCATCTGTTCATTTTGAATATGTGCTGACAGAAGCAGTCTGACTTTCAGAACAGTATACACTCCAGGTGTATGCACTCGGGATGTCCCTGACTACACAGAGCAAGACTCTTGCATCCTGTTTGGCATCCCGGGGGGTTTACAAGAGGAAAACATAAGCTGTCATGGACTCGTGATGGCAGAGGTATGAAGGTGACACCCAGTGTGCTTGCAGGAGAAGGAGCATTGTCTCCTGCCAGGCTTCAGCACATTTTTGTCTGCATGAAGAGAGGTTGGCTCAGTGGCTAAACTTTTATAGCAGTAGTTCCAAATGGTTTCTGTCACTTTCTTTACGTTTCTGTTCATTTGTTGCTAACTCTCTCCATTCTTTTGGTCTTCTTTCTGGAGAGACCACATGAAAACCTTTTGAAGGGAAAAAAAATCTAAACCTGACTTGACTGTGGCAGCATAATATGCCTAAAAATTTTTTTTTCCTTTCTTTTTTACTTTCTGTTGGAACTCAAACGGTTTCAACTAGTCCTAAAAATATTCAGCCAACTTTTTAGTACTATGTGATTTTGGATTTTTCGGTAATTTGGAGACAGTAGCATTGGTCACACCTGACCGTCTCACCCCAAGCTGCCACAACTTGCAGCAGTTACTGTATGTTGCAATGATGGACCTATTGGTGGAAACCCATGGTTAAAGCTGAACTCAATAGGCAAGGAGAGAGATCTCTTAGGAACATTTTCTGTCTGTAGACCTTTAGAAAAGCTTGATTTATAGGAAGTAATAAATTCGCATTTAAGCTGTCTAGATATAGGTGCCCACTTTGAATTAATTTTGATGGGAGTTATGCCCAGGGGAGCTTTCTAAGTACCAAAATGCCGTTAAAAACACACTAGGATTATCTTTTGGGGGACATTAAAATAAATAGTTTGTTCAGATACTGTGCTGACAAAGACAGTATTAAAAAAAACAAACTAGAGAGACTTTGATAAAGTAAGATACAGCAAATGAAGTAGCATACATTAGAAGATTTCATGCTAGAGGAGGATAGCTCTAGTCATGACCATGGTGGGAGTGAAAACTTCTGTGAGAAGTTAACATTAAAGAAGCAGCAAAAGTTTGGGGTACGGCTGTGGCTGTTCCACATAACGCACATCTAAGCTATGCATCTGAAAGCCATTCAAAAGGCCTAACTTGCATAAGAGTGCCAGGAAATGCTATTTTATTTGTAGACATCCTGGGCAGCTGTTGTCAGACTACAAAGAAGAAGCAGAGAAGGCACAGAAAGGAAAAAGCCTAAATGTAATGTATCATCTGGACTGAACAATCTGGCCACTTCTTCTGAAACACTGAAAGCTTAAGGACACTTCAAATAGCTAAAGAGCTGTAATTAGAGCCTTCTTCTGAAACATGCATTTGTTTCCCTGACACTGTGCAGAGGAGTTCCTGTTTTCCTGTTGTTTCCTGCAGCATAATCATTTATTTTAAATTTCTTTTGTCATCTGGGGAGATGTTGTCTGGGGGAGACGTGCTCGCACGTGACATTCTTCCTTCCCGCTGCTGTTTTTGTGGCCTCAAAGGTAAATGCAGGATATTCCTCTTCCAGTTCCTTCAGTGCCTCTGCTTATTCCAGTATCGCTGATCAATTAATTTGCAGTGATGTCAGATTTTCCAAAGAGCTGATATAGTTGCATGAAAGAAATGTAGAACAGACTGGCATTGAATTTCCTAGAAAAGGCTGAAACATTCTTCAAGCTTGCATAGATGACAGAGGATTTGAGCAATAGCATAAGTATTCCAAGTACTGTACTAAAAGTATGATTCAGTTGATACTAAAATGAGATGAGGATGAACATCAGATTGACATAATTTATCTGGACCCCTTGGGGTCAAGAAGTTTGGCAAGACCCACAGAAGATTTTTTTATCATTTGGGACAATCCAGATAAAATTTATCCTCTCTGTGCATGGCCCCGATCTGTACTATCTCTCAAGTCTTCCTTGCTGTACTTCTGTGACAATTATATGACTCAAGTTGCTTAGCTGGTGATATCCTGTATCAGCACTAAGAATTAGAAAGGTAGGAGACCTTCAATTAGCTGCCTGTGCACACCAATAATGATATTTAAGGTTCTGTATCACCATCTGCACATCATTTCTCTATGGCTACACAGCAGTGATCTGGACTGAGCAGTCCAGTGGAGAAGTTGTGCTTAACAAGGCATTAATGGGAAAAGTCTCATTGGTTTGTAAACTGGGAATGCAGAGAGCCCATTTTAGAATTAGCACACAGGTGTGTTCCTACAAGAAGTGCTTGGCCTGATTTACCACATGACCTAATGCCTCATGACCACATGGCTAAACACTGCTGGATAATCTAGCTTAACTTTTTAATAGTTGCAGTAAATCATTTAAGTAAACCTTCAGAAAGGCAGGTGTGAAGGAAGGAGTTTCTTGGTTGAGACCCTTATAACTTCAAAAACCGTAAGACTTACATGAGGAATTCTGTCTTTTGAGATGACATGTAAAGTCTACTTTATTTAAGGTGCTTTCTGAAGGCTGTAACTGATGAAAGCACAGAAGTTTATGTTCATCAGGACAGAAAATGGGAGGCAGGTGTGTGTGTACGCTTTACTCTGAAGAAATGGGCAGGAATTATACTTACAGATCATGTGGGTTTATCTCCTACTAGGAATTCCATGGCACTAGTTGACCTCGGCCTTCATTCAGTAATGCTCTTTCTCCTCTAATGCTGTAAATTACTCTAAAATTGGTTTGCTTCAGCATCATGGGAAGGAGAGAAGGTAGAAAAGAATTATAACTAGTCAAGTCAATTGTGTAGCGAACACAAAATACGTAGGACAGGTTTTGGGCATATGTGCCCATGTTCAACTGAAAAGGATATGATAAAAGGGTTAGTGGTCCAGTGATTTGTTATAAGTTAATTTATCCCTACAGATAATTAACTTCTTTGTACAAAATCTATGTTTCAATAGAAAGATATGCAGTCTGAAAAACAGTGAATTTTGTTTGTGATGCAATTGCAACCGTTTACTCCACTATTGCCTGAAGACTGTGATTAGCAGGAAAGATTTTATCTTGTCTCAGTGAAGGTTTCAGTATATAGCTTTGGTTATTGAGAAACCAGCCTGTGAGATACCTGTGAAATATTGGTAATTTTAGAAATCTGGCTTCTCCTCTCCTTAAGCAGCCTTTGCCATATTCCCTTCTTCCTTTTGACCCTAGCATTGTCAAAGTGTCAGCCTACCATCCTAACTATGGAAATTTTCTTTGCGTCTCTCCCTATAAACCAGATCTTCTGTCCAGGTCAAGGACAGCTGATGTGATCACAAACCAGCCATAAATATAATTGTCCATAAAGATCTTTTCTTAGGCCCTGGCATTCCTATAGCATTTATAGCAACTGGAAAGGGGTTGGGTTTTTCAGTAGAGTCTGGTTTGGGGGAGGATGTGGACACCAGGCTCTGGCAGAGGAGAGTAGGGAGTTGGGGGTGTGAGTGTGAGCAGAGGGGAGGAAAGGGCTGCCTGCTAGTCTGCAGGTTGATGCTACAGCTCAAGGAGGAGAGGCAGGGGAGGCTGAAGTGGTTTTGGTGGTTGGGATGTCAGTGGTCTGTTTGATCAGGCAATACCACAGTATTTCCAAGCAAGGGCCCTTCAATTGGACTAGGCCTGAGTATTGACAGCTGAAGTAAGACATAAATACAGTGTGGGTGTCAGCGCTCCTTGGTACTTGCCTGGTGCTTGCTTTCTTACTACCTGATAAATTTTATCTCTGTTTCAGTGGTGATTCACTCTCCCTGAAGGATAATGTATGTTGTGCCTACTACAGAGAAGTGGCATGTAAACAAACAGTTAATGCAAAGTAGCTGGCATAAATGCACTACTACTTACAACCTGAAAAATGTGACTTTTCAGATGACTTAGTGTATTTTTCAAATTCTTACTCTTCTAGTTGAAAAGCATCTCTTCCGCTCCTTATGAGCCTTCTTTACCAGAGGCAGCAGGGTGTGGTTTTGCAGTGTGAAAGATGGATATGGGAGGAGGCTTAAATTAGATGTCAATAAAATTCAGAGTAGGAAGGAAAATGGCATTATGAAAGAGTTTATCACTCTTGCTTCCATAACCAAGGCAGGTGAGTGTGCCATGAATCCATCAGGTGTCAGGTTCAAAACAAACAGGAGATAACAGGCTGCTTCACAAGCTACTGCATGTTGAAGTTATGCAATCCTTGGCCACAGCATATCTTGTGGTCCAGAAGTTCTCAGAGCTTCAGGAACTGGCTTTGAAGGTTCATAGATGAAAGATGGCTTAAGATTTAAAAGGCACGAATACACCTACCATGGCTTAAGGTGTCTGTCATACACAAATCCCTGGAAACCTAGTATGAAATCTTGCAGAATGTTAGTCTGAGATTTCCATGCTAATTTGTTCCTCCCTGATAACCACAGCTGGCCAGTGTAAAGCACAGTACATTGTGCTAGATGTCATTTTTGATCATTTTTGTCATTTTTTTCATGTTCATAATCACGCTGTTAGAGGGCACATTTGTACCAGTACTACTGCATCTATACTTGGAGAAGATGGGGATATCTTGTACTGCTTTAACTATTGTCAAAAGGATCTAGTCTTTCTGTGTGGATGAGGCAGCAAAAGGTATTTCAGTAACAGCATGTGGGCTGAACCAACAGTTTATCCTAAGTTCTGAAGACAGAAATGCAGACAAAAGATTTCTTTATACAATCTTTGATAAAAAGATAGAAGTCAGATGTTTAAATTCCAAATGACAAAGAATGCTTTTTAGGCAGAATTGCCTTTTTGAGAGTTCAGTGACTTGTTTTGAGTAAAGAAAAACACTGTTTGGATTGTGAAAACAGGGGAGAAAACAGAGACATTCAAATTTGTTATAAGGAAATTTTTATTAGTCTGTGGATACCTGCTAAGTTAATTTAACTGGGACTTCATATCCTGTTTTCCCAGTTGTGTGATTAGGAAAATGATGCTGCTGTTTATAAAGACTGACTGGAAATGTATAACTTTGGCAGGAGATCCTAATGGTTTGCACACTGCAGACACTAGGCTGGAAGAAATTTGGGTGAAGATTCTTGCAGCGGGAGGAGAGGAGGCTTTCCAGTTACTTTAATTTCTGTAACTAGGAGGAAGTAGAATATTATCCTTTCTCTGATAATTAATGGGTTACAAGTCATTTGCTGTGCACAAGGAGTGGGTGAAGTTGCTCAAACTAACTTATTTGGATACTCTGTTGTGGTGCAAGCAGGAAAAATGGCAGATAAGTCTTTGATCATGTGATGGAGTCAGTTGTTGGCCACATCTGCCTTCAGGCTGGTCAGCAGGACAAGTGTAAACTGCAGACAGTAAATCTCTAAGATAGGTTATTGAATATCTATGTCCATGCTATTAGTCAGCTAAAGAGGAAGAAGCCAGGGAAGTTTTCCTAGGCTCTAGGGACCTTCATACCTCCTGTCCAAGACTTTCAGAAACCTCCTTGCCTTATGCCTATGTATCCTGTGTCCTAACAAGGACATGGAGTCCTAAGGAGGAAATTCAGCAAACCTGCACCCAGCACCTTCCCTGGTACCTTGATCTCCTTTCTCTTAACAGCTTCTCTAAATGGCTTCAAGGCCCCTTACTGCCAAGATCCTGGAATGTGGTGTCCTGGGAACAACTTCTAACCACAAGAAAGAGCCTCCCTGTCTTAAGATGGTGGGAATAAGGTTCTACCTTTTTTTCACCTGCATAGGCAGCAGAGACAAACACAGCTGTCGGGAAGGAGGCCACAGATGCAGCAGTGATAGCTGAGATGGAGAGTTCAAGTGTCTCATTAGATTGGGAGTGCCATAGGAAGGTGAAGGCTGCACCATGGTCTCTTCAGCCCCAAGTCTTAGAGGCAGCAGCCTTGTTTGGCTTGATTTGAACCTATTTGCTCCTGTGCAACACCCACCTCAGTTTAGTGTCCTACCCATTACTCTCCTGCTGCTCCTGTTGTTCCCTAAGCTCTGGATGCAAGTATAAGAACCAGGACAACTGGGGACAGGATGACACTGTTAAAGGCTGACAGTTTAGGGAACTGTGAGAGCAAGGGAGAGGAGGAGGAGGGAGTGACTTGTAGGAGCTTTCCTACATGCAAGGCTGCTAACATAGCCCTGGTACAAATGCAATTATGATGTTCTCAAACCTTTTCTGTCTCTCTCTAGCTCAGCACATGGGTAGTTTGAGCACACAAGTATCTGCATTAACCTTGGCTTGGGCCATATGCTTCAAGCTGTCGAGTGAATTGGTGGTGAAATAAGATAACAGAAAGCAGCAGTCTCTGGTCTGGAGGCACAACTTCCACAACTGGGAAGGGGCTTGTGTGATATTCATTGTGATTCAGAGGAACCCTGACAGGAAATGTGCAGGTTTGGTAAACAAGCCAATAGCACTAAGAAAACACCTGGCTACATGTCACCAGTTTTGACTCCCGAGGGAAACTGATTTCCAAAACATCATCATTCAGCTCGACTCTCAGAGGCTGTGCAGGTTTTGCTCAGTAAACATTGCCTTACTTAACAAAGGCTATTTCTAGGGAAGAAAGAAAAGGCTAGGTATACAGTTGCAGTGAAGTAAAAGCCTGCAGGCAGAATAGCTGACATTCACTTAAAACCCTATAATTCTGCTAGTGAAGAAAAGAAAATGCTCTCAACTGGCAGATGAAATGTACTCTTTTCCTTGTCTTCATGTAAAAGGTCAAACAAAAAAAATCAGGAGGTCAGAAATAAATCAGGAACAGTAAAAATAGTCCTTAAGACACTGCAGTGTTAACAGTGTTTTTCTTCCTGTAGCTTGATCGTGATGCAGAAAAAAAACCTGGAGAACCTGCCAAAGCATTAAAAGCAATACAATTGCGTTTTGAAAGGCAATAAAAGCAGACTCTGTGGGTAAAGGGCTGTGCCGTTCACCTTTCATCTTTCTTATGGTCACCCAAGGACCTCCTTTGTGATTATAAAGGGTGCCATTTTAAGACCATTTATGTTCTTTGGGAGAGCTATTTGAACTGTCTCTATGCATCGCTGAGGTAACTTTAATTGGGTTGCTGTTTAGGTGATGCAATTAAATTGTTGACCTTCTGATAGCAAAATATCCAAATGAAATACTTTTGTTTGGGTAGGGGCTGTTAAAATGTATAGTGGCCTATTGACATACTTCAGGTTTATTGATCTAACCTTCCAAAGTTACCTTTTGTAATGCAGAAAAGCTTCTCTGTGCCTTGCATTCATTTCACAGACTTCCCCCCCCCGATTTGTCAGGGGCAATAGCTCAAAGCATCCTTTACTTGCTATTTAGTGAAAGTCCTCCCAGAATCTTGCACCTGCAAAGAAATTCAGTTCTTGAGTTCAACCTTGCCATAGGGTTTCAATTCTAGCTTGCAGGAACCCAGGTCAGACACAGGGCATTTGATTCTCAGTTTTATGTAAAGAGTTAACATCATCTGCATTTTTTCCACACAGTAGACATGCGTAATTAGAATGAGAATAGCTTCTCATGTCACCTTGCTAGTTTATGAACACAGAAGGATTTGTGCATTTATATTGGATTCTCTGATCAGACATAGATTGTTTTCTAATCGTCTTCTGTTTGGAGCTAACCTCCAGGAAGAAGGGATAGACGGCTGAGACCTGGAATACAATGTCAGTGAGAAGAGGGTCTGTCACTTCATAGCTGTGACTGGCATAGATTAAGACAAATTAAATTAATTTACCTTTTCTTCCCTGGTAGCTGAGGGCTACTTTACATTCTCTGAATTTTGACTAGCTTTTTTTCATTACCACCCTGAAAATGATGTCTGTGTCTCTGAAACACACTACACAATCTAGTCTGCTTTCAACATCTATCTACTAGCACTTAATTCTCCATGGGTTGTATCTGTTAGCAACCTGATGGAGAGACTTCTCTTTATGGTATTCTGTCTGCCAGAGCAGTTTATCCTTTGTGGTTGAATTCTTTTCCTTTTCTTATCCTTGGGTTTTGATTTGGGAAAAACAAACCCAAAAAACTGTGGTAACAGATGGCAGTGGTTTTCCAGTCTTCAGACACTGACCATTTCTCTTGACCTGACCAACCAGTTTGTTTCTTACCCCATTTTCCCTGCCCCTACCCAAAAAAACTTCTCTTGATAATTCAGGCTGCTTTCTGGCTTCTGGAGCATGCTTATTCCTTTTCTTGTGGGGCAATGAAAGCTGGTCCTGCCTGGTTGCTGTGAGTTGTCAGGATATAATTTCAAGTCCTACTCTGAAGAGCTCAATTATGGGAGCTATTTTTTTTCTTCCTCCACCCCCAAGATTTAGCATAAGCCAAAAGGGAAATTAATCTGATGGCCCTTAGAAACAAATTTGTAAATTTTTTATATCATACTTTTGCCACAACAGAGTTTCAAATCCTGTTTTTATGAAATCCATGGAAATTTCCAGCAGATCCAAGTCTGAGGTGGGTGTCTGTAAAGAGTCAGAAAACAAAATGTGGTATGAGTTAGAAATAGAGAGCATATTAACTGTTTTCTTTCCAGTTTCCTCTCAACAGAAAGTTCTGTTGTCCCACATATTTCTTCTACGTCTTTTTTCCTGGAAAAAGCAGTTACTCTTCCCTGTAAGTTCATGTTTTGTCAAATCATTATCAGTGAATGAGGTAAAAAAGGTGTGCTTTTACAGCTCTCCTGCAAAACTACCTGGGCTCAAGGCACCTCTTCACTGTGACATGTCCAGAGGCCAAAAGCGGTCACTGTAGTAGAAGACTTAACTGGGAGAATATGGACCATGAGATTAGAAGTTTTTTGACTTAGTAACATGCTTAATTTCCCCTAAAAAGCTAAACAACCACCAGGCTTGTTAGGATCATTCATCTTGTATGTGGTATTTTTTTTTGCTTAATCTGTGAAAGTTATTACAGGTTGGAATACATGTAATTTATACAATATGGTATTGGGACTCCAGGGAAAGGTACTACTGTTCAAAGAAGAAAGGGAAAGTGGGACATCTGGAAAAAATCAGATGAGGAAAACCAGAACACAAGTTGGTGGAATTGCCGCAAAAGTTTTATTTCACTAAAATTCCTAGGGTGAGCTTGCGGCATTATTCATTTTTACATGCCAATTATCCTTGCCTTTGTATCTATTTATAGTTGCCCTCCTATGGAGGCCCAGACTGAGAAATATAGTTCTGAACTCCTTCCACACTCTTGTTTCACAAAGCCAGTTCATGCTATTTTGGGATCAGACACCTGCAGCCGGAGCAGTGGAGGGGCAGCGGAGAGGAGCAGGCCCTCAGAAAGAAAGGAACTAAAATAATTTCTGTACAACATTTCATAAGACTTTGACCATTTCCAAAATGGGATTAATCCATTTTCAGTAGGCCTGAAGAAATCACGTGGCTGGTGCCTGACCACTTTAACCACAGACACTTGTCAGTGCAGGGGGAAGGCCGGGCCTTGACATCCAGAGTCAGGAAAGCAGCTCTGGCTGCAAGTGCTGCCATTTCCCTGAGCTCCAGCTGTTCCAGGGCGGGTGTACAGAGCGTATCCTCTGGATAGCACCGGGCCCAGAGGTCTGGCCATCCACTGGACAGTCAGAGGGGTCCTACCTGTGCTGCTGGGGTGAGCCCCAGGCCGTGGCCCCCCACAGCCCCGCTGTCTGCCCTCCCAGAGCAGGGGCTCGCAGTATGCGCTTGGCGAGTCCAGAGGCTGTTTGGAACTGGAAGCAAACTAATGCGAAACACAGTCACAGTGCTTTCATGCGAGCTCCCGAGGAGAGGCCGGGGCGGCTGTAAAGGATACGCACAGCCTTGGGTTTGTTTACGAGGAGAGAGAAAGGGCTGCTGTGGGAAATGGCTGCATCACTGTTCCTTGCGGTGTACTGTATGTTGTTTATACAATAGTGCCAAGTCGCAAGCACAAACACACTCGTGACAGAGTACCTCAGGAACTGCAGAGCCTCCTTTTGATCCTCTTCAAAACCTAAAAAAGGAGAGAGTTGTTTAAATTTGTGCTACTGTCACTGTTGCTCAGCTGTTTGAACCTTCTTTCCACCCACTTATGTTTACTTCTCTCTGCACCAGTGGGTTTCTAGAGCACATTAAAAACATCACAGGAATGCCAAAGTTTGAAATTGAATAGCTGCGGTCACTTGTTCAGCCTGGAGAAGGGGAGACTTGACAGGAGATCTTATGGTGGTCTACAGCTTCCTCGTGAGGGGAAGTGGAGATGCAGACCAACCTCTTCTCTCTGGTGACCAGTGACGGGACCTGAGGGAATGGCATGAAGCTGTTTGTGGAGGAGTTAGGTGGGATATTACAGAGTGGCTCTTCTCCCAAAGGGTGGTCAGACACTGGAACAGGCTTCCCAGGGAGGTCACCATAGCATCAAGCCTGCCAGAGTTCAAAAAGTGTTTGGACAATACTCTCAGGTACATAGTGTGACTCTTCAGGCTGTCCTGTACAGGGCCAGGAGTTAGACTTTGCTGAGCCTTGAGAGTCCCTTCCAACTCAGGATGTTTTGTGATTCTATGAAATCCACGCTTGTCTCTTTGGATGGATGTTTTATAACAGTGAAGATCTGGGTAGTGTGATCATAGTTGTATTTGTAGCAACCTCTGTTGTCTGCATCTTTCTCTCTTTTACTGACATGTTCGTAAGTGCTATTCCAGATTGAAATAAAAAATATTTCTGTTATTGTTTCATAAGACCTTAGCAAGTTTGGTACATTGTGTGAGTCCAGGAGTGTAAGAACTCCTGGCTTTTCTATCCACACTATGTGAATTTAATTTACATTTTCAGATTAGTTTTATTCCCTGTAGGTATTCCCTGGACTCCTCTGCAGTAATTATTTTTGATGACTCCACTAACGCCTACTTCTTAAGACAGAGATGATCTATTTCAGACTCCTCCGCTGAATGAATTTTGCCAACAATCCACTTATGACTCTGGCAGATGTTTTTACTTTCTTTCTTTCCTTCAGGCCAGTAAAAACTTTATAAATCTTTCCTCTACCATTCCAGAAATGTGAGAGCTTCCCCCTTGACACCTGAAACACCTCACTGACCTTGTCTGCATACAGTAGACTACATTTGTGCATACTGCAGACACCTAAGTTTAAATAAACAAAACCCCAATATTTAGTCTTCTAAAGGGTTGATCAAGATTAGACTAGTATCCACAAAACTAATATTTTCTAAGAAATAGTTACTCCTGGGGCTCATATACCCACAGATCAACAGCTGTCAACTTGATTACCTACTGTAGTAAGTTCAAATGTTTATTATGGTTGCCCCTGTTGTTTATATAACAACACTGTGTCTCCCCTTCTAGTATGAACACCAGTAGCCATGAAATTAATGGGCTGTTTTCATTCATCTCAGGAAATGTTAAGCCAAAGGTGTTTAGAAAAATTCATGAGATGCTTCTCCAAATCAAGCCTGAGGCATACTCATGACCATCTTTCCTTTGCATTTTGAGATGCTAGCTCATTGGTCTGCTCTCCTGTTGAAGAAGACCTGAAAGTTCAAAGAAGCTAGTTCAGACTCTCTTTCCATATGCCCTTTATGCCCTGTTTGGGTGGAACTGGAAAGCATTTGGATATGTTGATTATTTCCAGGGAAAGAGTGAGGTGAACTCATTGTTGTAGTCCATCTCTTCTGAGACTAGGGAACACATTATTTTTTGGAGCTAAGTTTTACTAAGAAGCCAAAGATTAATTGGTTATGCAGACTAAATTATCCTTTTGCTTTGTAATTTATTGGAAAACTTCATGGTGTTGTAACCAGAGGCTTTTAGAAGCCTTCATGATGATAAATAATTATGACATGATGAGACATGTCTGAGGAGGAATTTTTGAAATCACTCTAATGTGAATAAATAAAATAGAGATTAATATTCCAGGGAAAATACATAAACTCACAAATCTGCAAATGAAGATTAGCATACAGTTTTGTGGTTTGGTGTTTTTTTAATTGTGAAGTCTCTGGAGTTTTTCCAAAGTAGTAGTATAAGAGGGAGTATTTTGTATCTCATTAACTCTGTGCTAATTGCAGCTTATTTACAACCACTTTAAAAGAAAATTCCCATCAGGGCAATACTCTATTTAGTTTTCTTCATAAAGGAGTGGTGTGGGGATCTCTCCCTTGTCATTGCAATCTCAGGGCCATTCTTTTTCTTCTGATTCTCAACGAGCCTGCAAGTTGTCTATGTAGAATTTGCGATATTTGACTCTGAGTATTTGTGTTGCATTCCCTGGAAATCTTGGTATCTCACACCTACCTGGGTGCTTTCTGTGCCTTCTCTGCACTGCAAATCCCAAATGCTTGCATCAGCTAAAAGTTAGTGTTAATGGATCTATGGGTTCTCTCAGGTTCTGTGTGGTGTTGAGGAACAGCCATTAGTGTAGAACTCACAGAAATGAGATAGAATTATGAACATTTTATTCAAAATTTAAAATTAAAATTAATTTTAATTCAAAATTTAAAAAAAATTAAGAATAACTTGGTTAGGACAACTATAAAATCTGTGTTTCCATCCAACCACAACAGTAGAGTGTAATCAAAATGAAATTTTTTTCTTCCTTCTCTCCTTTTACCCTCTTTGAAAGAAAACATTTAGACCTGTGGCTTTCTGTAGGATTTACTGATAGTTCACGTAAGCCAATGTCTGCGATCTGACTTTTAGATATAGTGAGTACCTGTAACTCAGGTTTTAACTGATAACAGGTATTGAAATGCCTGCTCTTGCACAGGAGGCAGTGTAAGTCAGGAGCTGCTTTGTAAAACTAATGCTGTTGTCCTGGTAGTGATGGAAGCAGTAGTAATTCAGGGGACAGCTGTAATGAGAGTGCCACTTGCTTACAAATGCCAAAAGCTGGAAAAAAACATTACTTACTTGCAACTGCACACTGCAACAGGGTGAGATAACGCTGTGTGCTTATTAACCTATCTTATTAATAAAATTGCTGTGAGCATTGTGTTTAAACTATCAATACTTTATTAAGCCTGAGAGCAGACAGCCAAAGCTGTGGGGGGTGTTTCATGTTTTGCAGGACAGTATGCCCACTGGGGGACACCTGGGCAGCTAACAACCTTCCAATTGTCCACTCTAGATCACCTAACCATATGTCATGGCTGCCTTAACTCACCTGCTCAACAATAGCCTGACTACTTCCACCTGGAGTGGGTTCTCCTAGAAGCAATTTGCTGAATTTAAGACGTTTCATGCCATCTTGGCTTAATGGGAGTTTTATCTCTGACACACATGAGGCAAAGTTGAGGTTTTGATGATGCATGAGAAACAGTAACCTAGCTGTATTGCCCATCTTTCTGGAATGGTCACCTAGAGAGGGCACAGGAGTTCTTGATGCAGAGAGCAGGTACGCAATGAGAAAGTGCTGCTTCTTTGCATCTGCTGTGGTGAGAACACTCCTCTAATCTTTTCAGACTTAGAAACAATGTGTTTACCAACAGCAGAAATAAGTCCAAGCCGTTAATCGCTGCTCAGATTTTAGGCTCAATGTTTGGGGATCTCCTAAGCCTCTACAAGTGTTTTCTGCGTTTGTCTGGCATAAGAAGAAAGTAGTATTCTACCATTAATACTGTTACTGTAATCCTGTATTATTTGTCCATGTTTTACACAGTATTGTTCTGCTCCCTAAGGGCTAGGCTTTGGCCAGTGTTGCATTCCCATCAGTGAGGGATGGCTTGTGCATCTGGGTTTTCCATCAGAAACATGCTCTTTTGTCTGTGTGGAACTCATTCAGAAAAGTGACTGAACTGTTTTTCTAAAGTGGGATGCTGCAGTTTTATACCAGTGTGGCGCCAGAAACTTAGGTTTATGTGTCCTTGTTTCTGGTTGCAGGAAAAGACATCAATACAGAGCACATATGAAATTCTGCCTGTGTAATGATGAATATTCTTTGACTACACTGTTTACAGTGTAAACTACTGAACTTGCAAACACAAGTTGCATGGGAGATAAGCCAAGATGATGAAGTCCAAGCAAGATGAGGAAGCACAGAGACTGTAAACACGTTATCTACTATTAAAGGAAACATGTGTTGTAAAGATATAGGGTCTTGTATTTTATTTTGGTAAGAATAAGTTGTTTTCTTTCTGATACAGGTGGCAAGTTTACCAAGGAAAACATCTGCCAGAGAGCAGAGGTAGAACACTTAACAAAAGCTTCATTATCGGTTGTTCTGCAAAGCAGAAGACTGAATGCTGGTCTCCTGAAGTTTCTGGCAAAACTAGCTTTTTCAATGGCTCAGGTATTATGCTACCATAGTGACAGTCTTTTTCACATGTGTAGAGAGCAATTGGTTTAAATTAAGGACTGCTCTTATCAGGGTGCAGCTTTTGGAACCAAATGACAGTTACAGTTAAATGAATTAAATGCAAATATTATGAAAAATATTTCTCAGTACACCTTTTAGATGTAGACTAATACTTGGCAGGTCACTGCAATGCTAACAGATCGCAGTAAATATAGCAGAAGTGTATGTGATACAGGTAGGTTTTACCTTCAGAAATTTATGTCATCTAAGCCCATAGAGCTCAGTGAGCACACTAAGAGGAACCAAAATGGGTGTATAAACCCACCTACCTATACCAATTGGGCATGGGGCAAATGCTGAATAAATGTACTCCCAGAAGAGTACTTTTGTTATAAAACTAGGCTAGGTATCATCCATGGCAGATATCCCTGTAGTTTCCTTCATGAAGAGACTGCATACAAAGGAAAACTGTTTCGACCTCATGTTGTGGGGAAATAGCCTAAGTTCTTCTTTGTGTACTGATTCAACAAGCACTAGTGATCTGTGTTGATCCTTTTCTTTAATGCTTTTCAGAACAAGGATATCCTGAACTAATTTATACTCTTCATTTGAAACATTGATGGCTGGTATTGAGAGTAAAGCAAGGAAGCTGGGAAAATTTGGGGGCTACTGGTGTCTTTGATATATATTTCTAGCAATGCCTTTAATGAGAATTTTAATTCTTTGTGAATTTGAAAATAGAAGTGATAAACCAAGTAAGTATAGTGAAAACTTGATATAAAAATGAAAAATTAAATTCAGATATGATAATTTAGACTAATATAGGTTATTATATTAATTGTTTTATTGTCATGTCTAGCTATTATTAATTATACATAATACTGAGATCCTACAGCATTACCATCAACTTGTAAAGCCTATGGAAAGTGAAATTTGCACTGATGCTGTTCAATTCAGCACATGCAAGCTACAGATGATGCCAAAATGAATTTTTAAGGCACCACGGACACATCGTAGAATCACAGAATATTCTGATTTGGAAGGGACCCACAAAGATCATAGAGTCCAACGCCTAAGTGAATGGCCTATATGGGGATTGAAACCAAAACCTTTGTGTTATTAGCACCATGCTCCCACCAACTGAGTTAATCATGTTTGCATCACCTTTTATTTATTATTATGGTCACCGGTATAAAATGGGCAATTATTTTTTTGAAGTGCAGTTTTTGAGAAGCAAATGAGTCCTATTGACACATCTGATGATCTGACAGATAAATTAGATTCACAGTGAATTTGCAGATGCCACTTGTGACTTTCCATTGCATTTACTGGGAACTGATTTTTAATTCTTTGTTGCTGTTTGAAGCAGATAGTTTTATTTGTTTCAATTTTTAAATAAAAATGTTTATATCTTTGAATATGTCTACTGCATCAGCTATAAAGTAATTCAAATGGTAACAGTGCAAGTGAGCACACTGGAGTACCAAAAACACACAAAAAATTTGAAAGATCAATAAAGTTTTTTAAGCTCAAAAGCATCTATTTGATTCAAATCCCATGATGTGAGACTGTGATATCATTAAAACAAATATCCCAAATGAGCCATCCCTCACCCTTCATACCAAAGGGGTGACATCATTTCTGCATATTGTATTGATAGTTTTTGTCATTCAGTACAGAGGTCAGACAAGTAAGCTGGGAAAGCAAATTATGTTCCAAAAGGCCACACCAAGTCCCAGCATGAGCTTTTTATCTTCTCTGAATGTAAGATCATAAGAAATTAACTTTTATTCTGTTTTGGCCACCTGTGTTTACTGTAGCTAAGGGACCTATTGCTTTTCTATTTGGATTATATGTATTTAAAAGCAAAATGAGAGCAGAAGAGTATATGGGAAAGATCCTAATAAGGCAAATTTGGCAAAAGGAGTCTGTACATTGCCACCCCACACAGTGGGATCTTCAGAGCAAACTGCTGATTGTTTGCCTGGCTACTTTTATACTGGGCTTCCTACCTTAGGGTACGGCTCCTACAGCATCAGTCTCATTCTTTAGATGTCGTAGAAAATGGCATTTGCATTGAAGTCAGTGATAGTTGAGTGCATACACGGAAGAAAATAAACACAAACATTGCTTTCATTGTCTCTTCCTTCCTCTATTATGTATGCTAAACTTTTGCTATTGTTGTTTTTTTGCTTACAGAGATACCAGGAATACCATTGGAAATTGTGTCTTCCAGTTCCTTCCTTGAAGGAAGGACAAGGAATCAGTTTTTCATTTTTATGTTTTTAATAGTGGAAGAGAACCAAGTCACAACTCTGAAACTTGTTCTACTATGAAAATATCCCTGCTGAGAGCATAGCATGGCTTTGTTTTGCTATTCCACTGAAAAAATCAAGAAGCTGATGAGCATATGGAAAAATATGTTGGAAAAAAAGGATTTTTCCTTATAAAAATTTGCACTTTTATCATTAAAAACATTTGCAAAAGGTAGATGTCTTTTGTTATGTCCTAGAACAACCCGTTCGCTGAACAATATGTAACAGTTGAGCTAAATGCTGTTTGCTTTTACCAGAGTAGCAGCAGAACGGATGTGACAGTGCCTGTATTACTGTTTGCAAATTCAAGCTCATACTGCTTGCCAGACACAGAATATTCTCTGTATGGAGAGAGAAATTAGTTTCCATTTTTATGCAAATTTTTCTGCTTATTGCCTACAGAGCTCTTCTGTCATATTTGGAGGTACTGCATGTCAAGCACTGGAGAGGCTTTGCATTATTTCCAGAAATCCCACTGAGATATGAGGGGATATGTAAAGCAGTCAGAGAGGAAAATTAATGCTATTTCTTTCTCCCTCCTCTGTATTTCATCATTGATTGAAGACACAATGTGAGAAAAGAGATTTTGACATCTCTAGTTGAAATAGTGCATTTTTCAGACCACTGTTATTTATATAACTTTGTATGTAAATGTGTTCATTGTTTTGTCAAGAAGACACAAAAACCCCAGCAGAGCCATCTCAGATTGCACTGTGTGGTACAGACTGTGACGGAACGATGAACTAAAGTTGTTGTGTTCAACATGGAATAAGTTCTTCACTGTTGGAACATTTTATTTTTGGAAGTGGTAGAAGAGACGGGGAAAATAGGGCAAGGATAGAAAGTTTGGCTTTGAAAAGTCTATCAGAAGGATTTCCTGTTTATCTTACAGCTCATCTGTTGGAACACTGTCCTGGGATGCGAGTTTATGTTTCCTCTCCTGCTGAAGTGATTCTCCTCAGGGATGCCATCCCCTCCTAATGTTTCAGAGATGAGAGCCTTTTTCAGGGTGTGGCAGATTTTTGGGTCCTGCCTACTGGAACTGCCCCATCAGTGCTGAGCAAGTGAGACCTCAGCTTTTGCCTGCTCCCCTGGGAAGCTGGACTGCCAGGTTCCATGTTGTACGTCCCACTTTGGATGGAGTATAATCCAAAAATTCAAATAACTGTGCTATGTTACACCTGGAGTCTGAAGCCTCTCTTGAAATTTAGAAATACATTTTGTATTTTTTATTTACCTGAAATACAGGGTGTCTCAAACAGAGGAAGGAACGAAACTGAGGTTTCCAGTACCTAGGAGACATCCTCAAATCAGTGGGGAGAAAGAAGTTATGTGCAGCAGTATGGCCCCATGATATTCCCTGGCTACTCTGCAGCCATGTAAGCATTGAATGGGACACCTGGAATGGGAATCTAGAATAGTTTTTTTCCTGCATGACTTTACCACCTGAAAGCAATTATTGAGTATCATACCTCTAGTTTAATAAAGCTTGTGGGTTTATAATGATCATGGAGACTTTTAACCTATGTTCATCTTGGACTGAAATGTTTCTATAGCCCCCCAAATATTTTGGAGTGGGTGATACAATTACGTATGCCTGGCTTTCTGAAAAAAACAAGAACCCTTGCTTCTACCTCTTCTACTTTTGTTGCTGTAACTCTCTTGTTATTTTTAACAGGCCTTAAGCACTTTTGGGGTGAAGTGAACATGGGGAAAGTATTCATTTGGCTCTACTGTCCACAGGATTTTTAAAAAAGCTTCTTTCTTATTTTTAGAAAATATTTATAAGTTGCCCATATAGTATGTGAACTCGTGAATAGCATCACAAGATGACTATTTCACTGCAACACAGAATTCCTCCGCTTTATTTGCATCTTCTTTTTTTGGCAGCTTTCCAACAAATGCATGACATTTAGGTATGTCATACATGGAATTTATATCCTCACTGTATTTTTGTAGTCTTTTTTTTCCTTGTCTATTATTAGTGAATAAACAAATTTTGCTTTCTTAAACAAGCTCTACTACAGTACAGTTCTAAGATAATTTCAACTGATGAAAACTCCCCAGGTGATCGGCTGACTATACTAGAAACCACTCACCAATACTGTCCCTTTGTTAAATGTCTTTGGATTTCAATAGAGGTGCTTAATGGAGACTGCTCCAATGGCATCTAGCATTTTCATTTCTAAAAAATTTGAATGCTGGAAGACCTATAATATGTATAACATTAATTCTAGATGACATAACAGTTATACAATGTAATTAAAATACTACCTGAGAGCTTATTATTCTGTGCACTATATTTTTGTTCTTAGAATCTTAATTAATAAATCCATTTGGTAAGTATATTTTTAATCGCTCCACAATTTCATATGGTCGTTTTTCAAAATTTATTCTGAATATAAAATAGATGTAGAAACCATCCACCAGGTGGTTGCTTTATATAAACCTAAATTTTTAAAAAATCTTGTGATTTGGCAAAAAGTGTGGTCCACTTCACTCCTTATTACCCTTCTTATTGGCATAATTACCATGAATTACATTTTTCTGCAATTTCAAATTATGATTTCCACCTGGCCATATTGATTGTTTTTTTGGGGGTTTTTTGTTTGATTGTTTGTTTTGGGGTTTTTTTCAGTTGGTTGGTTGTAGAGTTTTCTGGTAGCTTGAACTTTGCATGCTAGAGTAGAGATGGCAGACTGTCCACCATTCCACAGAAATTGGCTCAGCATGTGTGGGAGATCTTAGGGTTCACGTCCTCATTAAATGTTCTCTCTTCTGAATTCTTTTCTATTTTTCACAGAAAATCTATTTTTCATTAGCTTTTCTCTCATTAATACCATAAAAAAGGTCAAACTGAACTTTTCATCTCTTCCGGTTTTAGTTTTGGTTTTTTGTTTGCGGGGTTTTTTTGCAAGGTCAAAATTAGGCAAAAAGAATTTGTCTATCCTTAACTGAAAGCCTCTTTTTAATATCTACACTAAAAGCACTGGGATGAAAAAATAGGTTGGAGAGAGTTTTAATCCTTAAAATGCATTATCAAGCAAAACAAGCACAGTAATGTAGAAATAAACAGAAAAGCAAGAGGAGTTTCTTGTCAATAGCTTTTGGTAACTGGAAAATTGTCAGAGCCCAGAAGAGCCATAAAGACTTCATTGTGTCTTTCAATTAAGTTTTAGAGCCAGATAGTTACAAGGCAAATTCATTCTTAATATACAGCCTCTGGAACGATGACCATAGCATCCAATTAATCAGATGTGACCAAAATGTCAAGATCCTCATAAAGAAATCTTTCACTCATCTGGGTTATAATATCAAGAGATTTTTATTTTTTTTTTTTTTGAGTCTGATAAATATAGGGCATGGAAGGAATTTACTTATTTATAGTTTCTTCTTATTTCATAGTGATAGTGCTTGCCATCCCTCCCATACAGCTGCAGAGCTCCTTAGATGGGAAAGACATAGACTGAGTAATCATAATGGCTACTAAAAAGGAGAAACGCAAAAGGGTTGGGTTCAAAACAAGATCCAAACCCAGCTCGGGTGCCCCTCACTCTCTGCGTAATGTGTTACAATTACTTCTTTAAAATGTAATGTTGAAACCCATTTAAGCCCAGATGTCACTGGAAACTCATAAAAACACCAGTTTAAGCCGTCCCATACTGGTTGAGCATCCCATTAGCCTGTCTCAGACAATGGCCAGCACCAACAGCTCAGGGGAAAGAACTCAAGAAACACAACAATGATCCGTTCCTCTTTCCTTTCTTCTAGTGATCAGTGCTGCAGGCATTTCCTCCTCTTGATATCACATTAGGGCCATTGTTTAGTTATCCTCAATGGACCTTTCTCCAATTGACTTGCCTGATCCCATTTTGAACCTGCTAATATTTTTCACATCCAAACTTAATTTAGCAGTGAGTCATACAGCTCAATATTTTGTTGTGTGGAAAATTGTTCCCTTTGGTTTTAACTGTTTTTAAACCTGTCATTGGGTAAATTATTTTGTTTATATGGCAAGGAATAATGAATAATTGTTCCTTATTCATCTTCTCTGTCCTAGTTATGATTTTATAAACCTTCTCTCCCCTCACACACAAGCCGTCCTGAGCTGAAGAAAGCTTGCCTGCTCAGCTTCAGCAGGTGCTGAGCCATACTTGCAGACACCCTTGTCCCCCTTCAGAGTACTCCAAGTTCTGCTGTATCCTTTCAGAGAGAGCATCACCAGAGTTATACCAACACACTTGCCAGATGTGAAAAATGTGCAACAATGCAAGTACTCCAGGACATAAAATAATAGGACTTGTGGCTTGTGGAATAACTGGTTTGGGAGTTTGATTGGTTTTATCTTGAATAGAAAAATGATGTTTTCATCTCTCTTTCTAAATGAGTTCGAGCTGCTTTACATTTGGACTAAGCAAGCTAGGACTTGCCCCAGAATAGGAATGCTCACTCACAGAGGCAATCTACAGTAGCTTTCCATTTCAAAATTTCTCCCTATCCTGTTATACATCAATTTTCATCCATCAACAAACCCTCAGTCTCAGAGCTTTCTGCATTTCTTTCACAGGAGCACTGTGTGGATTAATTAATGCACACTGCTGGTTGAAACTAATTAGTGACAAAATTTAATTACCTTCAACACCAGTTGACTCTTATCCACACATGTGCAAACTATAATTTCCCATTCCTTTGGGATACATTTCTCATATGGGCTGCACATGTTTCATAAATTGAAGTGTGTTGGAGGTTCTCCTTATTCTGGGAAATTTTTGTGGTCTGCAAACCACAGACACAAGCAAGAGTCCAAAAGGCTTCAGTAGAACACAGTCTGCTCTAGCACAGTAGATACACAGGTCAATAAACATGCAAGTACTGCACCTAAGTTGATACTAACTACTGTGTGTGCTATTTAGACAGAGTGGAGAGATGAATTGCCTTCTAGTCTCACTCTGTTGAAGCATTAATATTATATAATAGTTTTAACTCAGAAGAAGACAACTATTGTCCATTCAGTCCTGCATGAATCTGCAATGAGTGAAATGGCAAATACTACAGGTATTTCTAGCAATCAATATTTATGAGAAAACACTATGTTGTTGGAATCAAAATTGTCATTGTAACAAAACATTTTCTTAAACCAAACATCTAGTATGCATTTTAAGTTCATTTGAATGTTTTTTCCACAGGCTGATGGAGTTGACTCTTGACCAATAACAGTTAAAAACTCTACAATATAAGATAGTGGAACTCTTACTAGGTTCAAGGCATTGAAGAAACAAGAAGAATCTACATGGTAGTGAGCCAGGACAGCCTCAAGAGAGGCTGTATTTGAGTTCTGATACTGCCGATGACCTGCATTATAGACATGGTAATTTTTCACTTCTGGTTGTATCTGGCTTGCTCAGCTATAATGTATTTGCAGAAGACAATTTTTGACTACATATTTGTAGTTAAGCACAATGCAGTCCTCCTTCTCTCTTGGATGTCTGCTAGTCAGATCCTCTGCTGCAAACCTAGTAACACAGGGATTTCCTAAACTTTACTGCAGAGTATCTTCATGCACCTTGTAATTTCATTATATCAGTAAGAATTAGTTAGCTGAAGTCAGCAGGAAGTGTCTTTTTCAGCAGAGGAGGAGAGTCCTTACTCTTTGAGCCTTGTCATATTGTTACTTACTGAGCCGTGGTTCCTTGCACAGCTGCTCAATCTAATGACTCACAGATTCTAAGATACAGGAGTCTTGTTCTTGCTATCCTATCCATTCCTACTGATTAATTTCCAGGCTAAGGGCAGTCTAAGTGACTGGCCCAGCAGGATAAATTACTCAGCAAAAGAGCTGGGCAGTCTTCTACTAGGTTAGGGGAGCATCCAGAAGAGTCCAGATGCCAAATGTGTAGTGTAGAAGGGCAAGGGAGAAGAGAGGCCAGAAGAGGATCACACTTTCTCTTTGTTGGCTGCCATAGGAAACCAGGTTTGCTCAGTTGTCCATGGGACTGCAGCTTAATAAATTATTAATTTGTCTCCAGTTGTGTATTGGAGGCCTAGAAGATTCTAAAACTCTAGGCTGGCCCAATTTCATTCTGAATTTATGCAGTGTGATCACTTACTTCATTTACCAGAGGCTCTAATTCAAATGCTGTGTCCCCAGTATATCTTGGTTAACAGTGACACAGATTAGTAAACATACTTCCCTCTTAGAGCGATGACTGTCTTCCGTAGCGGGGGAGCAGTCTGTTTTGGCATTCTAGGAAACTGTTTTCATTTCATCAACAGTCTTTGTTGTGCATAGCTGTATAACATGAGACAAAGTTGAACTAATGGTCAGGTTTAAGGTTACTACCAAGGATTTCAACTTTTCAACTACAAGGGAAAAGGTCTTCCTTTTTTTTCATCACAATCTCTGTCAAAAATGTTTGAATCTGCCTAGAAAAAATTACTGTTTCCTAACTCAGTAAGATCTTCCAACAAATACAAAGAACTGCCTGGAGTTCTGACACCATGCAGATCTATTTTATTGTTGTTTATCTTGGTAAACCAGGAGTTTTGTTACAATAGGATGCATATTTTGGCTTTTCAAATGCAGCAAGGAGCACAGGAAATTATATGTGCTGACAAATGGATTCTGAACTTTTGTTAGGAAGAAACAATTTCAGAGTCTCCACTAGGAAAACTCCACCCATATTGTTATATGGTGTTTGAACCACTAGCTGTTTAATGACTTCGATTATGAAGGACATGCAAGTTTTCTCTTAGAATAGGTTCTTATACTCAGCCCTGCCTGTACACAAAATTTCATGGATTTCACTAGATAAAAATCACTTTGGTAAATGTTTCAGAAAAAAACCCTTCTGTATTTAACTTCATTGTCGAGTTCTGTGTTCTTTCAATATAAAAAAACTCCTCTTTCTCCTCTTTCACTATGTAACTGAAACAGTGCTGTTAACTGAAGCTTCAAAGCAATGATAATGACTTCCATAATATATAACATGTGGGTCTCTCCCTGTAGCATCCTGTAACAAGGAGAGGGTCTTTTTCAAACAGGCTTAACATATGCTCTTACTATCTGTTTTTCTTGAAGTAATTTAAAGATGAAGGACAAGGCATTGCCAAGCACAGTGGAACAGAAGATTTGCTCTCGTGTGTGAGGGACGATCAGGAAGGTTGGTGTCTCAGGGCTGGGATTTCCCATCCATGCTGCAGACACTTGGCTGGGCCACTGGCCATTGTTTCAAGTGATATGCTGTGCTGGCTCCCACGCAAGGTGATTTTTTTCTATGTCACATTTACAGAACAAGCTCTTCTCACAGTTTCTGTGATACTGGCTCATTGTGGCTTCTGTGAATACGGGGGAAATTCCTGGCATATTCCTGGACCAAGACATTTGAAGGCCCCTCAGTGACTGAAAATGGGACTGAACCTTTCTTAAAAGTACATGAACTGTGAATCTGAGAGTAAAATTTACTTTTCGCTATGGGAAAAAAATAGTGCTGTCTTGGCTTTCTGCATGGTTTTTTCTTTAGGGCAATGTATATCACATGCATTTTTGTCTTTACACAGTAAAAGCATGGAGTGATAGTGTCTGACATGGAGCTGTTGTTCCTTCAAGTTTTCCTTATTTTGGAGTTCCTGCTTTATTAAGGAAGCTGTACCAGTCAGGGCACCCCTTCTAATGTTAGGCCATGAAAAAGAAAGAAAGTGTTTTCGAACTGAGGCCTCTAGGGAAGAAGTATTAACTTTATTTCGCCAATCTTCTATTGTAGCATTGACTTTGTCTCTTCAACTTCAGAATATTCTTTGCTGTACTCCAAGGAGAGAAACCTGTGTGACAGAAATGAAGAAGACAATAGAATAATGGATAAACAGTCTAAAACTTTTGGTTTTAGAACATCATGTCTTATTTAATCTCCCCTTTAACCATCTTCTCTCTCTCTCTTTTTGCATGTCAGATAAACTCTCGGAGTCACATATGTCATCTGTTTTTGGGGTGTTAATCTCCTAGGACAAGGAGGTCAAATATATAAGGTATAATACATTTATCAATATAATGGTTGGCTGGTGAAGTTCAACTAATTAATAAAAGCATTAAAACTAGAATCACTCTTTATTGCAAGAATGACACTTACATGGAATATAGCCTCCTTATATAAAGAGGGGGCTGCCTCTTGACTTGTTTCCTACTTCCAGATTTCCTTTTTAACCATGGCAGGAAGACTGGGATTGTGACAAGAGGAAGGGGAAACACAGGAGAACAGTTAGTAGCAGTTAGTTTTCTCATGTTTAGAAATAGCCTCTGTGTGCCAAAACAATTGTCAGCAACTTTCAGCAATTTCAGTGATGGGTTTTGTTTTCTCAGACCTGACCACCCCCTGTTCAACAGTCTTTTCACATGCATCAGTCATGAGTCTGAGTCTCTCAGCATCCCCATGCTGAGCTGTCATTAATCAGTCTGCACTCTGGAAACTGCTTATGAGTCTGCTTATGGCACAGTTTAGACAGCAGGGACCAGCTCTATTTCAGATTATTATAAGTACAGTAAAGCTTTTCACTGTCCTGTATAAGAGGAACGATAGAAATGTAAGCTCTCCCAGATCATTGGGAGAACCAATGGCAAGCTGCTGTCAGCCATTCCAGAGAAATGAGTAACAGAGGGTCAAGTCTGATGTACACTCACTAGAAATGGAGTGTATACTTTTATCTGAAGTCAGATGCGACTTTGTAACTATTTTCATGTCTTATAACATCAATATAAGCTACTATGCAAGTTCACCAGTGGGTAACAGCATTATTCTGGTGTGAAAACACATAGCTAAGATTTGAGACCAGTGCTCAAATTCCAGCCTCACTACACCACGAAATTCTAAGTTACAATTTTCTGTCATTAAACCTCTTCTATGGGTGGTGAAAACTGAACAGCAGTGAAGACTCAAACCATTGTGTCACATACTGAGCCATGCTACACCAGGATAAAGTCAAACAATGGAATAGTAAACACTTCCAAATCCCATGTGTTACAATGTCAACCAGTGGGACTGCAACTGCACCATGGGATTCTGAATTGCAAGTCCTTTTATTTGAGGGCAAGGGACACATCCTAAAGAACAGTATAATTTTATCACTTAGTTTATTGCATCAGTCCCAAATGCTGTAGTGAGTGTCTAGATCAGTTATGCTTTTTCATAACTGCCATTTCTTATAGGGTAGTGCTAAAAAATCTAGTACTTTGGTTTATTACACTCACATCAGAGTGACCTACACCCTTCTCAGTTTGGGTGCATGAGAGTAACTGTAGGTGTCTGTTTCATATTTTTTATGTTTCTTTGCAGAAGAATTGTTCTACTCTGCACAGCTCTGTCCTGCATGAGGAGCCATCAATGATTTTGTTGTGGTTATTACATATGAAAATGGGAGAAAACAACAGCTTCTTTCACACTCAAATGTAAAGCAGAGGAGAAAGGAAAGGTTTAGTTTCAGTAACCTTTGCTGCTTCAGCTATTTGCACTAATGGGGGTAAGGTGCTTGGGTGCAACTGCTTTTGCTTTTGAAGACAGTGCCTCATCCTGTCTCCCTTTGGGGCTGGGGACCGGGTAGAAGGCTTGCTCTGACTGCAGGGCATCTGTCCGCTTTCACCTGTAATCAAAAGACTGACGTACCACACCCAGGCCCTGATGAGAACTGTCTTCCTTCAATGCAGCAGACCCCAGGGAGGTGTGGATGGAGTTCTGAGTGTCAGGTGGGAGAGAGGTCAGAGAGGTTATACCCAACGTAACCTGGTCTGTTACGAAGTTCTGGGCATGCTCTAACTTTGATTAATTAACTGTTCTGCCCCAAATATTTCTTGGATGTCTGCATTACCATTTTCAATTGTGCTAACTCAAACAAACCAGCAATCAATTAACTAGAATTACAAAACTCTAGGCTAAACAAAGCCATCGTGGAGAAACTGGCTTTCAGCCCAGTATCTGCTGATGATGGGATATGAAACAGCCTATTGATTCTGCAGCTCTTGAATTATTGTACAAAAGTAAAAACAATGCTATTTGCCTTTTCAATAGGGAGAGAAAAAAAAATCCCATTTTATTCAGTACCTCCACTTTGAAAAAGCAAACTACATTACTGAGCCAATTTTTAGGTTGTACAGAAAGAAGTATTTCCAGCACATTACAAAAACTTCATCTTAGAGCTATACAAACTCTAGAAGAAAGGCGAGAACACTAAATTTTAAATTTGATTTATATGTCCACCTGTCAAAAATGCTGTGCAAATTTTTGAGGTATTTTTATCTTTCATTGAGAATGCAATTTGAGAAGACAAAACAGCTCTTTCAAGTTTATGTGCTGGTGACTGTCAAGTTGATTGCTAATACTATGATATTTAGTGCTTTTCATCTGGTTTCAGATGACAGAACCCTAAAACATAAGAAGATCTCAGCTTCTAGTATTCATGCTTTGGGGGAAAAACTTGGAAACTTGAAACAAACATACACAAATGGCTTAAATAAGAGGACAAGGAAAAACAACTGAAAACATCACTTTCCTAAACCTCTTCTTTTTAATTAATTCTCTGCTCTGGAGGAGCAGTTTCATGGTTTTTCAATATGTGAGGGTTGCCAGTACAAAAAGCATGTGGTAATTGTAAAAGTAATAACCAGTCCAGCTGCATTCCCTGTGCAGAAACTGAGAGGGACAACAAGCCATAAATAGTGGTGTCACCGCCACTCTTTGCCTCAGTTAAGGAGTATTATTATTCTAAACACAAAACAAACTATTGCTTGGGCTCCAACTGAAAGTTTCAAAGGCTCATAAATCTGCCAGGTCAAAGCAAATTTTCACTGGAATTTTGGAAGGGAACTTCTTGAGAGAAATATCCAGTGCTAATTTTAATTTCCTTTTACTACTGGTTTTAACAGCCTTGTCCAAACTCATTTACATTCAAATGTAAGAATACAAGTTTTCCTCTGATTCACCTCATTCTATGTATGCCTATAGCTCAGCACTAGTCTACCAGAGCAAACAAAAGCAGAACATCTACGGTGAGTATATATTTTCCTTTAACCCAAAGCTGCTGAGAACTGTCTTTAGGCAGAGACTGATGTGATGAAGCATGTTAATTACTGGTAGGCTTTAGGTAGAATACTGTTGCCTAAGCTGCTGTCTCCAGTCAAGGAAGGTGCTTTGCCATCAGTGTAAAACTTTTTCAGGTTTGTTCAATAAAAGGTTTGGAAACTGCTGCCAGTGAGGAGAGTTGCTGGCTCCAAACCACGAAGAGAAAGGTTTTGATTATTTTCTATTTTTTTAATAAAAAGGATAAATCCTTCCATGAGAACTCAGCAGACATCTGAGGCAATTTTCAGAAAAGTCTGCTCAAAAGGAAGGATGTGTGTATGTGCTTGCTCTCTGACTGCCCTTTCAATAATAATTTTTTCCACCAGTTTTTCTGCTTCAGAGTATCTTCTTCCCAGTTGGAGAGAGCAGCCTTCCTGAAAGGGAGAGTGGACAGGTCAGAAATGATGGCATTTTTCCTCCCTTTTCTTAAAAATTTTTTCTTCTAGAACTACCCTCCTGCTATAACATTTAATTGTCTTCATACATTGTATCCTACATAGAAAACCTGCTTGCAGAACAGTGATTTCTAGCCTTGGGATTTATTGTTATAATATATGGCATTACATGTTTGCTAATATGCAAAAGAAACAGGATGAACAATATAAGATAAAATCTGAGGTCTCTTTCTTTCTAGGGATATTTATTCCATTTTCATGAAATTTGGCTCCAAGCATCAATGAATGCAGTGATAGAATAGATGTGATTAGTCCAAGATCCCCACAAAGAACTTAAAAAATGAGTGGCTAAAGAGTAAGTTGTAGAGTGAGAGAGATTGATCAAGGTATTTTGTATTGTGAGAAAATTCTCTTTTTTCCCCACTTGCTAAATCTTTTGCTCCAGAGAGGAATAACTGATCTAAACAAAAATTTGGCTTTTTTTTTTTTTTTTTTTTTTATTTTTTAATTTTTTTTGTGGAAGCATACAATAGGCCCATACCATACACTCAAGCCAGTCAAAACACATGGTCTTGGGCCTAAAGAAAGGCAATAGAAAAGTGTGTGGGTTTTTTCAATTAAAAGAAAGAAGGTAGTAAAAAGGACTACTTTAAATAGTTCAAGTGATTAGGGTAGAACAGAAGAACATTCTGCCTCTAACGTGGAATTAAATAAAGGTATTTCTTTGCTTGTTAGCTACTGTCAAAAGGGATCTCATTCTGGGAAACATGCTGAAAGAGTTTTTCTTTGTATACCATGCATATCAACTGCCTGGTAGACATAGAAAAATTCTTTGTGACTCTTGTTTTTATACACAAAAGCAAATAACAGTGTCTGCATCTATAGGTATTGCTTTCCAGTGAAACAGTTTGATGTCATACCAGTCCACAAGAGTCAGAAAAATAATTGTACTATTGCTGGCCATAATAACATGTTGTGATTAAAAGAGATCTTCACCCTGCAGGTCAAAATCAAATATACAGGCTTGTGAGCATGTTTTAGCTTTTTGCTTCTTTATTTTTGCTTCTCTGTTTTTCCCCAGATTGATCCTGCACTTCTGGACTTCTTCCTCTACCAGAATATCTCTTAACCTTATTAACTTAGGCTCTTATTAAAGGGAGCTCTGTGTAGCAGTGTGCAGTGCTGACGTGGTTGTCTTATGGAAAGCACAGCTGTGAGGATCTTCCTCCAGGAATGGCAAAACAGAGAGCTATTAACAATAAAAGCAAATTTAGGCTTCAGACACAAACGTTTCTTGCTTTTTTTTTTTTTATGCCTTGATATTGTGCAAGCTATAGTGGGGTCTTGTAGGTGAAAAGAAGTATGCAGCTGGAGGGTGTCAGAGCTTTTTCCATCAGTATCCTTGTCAATAAAACAGCCTGAAACTTTGTTTATGGTCTTGGCAGAGCCATCATAGGCTGAATTAGTCACAGCAGCAAAGCTATCTGCTCACCAGTAGGGAATCTTCATATTACAAACTTTTTGTATAAACCTCATGAGGTTTAATAGCAATTACTTTATACACTAGTAAAATCTATAGATTTTTACAGACTCTAGAGCTTGTTTTTACTCCTTCCAACACTTTGCAAAACTAAGGTGAGTTCCTCTGGCTCCTAGGCTCTTCTCTCTCAGTTTTCTCCCAGATGCTGCTGCTAAATGTTCAGCATGCATGTATGAGTCTGGAGGCTTGGCTGGAAGGCAACAGAAGTCTGGGGCTCAGGAATATTGCTGCCTTTCACTGAATCTCTCAGTGAACTTCCCAGAGTGACTGCTTCTTGTTTTGCCAGTAGTATGGTTATGATCCCATCAAATAATTGAGCAAGAATGCAATTCTGTATAGTTTATGAATCTTTAGGAAGGTTGGTATTTTCAATCTGTTTCAAATTTGTGGACCCCCATAAAGTGAATCTAAAGTCTACTGAAGCAAACTTTCCTTTCTCAGTTATCTTTCCAGGTCTCCTAGTAGTAGACCACATGTTAAAGACCATTGATGTAGAAAAAGAGACCTCCCTTCCAGCTGAAATTTAAGCTACGTTTATTCAAAGGTCCAGACCACTCTCAACATCACTTAGATTGTAAATTCCCTGTTATAGGGACCTTTTATTTCTTTTTTACAAATGGTGCATTCAGTTCATTGGTCACTGTGCCTTGTGAGCATTATTGCAGTATAAATAAATGGCAGTTTTATCTGAGGGTCCTCAAAAATACCACTTTGTAAGAAAGTTTCTCATCACTGGATTTGGAATATTTGGGAATTATTACTCTTACATTTTCAGAAGCAGGATGTGTTTTGTGATGGTTGGTAGACTAGAGGTATGAGGTAAACATTGTCATCGCTGACTGAGTTTTTGTGGTTGCACCCTAAGTTGTACAGCTTTCATGAGAGAAGCCAAGACTGAAAGGAGACATGGGAGTTCATGGAGCACAATTACAGTTGTTTATTCAATTATTAGCCAGTCCTGAAATGACTCACAACACAGCTGCTTAGATTTACAGGCAGTTAACAGACTTAAGTGTTTGTTGGCTTTTTTGTTCAAAGTGATGCAGTGGGACACTGTCCTGGGACAGATGTATCACAGAGTTGAAGGCTTGAGGAAACAGAACAGACTTTTGTCTCTTTCTTACATCAGCTGCTTTGTCAATGACTGTGAGAGAAATACTATTAAAGTGATTTTATCTGTCATATCTTGAGATAGCAGAGTAATCTAATAACAGTATTCAGTGAAACTTGGGCACTATTGTCTCTGAGACACTCAGAAAATTCTGGGATTCTCTCATCTGCTATTTCCAAATATTCCAATTTTGATGTCACTTTGCTAACTCTTGCATCTGTAATAATAATACAGTGTGTTGGCTGCTTGACTGGTGGTTTTTTTTCAAAACAGTGGTAATTGACATTCAGTCATGCCTCAATAATTTGGAACTGTTTTGGTTACATTTACATTCTAATTTCATACTTTTTATATAGAGAATTGCTTTGTGAACAGGATAGAATAACCAGTAAGTACAGGCCATGTCATGTCATATAAACAAGTATTTACAAAATGCTGCAACACATTGCCTTTTCTAAATGATATTGTTTCTGATTTTAATTTGGGGTCATTCTCCTGTACTAGACTTGTACATTAAAAAAACAGGAGTTAACAACATTGACCATAACACCTTAGGATTTTGGGGTTTTATTTTTTACTTTCTTTTTTCATTTTCTTCTATTTTTCTTCCTTATTTCATTAGTTCGGTAAGATATCTCTTCTGCTCTTAATATCCTTTTTCTGAGGTTGAAGTATCATCTTTTTCTTTGCTTCTCTTTATAGTATTTTGTGTTTTTATACTGCTATGTACAATCATTAAAAAAATCAAAAGCCTCTATCCCTACTGTAGGTAGCAGGATTTGTAAAAACTGTAGGAGATTCTCTGTCTTTTTGTCAATGACAGATCTTCATTTTAGGGCTTGCATCCTTCTTCTGGACAGGCACTGAGTTCAAAGCAAATTCCCATTTGGAGATTAACAGCCTTCATTGTTACAAGCCCTGATAAAGCTTTAGACTTCCTTTTTCACTGCCCTGTCTGCACTCATGTAGATAGGTGCAGAATGAAACTAGTCAGTTTGCTACATCTTTGCTCTGTCTTGATAGGATCTGAAATATCACCTTCACTTTACAAGTCTGCAGTGGCTGAGAGTGAGTTTTTGGGTGTTACTCAACCTTCCTGAGGGTTGTGATGAATTATGCCCACTCCCCATGATCTGGTTGGCTTTTGCCACTCATAGAATTTATTAAGAGAGAAGAAAACCTTTTGCTGTGGTAGTGGCTTAGGAGAGCACAGGATGCAGCTTTGATGAGGATTGGGATGGCTGAACAGTGGCCAAACAGTTATCTGGTAGGTAATTTGGCCTGCGTGTTGCATTAGACAGTGATACAGCAAAGGAGATTATAGTCCTCTTAGCTCTGTCTTGGAAATTTGCCCCTTGGGATCCTCTCTGATCCATGACCACAGAACTGCCCTTGCAATCTTCCTGCTCCGCAGTCCTCACTCTCTGATGTGCAGCAAACCAAACTAAATGCAAGGAAGAACCCAGGGCCAGTTGTGCTTGAGAAAAATACTCCAGGGACTAGGTGGTGATCTTGGAGAAGTTAGGGGCTGAATTTAGTTTATTGCTTAAAAAAAGAGGCATGTTTATTACTTATTACTCAGAGGGTAGTTAAAAACAATTAGCCTAATTATCGTGGAGCATTGTGCTTTAAAAGCTACAGCTGAAAGTAGGGAACCACAAGATTTTCATGTAAGTAGTAAAAGTTTTTCTAATAGCCTAGATGAGTCAGAAGAAACCAGTGGTTATATGTTTGAAGGAGTTTCCTTGAAGCTGGAGTCCTGTAATCAGATGAGCTCATCTGCCATCTGAGCAACCTGTATTAGCAGTATTGAAAAGTAACTCTTAGTTGCTGCTTAAAGCAAGTCTAGTATACTCCTTGTTGTGCTCTGAAGACCTTGGACTTGATGCTGCTTTTTTGTACATGTAGACTCACCACAAAGCATGCAGCAAGAAAAAACCCTTTTAAAGAGCATGATTTTGAAGCCCCTAAATAAAACACACAAGATGCAGGGCTCCTTGTGAATAATCAACTTAAGCCAAAAAGGGGCAACTGAATTTTGAGAAACAAGCACCTCCTGTGTTCCCAGTAAGGCTGTTTGCTGTGCAAACAACTAAACAGAGAAGAGGAAGTGGATGGAATCCTGCACCAGCTTTATTTTGAGGTTTTGACTGTGCTGTCCAGATAAAATGGGGTAAGCATCTTCGATCCTGGAGGGGTTGCAATTGTTCATCCTTGACTAGTGGCTTTGTTATGAGGAGAATGGAACTAGTGGGCACTTCCTTCTAGAGCAAGACAGCTGAAGGCCAAAGTTTGAGATTAACAGCTCAATTCCATGGGAAGAAGATGAGCTCTTTTACTACTGAAACATGTTTTTTGTTTGCAAGGGTGCAGATGCAAATGTCTTCAGGAATAACACAGAAGAAAAACTTTCTGGAGAAGAACAGATGGGAAATGTAGGCTGCTATTATTTATCACAATAAAAAATGCATCGTGGTGGAGGTTCTGCTTAAGATCCAAGACTTGTAAGGAATTTGAGACCTGAGTTGACAACACAATCACACTAGCTTTTGAATTTACCAGAAGCCTATTTCATGAAAACTGCAGCTGGTCTCTGTGCTTTTTTATGAAATACAGTTGCATTTGTGGAAGATCCAAGCAGTGCTGCTATGTGGATAAGCAAATCATCTCAAAGATGTTTACTTCTGCATGGAAATATTTCCAGACAAAGAAGGCAAACCGTCTTCCCTACAAAGATCAAGTTCAGTCAATTCTTTCTGTACAGTATTTTATTCTTTTCTTATGTTGACAATCTTCATACTTGTAACCACTAAACTTCATCTTACTTCAATTCTTTATGCACACTATTTGTTTCTCAAGGCAAGTGGCATGCAAAGTCATCTTGCATTTAAAGTACTTCCACTTAAACTTTACAGTAAGATTGAGAGTAAGATATTTTGAACTTTAAATGTTTTAGCAGCTGTTGCTGTAAAGACTTAAATATGCTTCCAATTTTTTTTTTCCCCACACAGGTATCTCATCAACTTGGAGGTAATGGAATACCTACAGGATACAGACATAAAGTAGGTATGGTAGCATTTTATTTGATATTAATGATTTTACTGGATCATATAATTACTGGAATGGTTATGTACTCCTTGGCATTAATGTACATGGAAGAGTGTGTTCTATGAAACAGCAGCACAGCTCTAAAAACCCCCCACACTCAATCATATTGCTTTGCAAAGCAAATGAGTGTACCTGTGCCTTCCAATTAAATTGTATTGTGGGTGGAATAATTAATTCGGACACAAGGCAAGGAGCACATTGCATATATTGTTGTTGTTGTTGTTGTTAACAACTGTTGACTGGGGAGTGCCCAGGTCAATATTATATCTGTTTTTCCTAGTTTACACCCTTATGTATGGCATGGATGCAGCAGTTTTCTTCTCCAGATCCTCCCCCTCACCAAACAATCAATTCTGGGATATATTTTTTTCTTTCAGTGTGGGGGGAGGGGGTGTCTTTATAAGTAGCAGTTTTCTATTATTGTAGGGACAGGCTTTTTTCCCCCCAGATTCTAACTCAGAACAGATAAACTTGTGCTTCTCCTCAACTGAATGCTGAAATTCATCATCAGTCAGCAAAACTGAAGTGACAGTGATTTCTGTACATTTAAAAACCTTGGTTACAGTTTTGCTGAGTCACAGCCAGAATGAGGAAAACATTAGTACAGTGACTGGTGCAGTTCAGAGCTGGTGATGTAAAGAAATGCTGTGATGTTGGAGAACATATGTATATCTACAAACTTATTGGTAGACCAATTGATATAAGCAGAACTCCTAGAGGGAAAATAATGTTAGGTTATAGATGCCCAAAATAGTAAGCAAATCACTTTCAAATAGTACGGGAAGGGAAGTCCTGGCCACCATTGTGAAAGACACCAACTCATTAGTGGCACAAGTTTCTGACTTCCAGAGCAGCAGGAGGGATAGAGAAAAGCTGGTAGATGAAGCTGGATTTCATCTTATGTATGGGGGAAGGCAGAGATAGCCTGTGGTGTGAGAGTATGAGAGATGCTGTGAGAGGGAGTAGAAAAAGATGTGTGTCAAAAAAGGTGGAGCTGGGGGCAACAGAGACTTGCTTCTTGTCTTCAGCGTGCACAGGAGTGCTGCTGAGGGTGGCTGACAACAACTGGTGCTCACCCCTGTGCCACTGACCTGGTGCCCAGGCAAAACCCAGGAGAAAGGTTTGCCTGCCTGCAGCTTCCTTGTCAGTCATGCCCTATTACCAGGAGTCAGGTGAATTACCTTTGAAGACAAGAGTTCCCACAATTTGTCCATGTATCTAATTTCTCCAAAAATGGTGGTTCTTCAGATACACTATTTTGTGTTACAGTGTTGTAAAGCTTGATCTTTAAACCTCTCTCACTCTTTCTGTAACAATGATCCTACATTATCAGTCAGTCGCCTTAAAACTCAGGGTACTTTGTCAGTCCACTGTACTGTTATTTTTAGCACAAGCAAACAGAAACCAGACAGACTCATGATCAGTCCTTTGGGGAAACGGAGGTAGAAGGATGAAGAGAGAGGAAGAGACTTCTCCTCTTGAAGATTTTTCCTGTTAGTCACAGCACTGAGGAAAAACAAACTCCATATGGAACAGATCATGTAAGGCCTTTAAAACATATTTGGAGAGACTGTACAGTTTCTTAAAGGAACTTGGAATAGTCTGTGGTTTGGGGGTTTTGCTGTATTTCCCATTTGGGGACGTGTGTGCCTTTTCATTTGTTTTAATCTGGACTGAGTTAAATGCATCAAGCAGTAGTTTGTTTTATTGCCGTCTTTCAAAGATTTATTCATAAAGGAAAAACATTCTCTAATTCCCCAAATGAGAAAGAGTTACAAATGCTTCTCTCCCTGTAGTTTCATCAGAAATGTTTTGCTGGTTTTTTTTTTTTTGCTTTTTCTTTTTGCTTTTTTTTTCTTTTTGTTTTTTCACTTTTTTTTTTTTTCTATTGACTTGCAAATGAAGGCTAACTTTTTGTACCCAGCAGAAGGCCAGAGTGTAGTGTACTGAGGCAAGAATGTTGAATTCAGATATGGAGTAGCTATGCAGTGCAGGAGATCACAACCAGTGGGCTGATTTTAGTGGAGCTACAAAACCTCATCTGAAAAAGGCATCTGAAATTGCCTTTTTCCCACTTGCTCTCCTGTCAAAGCAACTTTGTAGAATACCATTCCAGAGTATTAACTGTGGAGTCCAGCCTCCTTTGATCTGCCTTTCCTGCCTCATAGGACACTGATGACAGGGAAATAGGAGTGGAGTGAGATTTACCCCTTGGTGATAAGGTTCCTCACCCAGAGGGTGTTAGGGCACTGGAACAGACTCCCCGGGGAAGTGCTCACAGCACCATCCTGACAGAGTTCAAGGAGCATTTGGACAATGCTCTCAGGCACAGGATGGGATTCCTGGGGCTGTGCTCTGCAGGACCAGCACTAGGACTTGATCCTTGAGAGTCCCTTCCAACTCACAATATTCTGTGATTCTGTGATAACTATGCTGTAATTCTGCAACGTCAATAAATGTCGTGTGCAAGAATAGCTGTCATTAAAACATTTGAGGTAATTTTTTTTCTTGAAAATGTAATATAGTCCCACTTATTAAACATAAACTTTTGTTTTGAAATGTGGCCAAATGAATTAAGTAATCTTTTAAAATTCAGCACTGGTCTGAAGACTACTCAGTGTGCATGTAGGGGAAGAGCTCTGGGTTTCTGAATCAGTGACAGAGAAACAGACCCTGACCAAGGTGTTTTGGTGGTTTTGGATTTTTTTTTTTAGTATTCCTGTGAGACAGGTAAGATTAAGGCAAACACTGAAACTTCCTGCTTTTCTGAATTACTGCTGTAATTTCTTGTTTTGACATCTGTAAAGTATGAGCTGTTTTAACCTCCCAATTTTCCTTGCATTCCCCATGCTTTATATTAGCATGAGTAGACGGAGAACCTGTTGTAGAACAAAAACAATACAGCTTTACTAAATGTGAAATTCGGAATGAGGTTTTACAGGAAACCATGAATTTTGTTAGAGCTCGGAGGAATAAGGAGCACCTAACAAGTATGAAGAATTCAGGCTTTATTTAAACCATTTTTTCTCTTTTGTGTGTGTCTTTTTAATTTATTCCTTTTAAATGCTGTGTAAGTTTAAATTCACCTTTCCAAAGAAGATGACCCAGAAGCCTGCCACGAGGCAGGTTGAGTCTCTATCTATAACCTCTTGGAATTTGCTTTTTACGGGTTTGTGTTTCGTCGTGGACTTGCTCCCTTCGTATTTTGTCAATTTGGCAACTCATTTTACAGAAGGTCTCTCAGACCTGTGAATTGAATTTCATACCTGTGGTGCCGGAGAGGAGCCCGTGGGCAGCTCGGCGAGGCGGGGATGGGGCTCGCAGCCGGGCGGAGAGGCTGTGACCTGACACACGGGGAGGGCAGGACAGCCCAGCGCTTTTCCCTGCGTGGAAGCAGTAGCGGATTCCCCCCCCCCCCCCCTTTAATTTTTTTTATTTTTTTTTCATCCCCCATTCCCTTTTCCTCCCTTCTTGCCGGGGCTGTAATCCGACTGCTCTCTTTGGCTCCATTCCAGAGACAAATCCGAATGGTTAATCTCTCTTCCCCCCCTTTTCCCAGCCTCGGGGGCTGGGGGCGGTGGAGTAGGGAGGGGAAAGAGAGCAAAGCAAGCCCCAGCCCAGAGCCGGGCCAGGCCGCCCCGGGGAGGGGCTGAGGCAGCGGCTGGGCTGCGGGAGCTGCATGGAGGAGGGGAGTTTCACAGACTCCTCTGCCCGGCCGGGAGGAGGAGGAAGTTTGGAGATTAAGCCGCTGCCCGGAGCTGGAGCGCACGGAGTGAGCCGGGGCGCGGCCGCGGGCGCTGTGAGGGGGACACCCGGGCGGCGCCGCTGAATGGGCTGCGCAGCGGGGTGACCTCCCGCACTCGGGCCCGCACCCCTGCGCCGGCTTCTCAGCGGGAGGAGGAGCGCTGGGCGAGGGCAGAAGACGGCGAGAGGCTGCCGGTGAGCGCTGCCGGGGGGCTTTGTTCGGCGGGCGCGCCGGGGAGGGGGCGGCGGCTCCCGGCTCGGCTCGGCTCGGGGCGGGCGGGGACGCAGCCGGTGTCCCGCAGCCCCGAAAGCGCGGCGGGGGCTCGGCAGGGCAGCGGGCGGTCGGTGAGCGCAGCCTTTGTGCGCGCCCGCCGCTGCCCGCCCGAGGCACCGCGCTCGCAGCGCGGCCGCCGCAGCGCTTTGTGCTCCGCCGGAGCCCCGGGCAGCCCCGCCGAGCTGCACCCGCTCAGCCCCAGCCCGGGGGTTTCGTCCGGTTTCTTCGGCGAGAGAGGAGGTACTTCTCTTAAAATATGATAGAATTCCATAGGGCCTCAGGTTTTATGGGGATGCTTTAGCAAATCCCCAAAACTCATCATCTAATTATTTTTTTATGTTTTGAAGTTAATGAGATTGTGATAAGTATGGCCTAAAGAGGTTTAAAAATATGATTGATCTATTGTTAAGTAGCAGGAGCTTTGATTCTGTGGAGAGGCAGAGGGGCAGGGCAACCCTGAACGCATTTCCCCATATTCTGCACTCGTCTTCTCCCTGCTTTGCAGGTCGTGTGTCCCGGTTCCTCTTGCTGAAGGAGAAGCCCTTCAGATCTCATCCTTCAGTTAGCACTGACAGAGCTGAGACACTCGTTTCCTTCTTTCTTCACAAACCACGCTGCTCCAAGTGTGAGGGAAACGGACCTGAAACAGACGAACTTTCAGCTGGTTTCCAACGCGATCTCTCTTTAGTTGGCTTTTTTCCTCCTTTGATTATTAATTGGCAGACACAGAAAGAGCTGTGGCCTTGCTTTTTTCTATTTAAAGTTTGCTGGTACTTCAGCAGTTTAATAACTGCGCCTAGAGAACCTGATGACTTATAGGTGTTTTGAAAGCTGTGTAATAAGAGCCTACTAATAGTAATCTTTTGCTACTGTTTCATTCTTGGAGCGAGTAGTCTTTGCTGCTGGAGAGCTGCGGTTCAAATTTCCACAAGAGTTTGTTGCCCGTGCCTCTAGCTAAATTTATAAAGGAATCCTGTTAGCTTGTGTGAAGCTAAATCTGTCTGTAGCAAATCCTGGCTGTACAATTCGCTGTGGTTGGCAATGCACAATATATAGCTTCCTTAATATTTATTTTTAGTCTTTTTTTCCCCCCCGGTGTGTGTGGGGCACGTAGTTGTCATAATTTTGGGAACTCTTCACCAGTGTGTGTGTGTGTGTGCTTTGGGATGAAAACATAAGAGTTATGCTAAGGTTAGGAAATGTATTAATAGAGTTCTTGTCTTGAAAATATGAGAAGGCAGTTTGAGATTGGCCCCTTAATGAATATTGGTATTGTTCTTGGGTCCATGCAGATGCTTAGCTATTAAACTTGGACTCTGCTTCTGTTCTGTGTTCTCAGTTGGCAAACTAGAAATGGTGCAAAGGATTCTGATAAAGGCTTCAGTTTTAAACGTGTTCATTTACGGGAATGCTTGCTGTCTCTCACAGACCTAGAGAGCCCTAAGCAAACAACGTCAACCTGTGGCCACACAACTGAGTGCATATCTGCAAAGGCATGCTGTGATTCTAACATTAGGTGTTAAAGTGTCATTTTTCTTATTGTTTTACTTTTGATTTTCCAAAAAAAAAGGGAAAGGAAAAAAAAAAAAAGGTGTGTAGCCAAATAATTTTGTAATTTATAGTCTTACTTGATAACATCTTGCAAAGACAGCATTGACTTGGTTAAGTGGAAATCTTCAAGTAGCAAACCTAGTGTGCTGACAGCTCTCATCATTTCAGGACATCTGCTAATGTGTTCTTCCTTGGGCAGGATGTGAGACTACAAATTAACTGTCTAGAGGCGTACTTTGAGACTAAAGTGTTTGGTTGTGAGGCCATAGAAAAAGGTAGAAAGGGTTTGGAGCTAACTAACTGAACACTTGTTACCTTCCTGTGTGGAGGTGGGGTGTTTTTGTCTAGGTAGGTTTTTTATGGGGTTGTGTTTTGGTTTTCTTTATAGTTTTGTTTTATTTTAAACCATTGTTGTGACCTAAAACATTAAAGCTAGAAGGGAAGTGAAAATATCTGCCTACTTTTCTAATAAGTGGCAAGTAGTGAGTTTGTGTACTTTTTGCTACGTTATTTGTGTGGGTTGCTATGTTGGAACCTTTCACTGACACAGTCTTTCATGTGGCACCGGTGATAGTATTTTTGTGAAGTCATTTAGAGCAGTATGCATGTTTGAAAGCCTCCTTGTGCACATTTATTTGGATTGGGTTGTTGTATACCTGTTGTCCTCTGCCTTTCATATACCTGTGATTTCTTGGCTCCCATTCAGGAAAGGCTTTTTAAAGCCCTGCTAACTCTGCTACACATAGGGCTGTAACAACTGACAAAGGCATTTACTTGAAGTAGTGCTTTATTGTCTTTGAATGCAAACTCAGCAGTGCAAAGCTGGTCTATTTCTCTAACCACAGAACACTATCAGAACTGTAATTTGACATTGGCTTCTGTCACTTTATCTTGCTTGGTGGTAGTATCACCCATATAACCTTTTGGTGAGTATTTTTGAGGTCAACCCAAAAATGGGAAATCAAGAACACAGTTACAAAATCTGCTGCTAGTAATTTTGAAGTGTAGATCCACAGATTAGCCTGAGATACTGCTATTGAAAAAAAGTTTCTCTACGGAGATGTCATCTCTAAAATTGTCACTAAAAAAGGCCAATCCTAAACCAAAGCAATCGTAAGGAAGGATACTATAGAATGGATGGAACTTTTTTATCTTTTTGTTTTTTTGTTTGTTTGTTTTTTTGGTTTTTTTTTTTTTTTTAAGAAGTCCAAAATAACAATATTTGAACAGATACTTAGCACATTTGTTAAAGTATGCCAAAGACCCATTCAACTGTTGATTTTTATTTATTTATTCATTTTCTTCATGCTTCTTCATTGCCATTCCAGCAATTGCTGGGCACCACTGAATTTCTACCAGCCAGGCTAGAGCTGCAGCTCTTGTTCTTGGGAGCATGGGGTTATGAGGAAGAGGGACCACATTTCTGGGTGGCAGCATGGCCCTGTCATGTACCCCAGCTCCATAGGGTCAGATGTGCTGGATCAGGAGATAATGGGAACATCCAAGCTGATGAATGGTATTGCCATTTGCAAGCTCCATTTAAAAGCGTTTCTCAGGTTAGACATGTATAAAGCTGTGCCAGTTGTAAATTAGAACAAAGTAATTAATCTGATGTGCATTCCCTTTTGCATTCAGTTGTGTTGAGAAGGAAGGTTGCTGTGTTAAAGAAACATGTTTTATTGACACATTAAATTAGTTACGGCTTTAAGTTACTTTGCCATAAATTTCTTCTTATTTGCCAAATATAGTGCACATATATTTAGCTAGAATACAACAGAAGATAGAATAATGAAATATGAAAAAATGCAAGATAATAATGTAATGTCTACTGAAGACATTTGGAGAGATGGTGATCCTCTTATAATAAGCTCGATTTTTTTCTGTTGAGGACAGTGAGGATGTCTTACCACTAGTTACTCTAAACGACATTCTGCTTCTGTAGAGTTGAGAGGGGGAGGTGGGGGAAAAGAATTTTTGCAGCCCTCAGCAAAATATGGAGTGACTGAAAGGCTTGCAGAACTGTTGCTGAATGGTTAATTTTGAGAACCTGCATTACTGTCACTGCACATAAAAAGTTTTAGCTAATAGGACTGTCAAAAAAGAGAAAAAAAATGGAAAAAAGTGTTATTCTTGTAAACTTAAAATGCAAGAGAGGTGGAGCCTAGCTTTCGCCTCACTTTAGAAAAGCCTCACACCACACAGTGAGTGGTGAAACCACAAAGCTGGCCTGGGAATAGGAGTAAAGGGAATCAAAAGTAAAGTCAATCTTAGTGGACTGGCAATACTTAAAATTGTAAGTACAGGAGTCTTTTATATACATGGCTAATACAAGAGATGAATGTGAACAGATTGAATAATAACTAAAATATCAGTATAGCATGCTTGTATTCATTAATTTTCAAAAAAGGTGTGACAGACTATCTCTTAGTGTTTAAAGTTTCTCAAATCACTTTAAGGATATAAACTTTTTTTTTGTCTTTAGTTATGGTTGTTGTGTTCAATAAGTTAGTCTAGCCTGATTCACCATAAGTTGAGTTTATATGAACTTGGTGTGAAATAGGTTTAACCATGAACTTGATTACAGTACAGGAAATAGAATACAGGAAAAGAAACAGGCCTAGTCAGGGAGGACTGGGGAAGGAAATAGGGGGAAAAACTACTTACTACTTATACTTATCAAGGAGGCCTGGAAGAAGCAGTTGTCTAAGCCATATTATAAACTGTTAAACCCACTGTCATCTGTTCACTGGGGTGCCTTCTGAAGTACCTGTGTGTGGGGGTGGTCACTACCTGTGTTTTTACTAATCAAAGTGCATAGCATTGCTGTGAAAATATAAAGCAAGGTGGCAGTTTGAAAATTTATCTGATTTCCTTCCTTCCTTCCTTCCTTCCTTCCTTCCTTCCTTCCTTCCTTCCTTCCTTCCTTCCTTCCTTCCTTCCTTCCTTCCTTCCTTCCTTCCTTCCTTCCTTCCTTCCTTCCTTCCTTCCTTCCTTCCTTCCTTCCTTCCTTCCTTCCTTCCTTCCTTCCTTCCTTCCTTCCTTCCTTCCTTCCTTCCTTCCTTCCTTCCTTCCTTCCTTCCTTCCTTCCTTCCTTCCTTCCTTCCTTCCTTCCTTCCTTCCTTCCTTCCTTCCTTCCTTCCTTCCTTCCTTCCTTCCTTCCTTCCTTCCTTCCTTCCTTCCTTCCTTCCTTCCTTCCTTCCTTCCTTCCTTCCTTCCTTCCTTCCTTCCTTCCTTCCTTCCTTCCTTCCTTCCTTCCTTCCTTCCTTCCTTCCTTCCTTCCTTCCTTCCTTCCTTCCTCCCTCCCTCCCTCCCTCCCTCCCTCCCTCCCTCCCTCCCTCCCTCCCTCCCTCCCTCCCTCCCTCCCTCCCTCCCTCCCTCCCTCCCTCCCTCCCTCCCTCCCTCCCTCCCTCCCTCCCTCCCTCCCTCCCTCCCTCCCTCCTTCCTTCCCGCCTGCCTCCCTCCCTCCCATTTTTCAAGATGTAGTGAACAGGTATAAATTGGGCTGGCAGCAGTTTCCCATGTCAACTTTTGACTGAAGCAGCACTAATTAACTTTGAATCCTGTAAGTCTTGCTTGCCTGCTCGGATTTTCAGATTGCAAGTGGTGCCAAGCCTCTTCCTGTAAACTTACATTCTGTAGAAACTTGAATGTGAGCTGTGCCCAGATGTTTTAAAACCTAACTTAATGAGCGTTAACATTTAAATATTTGAACCTTCATATCCATTCAGCTCCTTCAGGATCACACTCCAAGCATTACTATCATTAACTACTCTTTTCTGCTGATAAGATGTGTGCTTCCTTTCACTGGAAGTACAGAGCAGAGATAAAAAGTGTGTCATGGGTACAGTGGTTGAATCACCAGCTCATTTGCTTGCTCACAGCCATAGTAGATAAAACCTCGGTACCTGTCTTGGGAAGGAGATGGCTGTTTGGGTTGTCATAAGGAGCAGTGCTTGGGATAACGTAACAGCCAGTTTCTTTTCATGGTCATGGCTAACATCATCCGGCATTGTCATCTGGGTGTGGGCTTCAAGGTCAGTTTCTGCCTTTTAATTCGCCCACATAAGAAGTCTCTAGCTCCTACATTTAGTGCATAGGTTCTAGTGCTTGTACTTTCTCCCATGTTTCCCCCTGTGTTATGCAAAATTATTTGTAAACACAGGCAAGTCTTACTCCCTCACCCCCTGTAAACTCTGGTTTATTAAAGTATTTACCAAGGTTTACCCTCATGTATATTCCCTAAGATTAGATACACTGTCTGCTGCAGCTTCACTGTGATTTCTACATACCAGAATCAATGTGCTGTTTGAGGATTTTCTTTTTATTTTTGTTTCATTTTCTGTATTTGCATTGCCTACCCCAGTGAGTCCAGATGCATAGCTGAGGTCCCAACACATTTCAGAAAGGCAGAGGCAGAACAACTTGCTTTCTGCTGCTGCCACTGATCTGTGGTACTTCAGTGTAAAGTAAGATAGTGCTTTATGTCCTTGATGTCTGATATGGAGGAAAAATGGTAGTTCCTTCTTTGTAAATAATTTTGAATGTGGGTGAGATGAAGAACTATTTATTTGCATGTCAGTAATCCTTATCACTTCAGTATGCACAGAGCTTTCCACTTACTGTTTTAAACTGAAACCAAGTTAATAGCAGAAACCTCGGTTTGGCTTACAAGCAGTATTGGTGCTGCCAAGATGAGCATGCTTCATACTTAAGTGCTTATGAAGCTTTCTCACTGTTTACTTTGCAGTTCCTTCTTGCTGTCCTGATAAGGTGCCTCATGAGGTTCCCCAGAGAGCTGTCACACCTTAGTGTCTGAGTGATGTCATCACAGACTTCACTTGCTTGTAGAAACACTAACTTCTCTGAAGAATCAGCAGTCTTAGCCTATTTGAATGGTAGACAAAGACATATTTAACAATAAATCACTATTGAATTTGGAGAGATACTTTGTTTTCCCTCATACTCTACCAGCATGGGGTTTGCAACATCTTTCTGTCAGTCTTTTTTGGTAATTGTCAGTCTTTCTCATGTTGGCTGAATCTGAAGTCATAAATCTCTGATTTGCTTTATCTTGCTTATTCTGTGCTCCTCCTGCCTTGAGGTTGCTGTCTGTGTCCTGCTGGCAGACAGGACCACTTAGCCCACTCCTCACTCGATACAGCCTCTGAGAATCCTTGCCTTATCAGGTTGGTTGTACTGTGAAGGCTCTTCTGCCTTACAGTATGAGGAGATTGCCTCCAGCATCTCCTTCTCCTGAACTTGAACTCATTTAATCTTCTGAGTTTTTCCCAGATTTTTGGGATGAAGCCGCTGACATACTTTCTTAAACTCTACTTGCAGTACCAAGCATCAGGCACAGTGTAGATGTTTTGGTAAACTACTCTAGAATACTGTGATCTGTTAGTAAGTGAAAGCAAGTAGTTTATGAAGGCATTAATGACCATTAAATCTCCAAGGTTTCTTTTTGATATATAGGGCAGCATCTTGGCATGCTTGTGCTCCTGCATTTCTTTAGATGACATGATTCCTAAATTGGTATCAGAGATATCTGTGCTAGGAAAGTCAGTGCTAGGCAGATTTCTCAGGGGAAAAGGACAGGTTTTCTTCCCTTCAGGAATAGTTTTCCATTTTCTTAGAGTCTGCCAGCAGGGAAATGCAGACCAGAGCATTAAGAAAACCCCATTTTTCTCTTGGTGAGAAGGACAGAGTGGTTTGCTAAGGCACAAGCTCTTCTGGGCAGATTTTAGAGCTGGTCTCCTGTGTTGTGATTCATCCTGATGATCTCAGTTACTGCAGTTTGCACTTTGCCACTTCACCTGCAGCAGTGCTCTCCTTAGCAGTGTGGCCTGTTCCCAACACAGGTGTGCCTCCTCATGGCTGTGCACGCTGACAGTGTCACTTGTGCTCTTCATTTTAGAGCTAGGTTGTCCTGCTGCTGCCATGCACACTGCAGATCCAAAAGGAACCACGTTGAAGTTCTTTCTGCAACCCTGCAGCAGAGGATCCTGCTGATAAATAATCTCTGTTCTCTGTGCTCTTGCACTCCTCAGGCCCCTTCAAAGCAGTTTGTTCATCCAAAGCACAGAATAGGTGCTGACTCAGACTCCCACAAGGCCAAAGCAAGGAGAAGAGGTGATTTTTTTTTTTTTTTTCTGCCATGTTTTGGTGAAGCACTGATGTGACTAGGACCTGTGATATGCACGCATGGGGTATGGAGAAGGAAGGTTTTCTCCCAGACATCACTGCATGCTGTTTGGATATGATAGGAGCTGTGTCTGCTTTTCAAGGAAGAATTCTGAAAAAACAAAACCATGATGGTCTCATTTGCTCTCTTCAGAAGAAAAGATGGTCATCAGCCTTTGCCACTGAAAATCTCTTGCTTGTGAGTCTCTTTCGTCTCATATTGCTGGTATACGTACCTGACACATTCACTTGCCCGCCCTGGTTGTGTGCATCATGCAGCTCTTGGAACTTCCACAGGGATCTGGATACTAGGGTAATCTGGATGCTTCTTCATTGCTGCTGTCTTGTAGCCATGAGGCGTCTGCCCACTAAATGTTATGGGTTTTTTTCCCTTTTGCTCTTTAAATCAACATCAGTGTTGCACAAAGAGTTCTTTCAATATTTAATAGAGGATCAGTGATGCCCATCTGCTGATGATTTCAGGAAAATGTGCTGGGTTGGTTCCTTTTATTTGTTAATTATAAATATTGAGTCATATCAGGGGGTGATTAGTTCTGGTATCTGGATCACAGTTACTTATCTATGCCCGTACTTGCCCAATGCTGACTTCTTTCCTGGGGACAGTTTGAGGTCATACCAGGGATGGTCTGGAGTTCTGGCGAAGACTGACTCAGCTGTTGACCTTGTCATGCAACTCACCTTTGTGCTGTTCATTGTTGTGAATGGTTAGAGTGAAAGAAACTCCAGGAGTGCTGCATGCACTTAGTCCGTGAAACTAGCTTAATATGTCTGGGAAAGCTCTCAGCTGATTGCATGTGGAATAAATCCGTTTGTTTGGGATGTGGCACATTTTCCATCTGTTAATCGGTTGTGTCGTGCAATGAGAAGGTGCTACAGCATGTGGCCTTCCTGTAGAAGCAAGCTGCATTCCTCAGCCAGAAAAGCTGGGCTTTAGGAACTGGCACATAACTCAGTAAAAGTCATGTCAAATAACTTTTTACTTTAGTTCTCCTCCCTGGTGATTAAACTGGCACAATGGTTTGCTGTTTAGCACATGTGAACATCTACAAAGAATTTTATTCTGAGCTTTTCTTAGAGGGTCACTGTGTGGATTTTTTTGGCAAGAATATTTGTTTTAAAATGCTACAGTATGTGCTGACACAATTTTGTTATGTCCAATACACAATATAATCCAAGTTGTAAGGATGGAGTTGTTTTGATGTGAGGTGCGATTGGAGCATAGGTGAGAGCAGGAATGTCAATGAATGGAATGAATGTCTTGATATCCTGGTTGAAATTGAAGCAAGTTCCCACCTGCAAGTTTGTGAAACACAATTGCATGTAGTTGGGTGGCTCTGGCTTACTGTGGTCATTTAGCCTAGCTGAGGCAGGATAAGGGAATTCTTTAAAAGCAGAGATTTCAAAGCTCAGACTCCATGATTTGAGGGAACCTGTAACTGGACTAAAGTGATAAGGTTAGCTTTCACCACGCATAGAGTGTGTAGAACACAAGGGTTATGTGTCATTTAGACTTTCTAGGGAAACTGAGGTGAAGATAATCTCACTGACTCCTAAGGAATAAAGTAAAGCACCCATCCTCTTACTGAAAGTTATTTTGGTTGCCTCCCATATAGAGCACACCTGAAAGGAGCACTTAAATTTTACTGCATTTTGAAAGATATTTTTCAAGCCTCTGGACTTTTAATTTAACATGATAGTGTGAACTCCAAGTTCCAAACTGTTTTTCACAGGACAGCCAGACATTACGGTTCAAGTCAGTTTAAATATCTGAACTCAGGTTTCTTTGGTGCTTTTTCTTTTTAAGCTGCTACTTGCTTGATGCTTCAGCCCTATATGTTTTCTAAAAGTGATTAAGAAGTACAGCTTTTTGTTAATAACTGTGATATATTTCTAGACTAATTAAGACTATTTCAAATCATGCAAACTTTTTAAAGATGAAATCTAAATTACAGGACAAATTACAGTATATTTGTTAAACACTTTCTTGAAAGGAACATGCAACATCTTTTCTTTGTGATGGTTTTTCTAGTACAAAAGTGTTCCATTTTCTCTCATTGATGGTTGAGAAATAAACCACTGAATTTAAAAAAATATCACAGGATGAAAATTAATTTTCATTACAGATTATCCTGTTATGTATTATGAGGATGGTGAAATCTGTAGAAAACCTTCTTGGAAAGGTTAAAGAAGGTTGGTAGAACATTCTGTAGCATCCAACAGTTTGTACTTTAGTCCATTTGGATATGACTGTAAGACCCTGTCTCAGATCATCAGATGAAAGGTTTTGAAAGCCCATTGTATTCACTGGGGATTAGAGAATATCTCAGCTTTTGGCAAATAATTTTACCCTTGAACTAAGCAACTGTTACTGATGAAACTACAGTCAAATGAGAGCCCCAGTAAAAAGTTTAGGCTTCTTTGGGGTCATTCATGGTTCCTGATTTTCCCTTATTTATATATAATGTATATTTGATACATACATACATAAAAATATATATACAGACACAAATGTGTGTATATTTAAATTGTTGTGGTTGTGTTGCCAGTCTGTTTTTTCTAGGGTTCTTAAAGAAACTGGGTTCTCAAGCAGTTCAAATTGAGTCCTTTGACTCTGGAGGATTTGAGGCTAGAGAAACTTCCATGATAAGTGGAAAGTAGGATGGTAATTATAGGTCACTATTCATTTCTGTTTTGCTTAATTTACAATCTAAAGTACAGTCAGGTTGGGCATTTGAATGTTACAGCTGTTACAGTCTAATCACAGGAACTTGGTGAGACTACCATGTCTACATGTATTTCCTTCTTCAGATTCCTAGAAATGTTAGTGGAGACTACTCTCTGTCTTCAGTTATTAAAAGGAAGAACTAAGTGAAGTAAATAAAATTGTCACTGTAGTTGTCATTCAGTGATACCAAAAGAAAAAAATACACTCTTTCAGTCTGTGAAATTGCCTGTAGTGTTAATTTATTGCTGTAAAGATAGCGTGGAGAAGGCAAATATATGGATATTTTATTGAAAGAAAATTTCAGATGGAGTAGTTTTTTGTATTTAAAAAACATCTGTAGATGAGCATTATGCCCTATCAGCAAGATTGAATTGATGGCATTACTGTTGAAGTTGAAGGTAGACCAGTATTTTTTAAATGGGTCTTTGAAATATAAAATTTTGCCTGTTTATGATTTGGTTCGCCTAGACCAAATTAACTTGGACAGTTAGCAGGAACTCTCATTTATTTTGGCATAAGAACAAGCCTTGGGCAGAGCTTCCTGGTCTCAAAAAACTGGTGATGGTAAGAGGCCTCCGTAGTGTTTCCAGCCAGCTGAATGCCTGAGGTATTTTGCCATACAGGAAATCAATTGCAGCTGAATGTGCACTGTTTCCACTTCAAGTATATAAACAGGCCTTATGATGATATAAAAAAGAAGAAAGATATTAAATAGTTTCTTGAAAGTTCAGAACAGGAACATTTGATGTTCAGTTTCTGTGGATTCTTCACTGTCAGCTTTGGCTCAGTCTGTGGCACAGAAATAGCACAGAAGGAGAGGTGAATTAATGTTGGATACTCTAGAAAAGGGTAACGTAAAGCAATGTCTTAGAGAAATGAAAATAATAAAAAAAAGGTATCCTTGTTTAGCTCCAGTTGATATTCTACTGAGGTTGGGAGGGGCTACAAGTTTAGCAGAGGGAATGAGTTCTTTTCCCTGTTAAACTAAAAATCCTCCATTTTTATACTTCAAGGCAGGCCAATAAATTTTGCGAGAAAAAGCTGCACCACAGTTCTACCTAAATAGCTGGTTTTTGTGAAGTGGCAGGAGAAACATTATTTTTCTTCGGATATTTATCACACTTTGTTGACCTTGTGAAAATACCTAGATTTGATGGAGGTACCAGGCAAATCACAGTGACCCATTCTCTGATGTACTTTATAGGCCACTGATGTTGCCAGAGAAGTGAGGGCTCATTTGGATAGAGGTTTCCAGGCATTAAAGATAATTGAGTTGAAAATCAGCTCCAACAACTTCCAGAAGGAGTGTGGCCTGAAGTCCTTGGGATTTGGGGCTTGGGAACGCAGCAGTTCTTCCTTGCTTCAGCACAGGCATACAGCACAACCATAGGCAATCTGTCTGATCTAGATTTTTAAAGATATGTAGGTAGGCAGAGGTGGTAAAGGCTCTTAATTGGATTTTCAGAATCACATTAGTGTCTAATGCCGATTCAAAATCTAACTCCTTAGCTTGTCTGAACTGGATTCAGCCCGTGCTATGTTTTATTCAGCTGCTCTTTAGGTCAGAACGGGAGGCGTACGTACGGCGAGCGTGACTTAGGGGGAATAAACTGAGGTGTGCCTAGACCCCTGCTGAGCTGCGCAGCTGAGCTCCCTTTTATCCTTTCTCTAATTCTGTAATTTCCACCCTTCTTTCTGCAGAATGCCAGAGATTCAACGGAGGAAAGGAAAAGTGACTTCATTTTGCTCAGCCTAACAGTGATATATTTGGTGAGTCCTCTACCAGGTAAATTTTTTTTACAATTATTTTAACTTCTGTCTTTTAAACTTTATTTTAAAAGTGGGATGATGTTTGCTGTTCCTCTGACTGAGAGGATTACCACTGGTATATGGTGAATGTGCCTCAGGTTAACCATGAGGCTGCTTAGTATGCAAATCCACACTAGGTCACTGTGCTGAACGGGCCTGGCCTGGCGTGTGGGTTAGCCAAGACAGGGTGTTCCTCATGTGCACCCTATGCTGATTAAATCAAATTTTATGCTAAGTTAAATTGAGTTTTATGCTAATTAAATCAAATTTTAGGGGGACACCTGAGCATTTAGGGGAGCATAACTGTTCAGTTTTAGTCTTTGTTACTGAGACTGAGGTTTTGCTAAAGATCTGTAGCTGATATTTTGTTTGATTGTTTGATTCTCTCCCTTTGGAAGTAAAAGTGCCACTTTCATGGAGAAACAATGGTCTCCCTATGGGGATGGGGAGATTCAGGACAACTTTGTTCTCCTGAGATTTCCTATGTTAGTCTATGTAATTTTAGTTTATTTTTTACTGATTTAATTTTGTTTATATAATCTCACTGCCCGAAGGTCTTGGAGCATCCAGGGAGCTTGGGAATGTAGGAAAAGCAGGTTGCATGCTGTGGAAATGTAACCTGATTGCAATAACTGATTTCACTCATTTGATTATCTGAAACAAATTGACATTATAGAAAACTTCACAATAGGGCTGAAAGGAGACTCTACAGAAAATATTAAATAAGAGAACTTTAGGCAAGATCTCTTTCTGCTCCTCTCCAACAAGAAAGATTCCTGGTGCCAGATTAAAGGAATCTTTTCTTCTCTCTGAAAAAAGCAGGCATTCAGTGGCTGACACTCAGACACTGCTATTTGGAAGAACTTGATGCCTTACAGGTAATCTACTTCACTCCTTCCAGTGCTAATGTTGAAACCAGTGTAGCATAGATAAGTTTATAATTTTTTTTTAAAAAGGTGCATTCTGTTAATTGCCACTCTGGCTTCTGTGGCCTGCAGAGGGAATACTAATATGCTATATTAGACCACTAATTAATAATATTATTCTTTTACTCTACTGATAGTGGGGCTTGTAATAAAATTTTGTAGTGTTTATTTATGATCCAATTGTGTTCAAATGTTTATGAACTTGTAGGAGATTGGCAACTTTGACTCCAATGCTTTGAGATTGCATAACTGTAATAGAGAGACACTTGTGGGACTGTGTAGCATTAGACTGAAGCTTACATCTGATGAACATTAGTGAGATCTTACTTTTGTTTGGATACAAGGGAGAACAGTCTCTGTAAGTAGAAAAACATTTTGCAGAGGCTGCAAGAAGAAAGACCAGAAATTCCTCTTCAGTGTTTTCCAAAAATAGCAAGGTTTGAATTTGGTTGCATGTTTTAACATGCATTAGAGAAAAATAATTGGAATTACCTAAATTCAGTGCACTAGTTCTCTGTGTTATTTGCTGGTAGTTAATTACTAGCATACTTTTTCATCCACAAGTGTGGAGGGGCTGTACATTCCCATCTTCCACACAGGAAATAATTTTATTTATTTAGCTTGAAGTTTGTGCCTATCCAAATGCACGCAAAGTATTTGCCTAGTGACCTTAGAATGAATTATTTGCACAAACTCTCCCCCTTCCCTGATCTCCGTTTCATTTTGAGTGTGCTGCTTCGCCCTGGTTTTGAGTTGCAGGGGTTTTATTGTGTTTTCACGATGAACAGAAAAGCTAACCAGCCCGTCAGACTCAAATAACCTCTTTTCCAAAAGCAGAGATAACATGGATTGTGCCCGTGGCCTGAGATGCAGAGGATTTCCTAAGATTCTTTGGGATCCCTGGCAGACAAGCATTCACTGTGAAGTGCTTCAAAAAATTGTTGTGTCAACAAAACCAGAGTGTGTGGGAATGTATCAACTACAGCATTCAAGGACTAGATGAAGTGCATATAGTAAAGAATTCATTTCGTGGGAAAAAGGAAGAAACACGAAGTTTGAGGACTGATGTTCCATAAAAAAAAAGCTTAATGGTTTAGGCAGATACAGCTTTGAGGGATGGGTGTCAAATCTTACCAAATAATCACCAATAATTTTGCCAGATCTGCTTTACATATCAGGTTTAAATCTAGAATTTCTAAGAATATTGTCATTCTGAAAAACTTTTGGTGGCAGAGGGGGAAATGTTTTATAAAATTTGTTTTTATTTTCCTATTATCCATTTGACTTATATAACAATATTGTATGTTTTTAATTGTTTCAATAATATGGTGGTTAGACTATCTTTAGAAAGATTAAAATGGGCTTCAGCATCTAGTAAGTCATAATATGTTGTAGCAGAGAAGGAAACATTAGATCAATATACTTTATTTTGGCAATTCTGCATGAGTTTTAATATGCAGTGTGTTTATGCTAGAAGTCAATACTTAAAAAAAACTCCTTGAGCATCTGTGCATCACTGAATGCTTTGTTTAGGTCATGCCTTTAGTGGTGTGAGAGCTTGCAAATCTGTGTGGGGGTGGAGAGGAATGATTCTATGCCCACATATGAGCTTTTCTGTAAGTCGGGTCTATTTTTGGTATGCAGTGAGGCAGAGGTACAGAGTGAAAATAAGGGTTCAGTTGCAATGTGAAGGCCTGTAAAAGCTTTCCTATTGTGGGAAGTACCTACCAAGCTCTTAGAGCAGTCGCAGTAGTGTCCATGGGAATATTTGGGGTTTAATTTAGCATGCTAGATTACGGCCTAATACCTTAATTAAGGCTAACATTTTCAATAAGTTTCCGGCAAACCCTTTGTGGCTGACTACAGTTGTGGAACAGACATAATATAAAGCCCATCTCTCTAGGGTTTTCAGTTGTCGGCAGTTTTATGAAAACTGTCATTCTATTTCAGAGTGATGAAGCTGACCAGCAAACGTAATCTTTAATGGAAGGATCCACAGATCTGACTAGACTTCTTAAAAATATTAATCTAAAGAATTTATGCCAGTGGTGTATTGAAATTCTATGTATGTAGTACATTTAGACTAATGTTTTTATAAAAATTATGATTCAGAAAAGGCTTTGTTAATTGATAAAACAACTTTTCCAGATAGAAGCTGCTTAATTCTCTTGTCAGTTCCCATGTTTGGGATTTTCTGCTGTGAAAAAGAGTAAATGAATTGTCTGAAAAAATTCAGAAAAAATATAATTAGGATTTTTTATAGTTTGTAGACAAAGGGATTTATGTTTTAAACATTTGTATATTAAAGTGTTGAACAAAACTTCGTATTTTTATTTTTTTAAAAATTCAAAGAAACAAGCTCACTCATGCCTATCTGCTTTTTTCCCTCCTGCCACACTTGCTCAGACCAGTCAGTCCTTTCCCGCTGCCCTCTCCTATTGTTGCGGTCAAATGTCCAAGGAGAAGTGTATACTTCCTTTTGTGTCCTGTAGATAGGAGTTCTTAATTGATGACTGCTGCTTTCTTTCTGGCAGAAAGGAAATGAATGGGCAGTAGTGATTATAGCACATCTGTTGTTTTCTGGTGAGCATCCTGTACAGCAGTGAAACTGTCTTGAAGAATACTACTTTTTTTTTTTCTTGGTTTTTCATTTTTTTGGGGGGGAGGGTTTTTTCTGTTTGTTTATTTGTTTTAGGGTTGGTTGGTTTTTTGTCCTGTTCAGGACTAGGACCCTACCTAGGGAGGGTACAGGTGGCAGTATTATTCCTTTATCACAGGTATAGCCAGAGCAGAAAAACAAATTGCACACTAGAAGAAAATAACTTGCTTTTCAAACAAGTATATTTTACACGTGTACACACACACACAGTCTTAAGAACTCTTCAGGGATGTGCTATGTATTGGTTGCATGTGAGTCCTGTCTGCATAGTTGACTGCACTGTAGATTTAATACTCCAAAATAAAGCCGGAAAAGGCTTCCTTTGGGAAACGGGAGAAATTATATAGCATTCATACCAAGGACCCAAAAGCTGAAACATTCACACAGCTTTCACTGAGATGCCATTTCTGAATCTGTGATACCATTGTCCAGCTCCTGCTTGAGCATCCACTGCTTGGTGTGTTGCAGCATACCTCTCAGAAGTGCTAAGGAACAAAGCGGGGAGCTCTGTAGTGTGTTCTTGTTCCCCCAGAGAGGAGGTTGGGCCTATATGGAGCTCCTTACTTGGCTTTACAGATGACAGGGAAAGAAGTTCTGGGGACAGATGAATGGTAAACTATTGGTAAGTGTCTGGCCTGAGAGAAGAGTGGGACTTGATGCCGAGGAGGACAAATGTCTGGAGAAATCATTGAGGGAGGCCAGTAAAGCAATATAGAAGCCAGTAAAGAGGCTGGGTGAAGAGGTTATGGTAGCAGAGTGTACCACAGCTTGTCCTTTCCATCATGCCAGCCATAATTTTTCCACAAGTTTTTCTTTTTAACTTTTGCATTGTAAAGGTGCGAAAGTGGTATGCACGCTATGCAAACCCTGAGTGTGTCTTCATCATTTTGTTCTCTCTTGCCATGCAAGTACTTGAAAAACCACTGATTGAAAGAGCTCTGTAAGTCTCAATTCTTACCACTTATTTAGTTGTTCTCTGTTCCTTTTCTTTCATCCTGTTTAGTTGCACCATTTCTTGTAAGCAAAGTGCCAGTACTCTGCTTTTGCATAGACACATTGGTACTTAATGTAACAGAGTTTATGTTTGGCTTGGATGCAGCTGGTTAACCCAAGTCAGTGGACTGGGTAGTGCTGCCCGCTTCCTTGGAGGTTTTTGATGTGTATGGGATAAAATTGGGGTTTTTTCAGCCCTTTCTTTTATCACTTGTAATCCCGAGAGCTGCTCTGTCCCTGGCCTCTTAGGAGAGGATCCCTTAACAAAGGGTATGTTGAGATGTACAACTTTCTATACATAGGACGCTGTTTAGCTGGAAGCTTACAGCCTTCCTTAAGCTAAACAGGTTTTTCAAATAACAGATGCACCTGGACACTGGAGATGGGAAAAGTGAGCAAGAGCATTCTGTGCTGTAAATGTACACCACCATGGCTGAACACAAGATTCATAATACCATAAGTGAATGATGCTGCAGTTAATGTCCCAGGTTTAGTCATTCCTTGATCAGAACAAAATTCAGATGATGAAAAAGCACGTGATATAACTCCAAATTTAAATTTAAATTGGGTGGGGTTTCCTTCTGCCTGTGATAAAACTGGGTTTTTTTACTCAAAGACTTATCTAAGAATAATTTAAGCAACTAAGTAATCCTTTTGATTTCTGAGTGAGGTACACAGAGACCCTGGTATTGCCTCTGAAGCCTTTTAAACATTTAGCATACCCCCATAGGATTTTGGAATTATCATGTATCTCTTGGCAAGCATTATGGTGTAGCTAAATATTAGTCATGGCAAAAGCCAAGTAATACAGGAAAAACCCACAAAATCATTACAAAATTTATTTGTTCAAGTTTTTGTAAATTACATTTTATGGATCTCTTATTGAGCTTTATAAAGAGTCCATTATTAAGAAATATAGTATTTTGTTAATTAGAGCTTTTTACGGTTCTAAGCACTACATTGATAGATTATTCTGCACCACTTGAATTACTTGTGAGAAACACTTGAATATTTGTGTGACTTAATGTGTTCAGATTACCATATAGGAGTTTGCTAAGATATTTTTATTAAGGAATCTTGGCTTTGGGAACAGATGTGACTTCTTTTATCATGACTTTAAGATGGCTTAAGAGCATCACTGTAAATTATTTTTACAAATTATGAATTATTTTACAAAATTTTCAAAGACAGCTCTTTGAGTACATATGCATTGATGACTGTATGCACAAGCCAAAATCCTATTAAAAATTTTAAATACGTCTTCCATTGAGGAAGATATTCATTAAAGATTGGTACATAGCTCTTCAGTAAAAGAAACTTCAATGAGACCTTCAACCTCTAAAAGAAAGATTAGCTACTGCTTTTATCAGCATGGACATCGCTTTGAAGAAACTGAACATCTGGTTTCCTTCTGGGAGAATTATGTTCTGTCCACTTGACCCTCTGTAAAAGTAAATATTTTTATTAGTTATGTTATGTAGGAATTTGAAAAAAAATATTTAATACACAAAAAAAGCCTCAACCTTTGCATATTTAGCTTCAGTTACAGAAGTGCAATACATCAAATGATCATATGTTTTTGATTCATGAGTTTCTATTGTATTAAAAATTATGCCAGTGTGAAATTTGATAAGAGACATAGCTATGACTTAACTTTTCCTTTGTTTTCCTTTTTTCTAAGAAAATATTTATTTTTCTCCCTTTCTCCCTTGTCCCCTCCCAGAATTGTATTTGTCAAACCACAGACATTTCAGCCTTCGCTTCTTTCCTTCAGCTACAGCTGTAAACTGCAATTCCAGGCTAAATCCACCTGGATTATATTTGTTTCCCAGCATAACAACATTTTTAATTTAAGCTTGTAAAGTTCCTTAGTAAGGACAGTTGCATGATTTGACTGTGATCAAATAGAGGTTAAGGTGTATTGGAAATGTAGATTCTAATCCTGTTTTCAAGGTAGATTACAGCAGACCTTAATATCGTAGTTGTTATATTTGTTTCTTCTAAGTAGAAATAGATTTCTTAGGAAAAATGCCCTCCATGCATCACAGGTTTCAACACAAATGTTATTTGTTCTGTGCCGGTATGAGAGTGTGTGGATATCTTTTAAAATACACAATGAAGCCTTTTAACTAAGGAAAGGCATTGGAGCTAATGAAATGTTACACTCGAGAAATGATTTTACAAGTCAAGTCGATTAGGAATTTTTCAGCCGAAACTATTTTGTTGGAAAACAACAATTTATTGGAAACAGAACATTTCACACAAGCAGTTTTTAACAAAACTATCAGCAAGAGAAGTTTTTCAGATAGAGGATTGTAAGAAAGCCTGTTTCAGTTCCATGGAAAAATAACAATGTAACTTAAAACTCAAGTGAATACTATCTCTCAGGCAAATTCTGTCTCTATTTTTAATTATACTTTTCGTTTGAATTAGTCCTTCAATGATCTCTACCTCTTTCTCAGAAGGAACATGGCTATTTTCAAAATTTTACTTTTTATTTTTCCATTAACAGGGAAAGATGGTTTCCTAGTTGATTCTAGACTACCAGTGTTCATTTTTTTGCAAATTGTTCCTATGGAAAAGAGTCTTCTATTGTTTTAAAGCAAACTTGCTGACAAATGGCAGACATGACATGACTCAAGTCATGACAAATGATTCCCTCTGTTCCTTTTCATTCCCCATTTGACATGTATCAAAATCTGCTGGTGACTTATCAGTGAAATTAAGACCTATTGCAAATTCTTATAAATTTAATCTGTCCCATTTGTTGTTATTATTATTATGATTGGTCTAAACTGTGTTGCTTATGTAATAGTCACTGTAAGTGCCTGTCTCTTTACTGGATGTGCCAGCATTGGCAGTTTATTAATCTTCAGGGTGAGGTAAAGCCTTTCAAAAGACTGTGCTATCAGAGTAGACAGCTTTTGATCAAGTGGATTGCAGGATAATTGGGCAATGCTTGTGCCAAATCTGTCTAGGATCTAAACCAAAAATACAGAATTTTTGTGTTTATTTTGGGAATAGGTTCATAGTTGCATGTTTGCCTTGTACAGCAATATTTATGAGAAATTGCACTGAAGTGGACTTTAAACAGTACATTATAATATAAAATGTTACTGTGTCTCTGAAGCACATCTGGTAATGCAAGATGTAAAGCTATTAATTTGGTCAGGACAATGAGTTCTTTATGAATTGGGGCTAGCCCATTGAAATGAGTTTGCTCCTGAATTAATGATGATGGAGGGTGGGGAATTTGGAGTAATGACCATCTGCTGGGTTGCTGATGTCCAGCCCAGCAGGCTTTAAGGGACAGAGTGACGCCTGCGCTAACATGCTTGGGCAAATCTTAATATCTCTGTTGTTAACTAAGCATAGAATGAGGAAACAAAAGATGGATGAAACTATAAAATTTAGGTAATTTTTGCGTTAGTGAGGAGAGTCTTCCAAGGGTTGAAGCTTACTATTATCCTCTGTTCCAGAGAACAGCTTGATTTGATTCCCCCACAGGCCAGGAGAGATGAGAGGCAAAAAAACCCAAATGCTTTTTTTTACTCTGGGGACTGGAGGAGCCCCACACAAGTGCTGTTGTGCTTCATCTCCTGTGGTGCAGCAGTGCATATGTGATAAACTATGAGTCCCCAGCTCTTTATCCCTGTTGCTCTCATTCCATGTACCTAAATTGCTTCCCAAGATGTAGTTCAACTGCCTGAAACTAATTCTCATGAAGCTCTTTAACAGCCTTTCAGCCCTGAGAGTGGTGTACATTTCTTGAGATTGTCAAATCATATTTTGTCTTACCCATACCTTTATGAGACATAAAGATACTTGAGTAAATTCTGTAGTATAAATAACTGTATAAATGAGGGAGGCATGAAATTCCCCTGCACAAGTAATTTCCTTCCCTGCTTTCTTGGATATTAGTCTACAAGGTGAGTGAGATAAGCCGCTGCATGCTTGCTGGAAATGAGATTAATAGCTGGGGGTTTTCCTTAAAATGAACTGGCAGTACTGGTAGAAAAATACATACTTCCTTCTGTGTATGTGGAAAGCATAATGTAAACACACATCTATTTATAAGTAGGCATCATACAAATATCTTAATATCTCTATAGTATCATGCTTCCTGCCATTGATCTTTATCACTGAAAGTAAACAAATAATTTTTTTCCTTGATGATTCTTGTATGTTAATCTAGGATTGCAAACCTCTACTTCTAAAAATGCTGCTCATGGCAGATATCTTGAAGATCACAGTGTCCATGGTATTCTGGTATGAATGGAATGGTGGAATATTTTTGAAGTGTATTTCATACTCTATATGAAGTGCTAGTTTGGATATAGGGTTTTCCCTGCAGTCTACAGCAGCAGGCTCACACTTGGGAATATGTGAAGTGTAGCCTTCTTGGGGAAGGCACCAGTATCGCAGAGGAAAAGTGGAATGTAAAACACTACCCAATAATCAGGTGCTGGAGGAGCCATGTGCCATCTTCTTCAGGCTCTGAATATGTAGAACATTCAACTGTTCTTCCTAATAGATTTCTTTTCCTTTATTGCAGCTAAAAGTTTGAAAATCTTTTTTTCATTTGGTATTTTCTTATAGTCTTGCTAAGTAAGCACTCCAATGCATCAAAGTAGATCTTTGACGGAGTTCTTGCAGGGTAGAAAAAAGAGCAAAACTGCAAAAATAGCCCACAGAACATGTATGTAGTTGAAATGGACTTTATCTATTTCAATTTTAATACATGCTTGAATTGGTAAAAGAAAAATATATTTTTGTAATTACTTCTCTGAAAAGTGGAGCAATTCTTTTACTTCCTTAGAGAAATATGCTGAATCTTCAGCTTTAGATATTTGAGGTTGGAAGTTACAGGTAACCTGTTTTAGCTAGTAACTTTTGTACCAAATTAATTAGTCAAATAGTTGAGTTTCTGTGTAAAGTTTGCTGACAGTTAACTTTGGAAAGAAGACAAATCTAGACATACTATAAAAGTTATGTTAATTCAACCCATCAGAGTTTACGTGATTCAAACCTCATTCCTCAGCTTTGTAGTTTCGTTTTGGGTTGTTTTTTTTTTGCTTGTTTGTTAGTAAGAACAATTTGAAAAACACATAGTTTATGTGTTTTAAAATAGATCAAACTTTTCTTACATTTAGGTGCAAAGACTCAAAGATGTCAAAAATAACAGGTAATTTTGAAGTTTGGTAGTTGCCTTAATGTTCACTATAGTTGCTTTTATTAGGTATCCTGGGTTCTTGTTTTCCTCAAATTGGGGTAGATGTTAAAATGACTAAACAGTTTCAAAAAAGTTTGGCCTTTGTTTTATACCTACAATTCATTGCAGCTTCTCCCCAAACTTTAATACTTTCTAAAATAATAGTTTTAAAATGTATTACAGTTGGAGTTGAAAAGAAAACCTGAAGCCCCCAAACCACAGAAAATTCTCTTCCATTAAGGATCTGCTTTACATTTCATGCTGGCATCAGCCTGGTAATATCACAGGGATGCCCAGACTTGAGCTTGTGTATGAAACACCCGAAGAGGACTCTTGCTCTGGGAGAGCTGGGCAACTGCCTCTGAACTCTCCTTGTGCAAAAATCTCTTGTTCTAACACGGTGGAAGGAGGTATCCACCATTAGTTGGGTACACAGGAGCTGAAAGTTGCAGAGAAAGATTTCTGGAGGTACAGAGACAGAAAATTATGCTCCTTTTTGAAAGGTTTCTATCTGGTCTCTTTTAAAGGTCAGGCCTGAAATGTATAAGCAAACCCTGCCAGTGCCAGTGGCATATGCATAAGGGAAGAGTAGTTCAATTGCATGTAATTATGCTTTCTCCTCTGCAGAGAGTATGGTTGTCTTTTTTTCTTTATTCTCTCTCTGTTCTGCTTTTTATGCCAGCATGTGTTTTTCTGTCTCCATTCAGAGTTCTTTAAATCTTTGAAGTGTGTAATAAGACTCAATTAAGAAAAAATTGTTCGAAACTGTGTGTCAGCAAAGGTTTCTTAGCACAGGTGGCCTGAGAGAAGAGTGCTGTAAGGTTACACCTGTGTAAGATTCAGATGGGCCTAGGAGTGTTCCCAGGCCTGGAGGATGGTCTCTGATGGCCATGTTTGTTGGTGTGTTGTTGGGAAGTGTTAGCCTTCTCCACAGACAGTTTCCAGGGACGACTCAGTCCCTAGTGCAGTTCAGCCATCACTTCTGAGAGATGGCTTTTATGCACTCTGTTTTGGAGACTAGGATTATTCATTACCACAGATGTGTTATTCTGTCCCAGCTTGCTTTTGCACCCGGGAGCACTTCTTAAGCACATCTAATGCATTAATTTGAGAATAGCCTTTGTTTTTCTGATGATGAAACCCTGCAACATGACCTCAGCATTTATTCATCATCACAGAATCTGCAGGTTGGTCCAGAAATCCCGTGAGTGTTTTCACTGTGGGAAACATCAAGGGTCACTTTTTATTTGATGTGAGCACATCTTCTCAGTCAGCATTTCTCTGCAGACTTTTGTAGTCCCTTGCTTGGGTAAGTTTGCTCTATAGAGTTGCTGTTGTTTATTTCACAGTGAATTTCTAGATGGTTTGTTTTGTAGAGAGATGTGGAGGAGTTTGAGCCCAGGAGAGAAGAGTTTGGAACTGACTTGGCACTTGTGAAATTGATATGCCCTGGTGGGTGAACCATTGGGGGAAACGTGACAGTAGCGTGGTGGTATCTCTGGGAATACTGTACAGGCTGTGGGAACAGTGGCAAGGATGAGAGGGAAATTGAATAACTGACATCAAATTTCAAGGGGCCAAATGCTTATTCCCCCTACTCCTCTTGCCTAAATGCAGTAAGGCTCAGAGGGCTATAGGGGCTCATTTGCGGAGTGAGAACCACTCAGATAGAGTGGTTCCCTGCTTTTTATGGTAATATACATAGCTCTGAGTGTGTGTTTGAAATACAACAGGGACTTTTTGTTTTTTTCCTGTAGCCCCACTGAATAGGCTGGCATAATCTCAGAGTGAGGCAGGGCCAGGTGGTTTCCTCGCCCTGCTGTGCCTCTTGCTGGATTCAGTGGGAACCTGGTGTTTTTAGTATGCAGTCTGTGTGCCTGTGTTCCTCAGAGGACAAAATGTGGGCTAGGCAGCAAGAATGGAGGAGCTGGGATTTTTATGTGCTAAGGATGGTATTGCATAACTTGAAACAGCATTATTGGAATACCTCTGTGTTGTTTCAGTAGATCAGTACTTAATATTTGAATGAAACATTAAGGTTTATAAATGGTTAGTTGTGTGTCTTGGCAGTGCTTTAGGTTTGTTCCCCAATTGCTAAACTCAGAAGGGTGTTTTGAAGAAAGTTCACGTAAGTTATTTCTTCCCTTAAAAGTAGAAGAAAAGGAACTTTCATCTGAATTCACCGGGCTTAGCTCTGAGAATTCAAAAGGCTTTGGAAACTGGCTGAGGGTCTTGGTACTAACTTGAGTAATATCCCTTTGAATATTTACTTTAATCAAGCCTATTTAGAGATTCCTCACACCCTGTCCTTATTTTTGTTGGTTTCCAGTACTAGATCAAATGACCAATGAAATACAAAGCTGTTTTCTTAAAAATAGGTTCTTCTGGAGTTGTCAGTGATATTTGCTGTAGCTGGATTTTGTGTTATTTTAGCACAAAATAGGTATGTATTTGCTTTTGTGTTTGAAAGATAAGTCTAATTTATTTATTTTATTTTCTGACAAGGTGAATGAAGTATCAAAGTGCATAATAGCTCAGACTCCATGCAGTTGTCGAGAATTACTTAAAAACAACTGATTGATCTATGTCTCTTAGACTGATGTAGAAAGGACAAAAAAACCATTCAGCTGAGGGAAATCATCTTTCCAACTATAATAACTCATAAGTCATGTTATTTTTCACCCCATGTGTTTTTTCTGAATGGAAGTAGTATTTTGGTCAGGGGCCATTGAAGGTCTGCATTTGGCGATTCAGTGTTTACTAAGAAATTTGTCTCTTCTGAGCAAGAATAGTGGAGATAAGAAACTTTATATATTTACATAGAAGTGGTTTCCCTTGAAATGTGTAGAGAATACAGCAGTTTAACCCAAAATAAGTGTTTATACAACAGCTTGTCACCTGCTTCTGTCAAAATGGTCATTCAAATTCCTTTGGAAATTCTGGCAGGTTAAAGATTGTTACCGTGAATGGTTTCCCTTTTACCAGTTTTAGTCTCCTATACTTACACTTGTGCTGATGATGGGTGAATGAAATTTCCTTTCCATTTCCATTCCTATTTCATCTACTATTCCTTATTCTTTGTAATAAATCTATTTTATGACTATAGATATGCATGTGCTCTGACAGAGATTAAACATGAATATAATTTGAAGCTGTAGTTTCTCTGTGCTCTGCATATGCAATTCAGTGCCACAAAAGCCTGCTGGACTCTGCTTGTTGTTACAGAACTCTGAACTGGGGACACACTTTTCAAAGCTAATATACAGCAAGAGGGCTGTGACTTCTCCGTCCCAACTAGTTAGTGTTCTGTAGATGCCTGCAAATTTTGGCTCTAGAAAGCATGTTGTTTGCAAGCCACGCTTAAACAGTTGCACTCTGGAGTGGCTTGATAAATAGTGGAGTGTTTTTACAGGAAATGTCTCAATCTGAGTTATGAGGCCATTCATTTGGGTAAATTGCAAGGGAATGTACACAGTGCTGTTAGCTCGTCTGTTATTAATTTCCTCTTTTTTAATATGTGTGCACAGTGTGCATATAAATATATATACATATATACACATAGATGTATGTATTCCCAAAGCGGGGAGAAGGAGAAGCTGGAGGAGTGTGAAGGGGTCCTGCAGTCAGCTGCCTGAGCCAGGGCTGGGGGCCTGCCAGGTTCGGCAGCATTCAGAGACTGGAATGTGTCAGTGCTCAGAAAGCTTTTACTGTTGACTCTTTTATGTGATTTGCTGTGTTGTTTCTTAATGTTGCATACTCTGTGATGAAAACAAAACCTCAGAACTTTCATTAATGATACTTCACTGCAGTCAGAAAGTTAGATGGACTTTTTCTGATGGCTGTGGGTAAAAAAACCCGCAACAAACGTGTTTCAGAGGGCATGCGTAAGTAGCTTTGTTATGCATGGCTGTACTTTGGCTAGCCACTCAAATGACAATTTCTGGAAAAGCCAACTGAGTATTACTTGTCTAATAATTATAAAGTCTGTGTCTAAACCTCTCATTTCAGCAGTAATGCTGTACTCAGGCGATTGCAGTTGAAGGAAACACACAAATGGGCTTTGTAGGAGCCCATTCTCCTCATGGTGAATCTGTGTCTTAGTCTTTCCTTATAAGTGTAACGGTGTCACTGCGTGTCATGGAGACAAAACTAATGAAGGATCCACATATAAAGCGATAATTATCCATTATTCTGGTTTCAAGTAGGCTTCCCCTTCATGAATATTCCCCTTGTCAGCAATGCCAAACTAAACATTCCTTTGTATCTCCCCCCACCTCCTCCACTTTAACTCTCCAAAAGTTTACAGTTCAAGAGGAAAATATCATTCTTTCTTCTTTACTTGGAATTAACATTGTTTAGGAAAATTTTCAAGAAAGTAAATGGACTTTCTGGACAGTGCTGACATTTTTGTCTTTCATCTGTATGACCTTATTCTGAAAGTTCTGTGGTTTTCTTCTACAGTAAGGTCTGAAGTTATTTTTTTGAAAATTCCCAAGTGAATCCTAACATTTTACAAGTACTTTACAGAAGAGGTGTAGCAGCCTAATGGGAGTTGATGCATACTAATTTCTCTACTGTTAGCCAAATTGGAAGAAAAACAACAGTGCTTTAAAAAAATATGCACATGAAAGAATAAAGTTGTGATTTTAATTTGGTGCAGAGCAGCATTTTGTGGTTTGCTGTTTTTTGGTTTTTTGTTTTTTTTTTTGTGGGGGGTGGGGGGGAACTTTCAGAAATGTGCTTAAGTGCAGAAAAGAAATACCCCTGAACATAATCAAGTGCTATGACTTTGAATAGCCCTTTTCTGTATTTATATTCTTGAAAAGAATTGGGCTGTTCTGTACTCTTGGAATATTTGCTTTTGGATGCACCTTATCTCTGTCAAGTTGTCAGGGTTTACATTGCATACTGGTTATGTGAGTTGAGAAAGATGTCATTCCCTATCTCACTGCCTTGACTTTGACCCCACACAGAGTTAAAATGCACACAAATTTCATTCTTCCCATAGATAATAGCTTTTTACTGACCTTAAATCTAAAGAATTTCTCTGTAAGGGGGTTATAGAGTTTTAATTTTAAATGAAGCAAGCTTCAGAAAAACCTTCATTATTATCATAGTCCTTTCCGTAGTGATTTCAAGAGAAACTACTCTGCGTAATAGACGCAGCCTGATGTCCTTACTAAGTGGATGCCAAGGTTGTTTCCTTTTTTTCTGACTAGCAAGTGTGACAAAGTTAGTGAACTTTAGTTTGGTGTCAAGAAATTTCCTGAAACAATTGAAAAATTCAAAAAGGAAATGTCAGAGGGTGAAATGCCTGCAGACATGGTAGGATTTTTTTCTACCACCATTAGATCCAATTCTTCAGACGTATTGGAATTCATTGGTATATTATCTATCACTGTAATATTTATTCAGCACATAGGACTGGATTCAAATTAATTTAAGGCTTTGCTTATTATAGTTTATTTTCACTGTTATTTGACTTATTTGCTGTAATTGGATTCCTTGGGCTCCAGCAACTTTGCTTCCTCGCAGCCTGTTTTGATTTTATTTCTTCCACTGTTTGAGCCTGTGGTGAGATGATACATTTGCCCATCAGTGGTCTTTTCCAAGATGATGTTTAGTGATACCCCAAGCACAGGCATCAAGTAAAAAGAGAAGTGCCTTTAAAAGTGCTACACAACCTCTGCAACAGAAAGACAATTTGGAGGAGGCTTACAGCCTGTGAAAGCAGATACCAGGGGCTCTTTACCATATATGCCAGATGCAAGTCTGGAGGGTTTTTTGGTTGTTTGTTTTCCTTTTTTTTTCTAGTAAAAGAGAGAAATGGGAATAAAAGCTGACTGTTAGGATGCTTGCTGGGTTTTCTTGTTTGGTTTTTTTAATATCTGTGAGTGGAGTGGAACAGCAGCAGCAGACCTTGTCTTTAATCAGAAATCTTAAAACTGTAGTTGCTGAGCACCAGGGGCCTGAATATGAAAAAGACGAAAGAGGGACAGAATGTGAAAAAGACTAAAAAAGGACTTTTTGCATGTGTGCATCTCTCCAATTGTTTATTAGCCAAATCAGCATCTCTCCTAATTGTAGCAAAGTTCAGAGCTTTGAAAGGAATTTGAGTAATTCTGTGATAAACAATGCTGAAATTCTTTCCTCTTCAGTTTCCTTTTCTTAACCATGTGCACTATAAAGCAATCTTTGCTATTGAAGAAGTTTTACAGGTTCACATCCAGCTCTGGAATGTTTTGGAATTTTATTTTCTTCATGTATTAAGCCAAAACTTTTTGGCCTAGTAGTGAGATTTAAGCTCTGCAGTTCCCTAGAATGAAGTCATAGAATGGCTCTGTTTGGAAGAGATCTTAAAGATCATTTATTTCCAACCTCCCTGCCGTGGGCAGAGACACCCTCCACAAGACCAAGTTGCTCAGAGCTCCATCTAACCTGGCTTAAACACTTCTAGGGATGTGGCATTCGCCACTTTTCAGGGCAACTCCTTCCAGTGCCTCCCCACCCACCCACAGTAATATATTCATCTAAACCTATTCCCTTTCAGTTTGAAGCCATTCTCTCTTGTCCTGTCACTACATACTCTTGTAAAAAAATCCCTCTCCAGCTTTCTCATAGGCTCCCTTCATGTACTGGAAGGCCACAGTCAGGTCACCCTGAAGCCTTCTCTTCTCCAGGCTGAACAACTGCAATTGTCTCAGCCTTTCCTCCTAGGAGAGGTGCCCCTTGGCCCTCATCTGGACTTTCTTCAACAAAATACAAGACCTAATGCATTTGTATTTCTCTTGAGGAAGATGCAAGAAGTGGGGATGCTAGTGACCAGTCAAAATACCTAATGTAGATTTTAAAATAAATACTTTAAAACCATTTTTTCCCACAAAGTCTGAACAGTGGTAGTAGGAAGGGTGAAGTTGGAAGGGTGTAGTTGGAAGGGTGAATGGTGAGCAAGGCAGAAGTGCAGCTGTAAACCCAGCATTCAGAGACTGTATTTAGGGTGACATGGTAAAATGACTGTAAATTCTGACAGTGTCAGAGAATTTGTTGAGGGGAAAGTGAAGTATTCTCTTCTGGCAACTGTCGGGATTCTGGCCATGAGTTTGATTGTTATCACAGTGTGAGGACTTGTACCCTAAAATCCTGTTGTTTCTTTAGTGCTGTAGCTGGTGTATGTGCATAGTGCTTTCTGTGCTATTTCTGCACTTGGTATATGCATCACAAATTAATGGTGCTGGAAATAAGTTCTTGTAATAAAGAAAATGTTGTGAACTGTGCGTTCTTTTCTATGTTGAGGCATTTGGTTTATTTTTAAATAGGTTTGTTTCAAATTCAATTTTCTTTGTGTGGCCCTAATTAGCACTTAACAGTAGAAGTAGCATTATCTAAAAAATGAAATCAGAAAACAATGTAAGGAAAGCTCAGTTAAAAGATTTTATCTCTTTCTTTCTAAGTGTCAATAAAGAAAACTAAGCTGTTGGTTGGTTTTTGCTGAGTAACTACATGTAACGCATTACATGGGGTTCTTAATTTGCTCAGAAAATTCTTTGCTTAGAATACATTGTGTGCCTCACTGTATACTTGTTGAGTAGCAGATTTCTTTGAGTAGATGACAACAGTATTTTGTGATAACGATAGCTGTTCTTGGCAGCTATGGCTTGCTACTGCTGTACTCACAATGGTCTGTGCTGAGACTTGCCTCTAAGTCCCTAAATGTCTTGGGACTGACCTGCTTATCCTGCTTTTCCTTGGTTTTCATCAGTGTACATCAGGCATGTCCTGTGCTGAGCCACTTTATCTGTCTGTTTTCTCAAGCTTAGATGCAAAAGAAAGTGTCTGAAGTGGCAGACCTTCTGTATGTAAGTGAAACATGATCTTCTGATGGATTTTTTTTTTTTCCTTTGTTCATGTGGGGTTTTTTAACTTTAATGAAGACCTGGAAGAGCTGCTGAGATTAACTGCACTGTACAAAGGCATGAGAGAAGCAATATATGTATATAATTTTTATATATACAAAATACAAAATAATTCTGTTCATTCTGGTTCTGGGGAGTTTTAAAATAAGCAAAAGGTGGTGTAGCAGCTTAACTGTCAGGCTGCCCAAGCCCAAATCCAGACTTGAGTGATAAGCACGACAATTCAGAATGATTTTTAGCCCTCGCCCGACCCGCTGACCAGGAGGGAGAGACAGGTTCTGCTGCAAACACTCAGTTTTGTCTTCCCGTGGAGCAGCAGCGAGTGCCACCTGCGGGAGCCCTGCTGGAACCGATGTCGTACAGCTCCGAGAGGCAGCATCCCAGGAAAGCGCTGTGGCGGCTTCCCAGCGCCACAGAGGGAAGCGTTGATTTTGTTCTGTCACCTTTCTGTAGCACAGCGTGACTGCCTGTCGTTCTTGAGCAAAGCTGTGTGTACAAAAGAGAACATGCTAAAAAACATTTTCAGAAATACTCATTAATGGTTCATTTTTACAGATAGAGAAATAGCAATGGTTAATTATACTAAGGAATTTCCTACAAACTGTACTGAGATGACTTGAGTTTGAATGACAGCACTTCTGCTGAGCTGAGAAACTACTGTGAACAGCACAGAGTTAATACATATGCGCAGGAAATACATGCATTTCACCAATTAAAGTGGATGTCTTTCTTAGTCAAAGCTTAGGCTTTGAGCATATGTTTCACAAGGGTATTTGGGGAGTGTCAGTCAAGATTTTGATCACTCTTCCTCCTCCCACAAGACCCTGTGGGGAGTTTTCCTCTTTGTTTCACTTGGCATAGAGGCAGCATATGCTGTTTTAGGTAAGGAGCCTTATGACGTAGTTGGACACAGACCAAATGTTGAGTATGGCTCATCTTTTCAAGAAGTTCTATTCAAAGTTTGAAGGAGGAGAAAATTGTGTCACATTCCCTTCTAGACCTCATATCCGGTGTTACTTTGTAAAAAATACACTGCCTTGCCTTGCAGACTGAAACATGGTGATTAGCTGCTGAACTTGATCTTTTAGTGGGTTTGGAAAACCATGGCCAAAACCTTGGAATAGCATTGGGAATGGAATGGATTCAGAACTGTTGGAGAGATGGGAGGAGGGAGAGGATATACGCATAGTGGTTAAACCACAGAGGAGCCAGACAGCTTATTCCTTACATTAGAACATTTATGATGTTTTTCACATTCAAACATGGTGAATTACAGCAAACCAGAATGAAAGTGACAAAGGGATTCTGTGATTTGGTCTTTGCAGGCTGGCAAAAAGTTAAGTATTTTGGATTGGAGCCGCAGTATGGATGATTAGGCAGAAACTAGGCAGAGGATGTTGTAGATTAAGTATGTTTTGAAGTGGGCAGGAGAGAGAGTGATGTTATTGTGGCTTTCATCAATTGGCATATGTATAAAAGGGGGTTTTGCTCTTTCTTGCCAATGTAGATCAGAGGGTCTTGTTTGGACCAGCTCATCTCTTGCTGCATTTGTCTTAAGTGTCACAGTCACTGCCTTTCTGTGGAAAAGGAAGTGAAAGGATGACCTGGTTTGGGAATATCAGCAAAAAACGTGTAGCATCTTACCAAAGAAACCCCCCAAATCCAAACCCCAAGCTCCAGCAAAACCCTTCAAAGCTGGAACATTTTGGTATGTGTTGCTCTGCTGGGGGGGAAGACTGGAAGAGTTTTGTGGGACATTGTTGTCGAAGGGAAGCTGTAACTCACACCCACATCCATAGTGCTGCTGGAAGGGAATTAAAGGAGCCGTTAGAATTCTGTGCAATTTTGAAGGAATAACTATGAGCTTGAAATAACACTTGAATCTTAAACAGGTACTGCCATATTACTTAGGAAGGCTGAGGGGTGGTGGTGAATATGAACAAAAATGAGGGCTTGGTTTATGTCCTCATAACTGCCATCCCTTAGGTCAATGTTATTTAGGTTTTCTTTCAGTGTCACTTCTTGGTTCATGTGAAAGAACTGTGTTAGTGTAAGCATATAAACTTTCTTTTATGGTTTATGTGACCTGGGATCAAAACTATTCTCATGGGGTTCAGAGCAGCAATACATCTGCTCCAGAAGGGATTTTTTAGGCAAACAAATGGCAAAAACTAGATCAGGGACAGATGTCCTTATTCTCTAATAAAGATAATATGCAGTGTTTAACAGTGAAATGTCAAAGTCTAAATGTGTTGATGTGAGTATGAATTTTACCGTAGCCATCCTTGGAGTTTGGAGTTCATCCTGAAACCTGAGAATGCGAATGCTGGTTTTGGGGTTCTGTGAGTTGTTTTGCATTCAGAAAAGCAACATCCAGTACCATTCATCCAAGAAGGGTGGCCATCTGTGCAGGCTGTCTCTGGGCATCCAATTGTCCTTATTTGTTTACAAAATATTTCATGTAAAAAAAATCTACTAATATGTATTTTGTTTCTACCCCTCTTGCACCTTTTTTTTTCCTCTGTTTTTTGTTTTATTTTTTGATTTTTTTTGTTTGTTTTTTGATTGCAGCAGGAAGAACTCATCTAGATACTGTTTAAAAATAAACCAACAGATAGCTTTTCTGTTAACAGCACAGTCTGTAATGCAGAATTTCAGTACTTCAGTTTTTTACATGTATTGATGTGTGTATAAGGCACTGACTGTTTAATCTGTAAAAGGCTGCATTTAAAATTGTAATAAAGTATTGTAAGGAAAGATGTATCTTGATTGTGAATAAAGTGACTACAGCACAATCTTTTATTAATGCTGACTGTGCCTGTGGAAGAAGGGGGAAAAGTGCAGTGTCTGTCGTTGAAAAGTGACTGTATTTGACAAGTTTTTGAAGAAATCAAACCAACTTTCTTAGATCAATTCCAGCTATTTGGAACAAATGTAGACTAGGGGCCAAAGGTTTGTCACAAAGGAGGAGGTCCAGGTTAGATTTTGGTTAGTGATGATCGTTGTTCAACACAAATACATAGCTGGGCTCCATAGTTACATCTGCAAACAGTCCTGTGATGAACAATAGTCTCTTTCAAGTGCCTTGATGCTTTTTTGAGAATATAGCAATAAATTGCTGAAAGAACAAAAGCGGAACAGAAGTCTTCCCTTCTTAATGAAAATTTATCCATTAAACTTTAAATGTGAAAATCGTGACTGTTCGATTAACAGTGATTTTGAATATTTGGAAACCCTTACTTATGGTTTTCTTTTATTTGAGTTGTTTGGTTTTTTTTGCAAAGTACAGTTAAAGAGACTATTTGTCTGTGAAACACAAGTAATCCATATTTTTTGTGATCATGCTCTTTTAAAAGTATTTTTTAGCCACCCATGTGCTATAAATTCGAACATTTTGCTAATTCACCTACACCACACTATTGATTTAGATGCTGTGTTTAAAGGAATTTATGTTTTTCATAACGCTAAAGCTGATTTGCAGTTTTTAGCAGCTCAGGATTTTAAAGGCAAATCAATCTCTGGAAAGAACAAAAAAATTATTGAACTAGGACCTCCCAGTATGCCTGTTTGGGTGGCCCTAACTGATTATGGCCCATGAAAATGCATGGTCATATGTCTGACTGGTTTTTGGTTGCTGTTAAAGAGTTTTGCTTAACTGAGAAATGTAAACAGTATAGCTGTGTTTATTCATAAATTATCAATGCATATGTATTTCAAGTTCTCTTACTAGGATGTTCTGTGCTCTAAGCAATAGGTAGCAGTTTTGAGTGATGAATTCAAAAATACAAAGTACCTCATGGACTACTAGAATAGCTGAGCCTGAGATTCAGAAACAGTTAAAACTATTTCAATAATTATATTGCAAGAGTATTTGGAAGGGTCTACCTGGAATGTTTTTATAAGGTTCTTAAAAATGTTAGGATATTACTACTAATAAGATCATCTAGATAAGTGGAAATTATTTGTATAGAAAGTGAGCATGCATTATTTCCTTTTACAATTACTAGCAAGCTTCTACCCCAAATGCTGCTTTTCTACTGGATTTTACATTAGTCCAGTTTGGCTTTACTACAGAGAGAAAGAGATTTAGTTTCCTTGTCTGATGAATAGTTTTTGTCAGAGATTTCCTTCCTAGATTAAAAGAAGGAACTTTTAAAATAAAGGAATGCTCAACATTTTCTTCAGTTTTTTGAATAGTTCAAACCTTGGTGTGTTACAGAAAGCAACAGCAGAGTTCTGTATTTCTTTTTTTTTTTTTTAAGTTTTTTAGTATATTCTGCAATTTCTAGCAATAGCATGGAACTGGTTTGCATTAATGAGACAGAAAGGGGGAAGGTTATTTTTTAAAATCTTTAGATTTGTGTAGTTTTTAAAGAAGTCATAAAATACTGTTCTGTACCATGTTACTGGACCTCAGTTTTTAGATGCAGTGTTTTCAACTGACAATGAATTGGAAAAGTGTTGAAGACTGTCATGTTTGCGCCTGGTTGCACTATTCTGGTACAACTAATCTCCTCTAAGCTTTAGAAAAAGCAGCAAAAAATTTCAGACAGTTTCATTACTGAAAATCATTAGAGAGATAGTGACAAGAATATTTGGGGGAAAAAATTCTTCATGGAAAGGGTTTTTCAAGCATTGAACCTGGCTGGCCAGGGAAGAGGTGGAAGCATCATCTGTGGAGATATTTAAAATACACGTAGATGTGGCATTTAGGGACATGGTTTAGGGGTGGACTTGGCTGTGTCAGTTTAACAGCTGGACTCAGAGATCTTGGAAGTCTGAGAGTTTCTAGACATTTTTCTGAAGGTGCCCTTTTCTAGGCACAGAGGCTGACTTTCTTTAACCTGTTGTAACTGCATTAAGTTGCCCTTGCTATCACTCTCTGTAATGCAGAGCTGCTAAACTGGTAAGTCTGTAGAAAACTATTAGTGGGACTGTAGTTTTTTTAAACTACCATGGATTATCCAAATGAGCTCTTGAAGCAGAGTTGTAGCTGTGGCAGGTCTGAACCTGTTCCATAAATACCTTGGTTTGTGTGCAGTAATTGAATGATCCAGCTTTCAAGTTACTATTCCATTATTAAAAATGACAAGGTCATTCAACGCCCATTTGAATCCCACTTGGTTTTGTACTGAGAATGATAGGTCATGTTCCATAGCAAGGGATAAGCACAGGAACTCCATTAAACTCAGATAAACGACTGTTGGGGCATGTCTAACTTGCGGTAAAACTGCTTTCTTGTTTTGAGTTTTGATAACAGAAAAGCAAGGCTATCACTTCCTTAGAAGGTCAAGCAGAAACTTTAGACAAGAAAAAATTAGACTTATGTAAATAAAAATCAGGGCAGAAGAGGCAACAAAATGTCATTTTTTTCTTGCTTGTATTTAGCACCTCTAAAAATGTCAGTAGAGAAGCCCAAAATTATTTCTGAGACTACTGATTTTATTTTTTTTTTGTCATTAACGTGCCAGTGAGTGACTCTGTGAGCATTTTCATAGTGAAGTTTACTTAATATATTTATTTCAAGTCTATGCAACTCCAATCAACCAAAACCAGAAAACAAATATGTGGATAACCATGTTTTTTTCCATTTTAAACATGTTGTTTCCTGAATAAGTGATATGAGATGATTTATTTAAAATGTAAAATTTAAAGAAAATATTTTTTGTATTTTGAAATTAATCACAGAAAGTAAATATAGTATTTATTGATGAAAATTCTTGTTTCAAATGCATTGTGTAATTAACTGGTTCCTATCAAATTTACTAGTAAATCACTGGGTAACTGGAATTTGATTTATAAACTGGTGCAATGTTCAAAGAATATGTAGTGCATCATTGAATGCAGAGGGTTAGACATGAGCTTGCCAAGTTTTAGAATTAATTGGTGTATTTATTACAGCAAGCTGCTTAGTGATGATAAGCATAGATATTTAAATTTGGGTAATCTGTTTGAAGAACAAATTTAATTTATAATTGTCTTCTGGAGAGTGGGTTCTGTTTTACAGCAGATTTATAAAGGAGTTTGGAGACCCCTAGTTGTTTATAGTGGTTTAAATCTCTGTTGTGGGCACACTTGTTTCTTCAGTTTGTGGCAGTGTCCAGCTGTGGTTTATGAACTCATAAACCCAGACCTTCGCGTGGATAAGCATTACAGCTATTAATTTGGGGGAGTTAGAGAAGATGTTTAGCTAGCTCACAGTCTTCAGTAAATGTACTGTTGTGTGAATGAAACATTTATGTTAAGGACAAAGTAATTCCTGGCTAAGACAGAGTGGATTTTATCTTGAGTAGAGACGAATTGGCTGATCTAGAAAATCATATGTAGTAGAATTTCCATCAGCTCTAAAAATTAATTTCTCCCCTAAGATGCGCTACTGGAATGTAGCTGCACGTGTGTCAAATGTTTCTAAGTATTTTACATTTTTGTGAATTAAATAGGACAAATATATTTGCCCTGGATAACACAACTGAAATACTGCTTTATGACTTAAACAGGTTAAGAAATCCTACAAATTTTTTACAGTTTGGTTGTAATGTAAACCTAAGCTCTGTTGGACACTAGGGCAGAAATGTTTTCGTTTTAAGTCTGAGGATAGGATTCAAAACAAGCTATATGAATTTGAAAGCAAAGTAATTTAAGAAGGGAGAAAAAAAGGACCATTTATTTGAGTTCAGCCTCAGTTCTGTTGCAGGGTTATCCAGGGAGGCCTCCCATAACTCTGAATCCGATGGCTGTCTTGAAAACTTCGTGCCAAATCAGCTCTTTACCTCAATGTCGTTAGAGATGTTTCCTTCATTAGGAATCAAGGCTGTACTGTGAATGCTTCCAATGCTGTGCACTCTGTACAGTGCTGTACACAGCACTGAGCTGTGTGAACTGTCAGCTGAGGCGAAGTCCCTGTCTCACTTGGCACACAAGCTCCTTTAGACAGAGGATCATCCTTGTTCTGATTTGTCTTGTCTTGGTGCATCCTGTATGATCCTGAGGCTTTCATTGTGTAAAATGGAGTGTCAGCTTTGCTGGTGATGGGAAAATATTCAAAGGTGCTAGAAAGGAGGATACAAAATCCTAGGCAATGTGTGGTGGCCACATGTTGACCATTGGCCAGTACCACAGAGGATATGTAAGGTTGCTGTAAGGGGAGATGTGTTCACTGCCTTCCTGAGAAGCCTTTTCTTCTCTGCCCACTGCTGTGCTGGAAGAAATTCTGGTGCTCTGCACTGTAGTAAAGCTATAAATTAGTGGGGTTTTTTGTTTGATGCAGGCTGATGTGACCCTCTGGATGGTTAATTCCAGCAGTACCTGAGTGTAAATAGCTCTTCCATCCCAGTTCATAGACCTCTCACTAGAAATTAACAGAGGCAGGAAAATGTATGAAATCAAAGACAGAAGTTCACCAGATGTAATTAGTGCTTTCAGGTATGAGAGGGTCCTTTTGTGCCTGCCTACCTGGTAGTACATCCAACTGAGAGCCTGCTGAATGGTATTGCAGTTAATCCCGAGAGAGTTTTGTCTGTTTACACTTCTTACATACAAACACAGAAGCGATGAAAGCTGAAAACCCATCCTTCATTAGGGGCTGTGAAGCAGGGGAGTGCCTTACTGAAATGTGCTGGTTTTGATGGAGAACTCTTTCTTTGCTTTGTCCATTAGGTTTTACTAAGCCTGTGTCTGCAGAGATGCCAGATAAAACACCAGGTGCTACAGAGCCTGTGCCCAGAAGTGAAGGTTAGTAGTTTTCTTCCATTTTTTTGACTACTGAGGAAAAAAAAAAAAAAAAGAGAAAAAAAAAGAGAAGCATTGGGATTCTGTGAAGATTTTTTTTCAGTTAAAAACTGAGTTTCCCTTACTGGCCTTAAATTTAAGGGAGAGCTGAATTAGTATTATATATGCATGTTTATCTAGATAACAGGAAATTTACACTTGTCTTTGAGTAACCTCTCTATCCCTCCCCAGTCCATCATCCATGATAGTACTAAAATTTATAATAATGGGGAAGGACCAGTACACTGCTAGGATTTCAACATTGGAGAAGATGTTTTTTCCCATTTGCTAAAGAGATATTGTTGACTGAAGCCAGTTTTTTGTATGGAATACTTTAGTCTCACAGAACCAAAGCTGACATTTAAGATGTGGGTTGATTGATAAAAGGAGGAATTGTCCATGTGATTTTCACAAAATCTGTGAAATCTTGAAATTCAGACAAATCTCAGTCAGACCATTTTGTTTTCCCTCAAGTATCAAACATCTGAAGGTTTGATACTTGGTTTCAGGGTTAATTCATTCTTTGAAAACAATTGTAACACTGCTAATTTGAGTCCTTCCCCAGAATCGCTGCTGGATGTGTCATTAAAATATTTTATAAAAATTTGCTATTTCATGTGAAGATTGTGAGGTGTTTCTGATGGTATTGTGTCAAAACTATAGTAGCTCTTGTATATCCTTGCTTTCCAGATAATTTCTGCCCTCACACAAGGGCTATATTAATTAAAATGTGTAGTTTAGTTTGACTAAAGCTTACAGCTCAGGCTTGTTTATTCTATGCCTCAAGACAGACGTCTCAAAATTTAGTTGTAAATATTTTCATGGATTTTGAACCTCAGTTTTGGCATATGAAAGGCATGGAGGAATGTGCAGCAGTAACAGTTTCAAGAAGTGCATCAATGATACTAGAGAAAGCCATTTCTCTTCATGTAAAGGGTATTAAATTATGCCAAACTACAGAAGACCTTTTTAAAATTCACTGTAAAGCTTAACATGTTACTGGGAGAACTCAACACAAGAGGAGAAGCAATTACAGCTTGTCTTCTAAAGACTGAGCTCTCTCTGATTCACATGTTGTGTGTCATCCTTATAAATAAATACTTACGCTAAATGCATTGGAGTGAGTCCACTTGAAGTAAAAGCCTTCAATAAAATATAGCCAACTAAAATAATGGGATTATTCCGAATCTTCCTTTTGAAATCACAGTTACCATTGTATTTTTTTGTGATCAGAGCCTATGAAGATTCTGTATAAAATATTCTTGCTCAGTTGGTTAGAGCAGGATGCTGATAATGCCAAGGTCAGCTTTGATCCCTCTGTGGGCTTTTCACGTAAGGGTTGGACTTGGTGAAACTTGTGTGTCCCTTCCAACTCAAAATATTCTATGTGATTCTGTGTGTGTGCTTTAACAAATGCAATGTTTACTGAAACAAAACTTGATTTAATCTGGATGCTTTGTTTTTAATTGCTCTTTAAAAAGTAAATTTTAGATGTTAAAAAAAAAGGTGAACTAATGAATAGTAATGAATCTCACTTAAGAGACCTGGTTTTATGTCTTGATGAAAATGCGCTACTATAGATAAAACATTCTAATGATATGAAGTCATGAGTGCTGGAAGTTAATGAGGGTTTGTGTTGGTTTGCTGTAATAAATACATTCAAAGATGTTATGATAATGTTTACTAAAAAAATGGTGAGACATATATGCCAGTAGCTGCTGCAGCTTGGATTTACAAGATAAACTTCCATAGTTAGCCTTTGATCATATACATCTCAATTTACTTAGCATTTATACAGCTAACTGGTATGTAGAAATGTTTTGCTGATATGACTGAGTCAGAATTGAGAAGTGGGTATTTCATTTCTCATGATTAAAATACCAATGCTCCTTATGTGCATAAAAATTTAGGTGAACTTTTGTAATTATTTCTAGAAATCATATCATCTTATTACTGCTTGTTTTTTGTTGTTTTTTTTCCCAAAGAAATATTCTTGCAGTCATTGGTTAAAAGAAAAGAAAAAAGTGTATTTGTTGTTACAAATTTCTAACAATTAACCTCTTCTGTTCATCAGGGTCAAGTTGGGTTGAGCAAAGTGTTGGCAAGTAACTGATTATCTGGAAACTTTGAAAAAGCCAGTGTTGCTTTAACCTAGCAGTGCCCCTCCCTGCCCCTGACCCACTGCTCATATACTCCAGTTAAGCCATGAAGCACACAGGAGCAGACAATTGAGAAAGGAGTTTCCTGTAATTAAGTTACTGTAACTCAGTCCTTGACTCGAGGGTCCCCAGTGGGTGGGCAGACTGTTTGCTTTTCTGCCACCTCTTCTGTCAGACCTTTTAGAGTCAACAGTTGTATTTATAAATGTCAGTACTTGCTTTGTGCTATTGGGGGAAAAATCCCAGGACCTGGAGATTTGGTTGTTGCAAAGATGGAAGTGTGTGCATATCACACAGGGAAAAATATTTTTCAAGAAGCTTGTCTAGCTATCAAGGAGTGGTAGACAAACAAATTAAAACAAAAAAACTCCTACCATGATCCACATATAACTATTTCATAACTGTTTTCCTTTGGCAAAGCTATTATATTCTATTTACAATGGATGCATTTAGAACAATGTGCTATGTCAATACCAGGAAGTGGATTGAGTGTATTTCTGTTTTAGCTTGCAAAGGAATTAGCATTTGTTCTGCTTGTGTTTGCTGAAAAGTCACTCTTAAACTTCTAGTATAGTTAACCACTGGAAATAAGGCTGTGACATGAGTACCCCACCCACTGCACAAATTCCTCCTCTCTCCTTTAGAGAGGCCATTGTGATTCACGATGGCTGCTCATGATCGTATCTGGAGCTGAGGAGTTATTTGCAAAAATATAGGGGAATGATTGTTGAATTCTTTCATTACAAATTATCTGTTTTATAGGATTAAAACTTTTTCTAGCTTAACAAAATTTTGACAATACTGAATATTTTTCATTAAAAAACATAGTGGATAGTGGATTAATAGTGGATTAATTTTTTGTCATGATACCTGTGAACAGCTGTTCATAACATAGCTAGGCTTGCTTCAAAGAAAAAAGGTGAGGTCTGCCTTAGTATCTGTTTGGAAGATTCCCAGACTTAATTTTTTTGGGATATCAGTTAAGTGCTACCTTAGCAGTAGCTTTATGCAAAACACTTAGAAAATGTAAATGGATGTGGGAACCTTTATTCAGTTTCTCCAGTCAACTTGAATGGTTGTTTTTCTGTGCCTTAAAAGTAGGCATATTTGAGGAAGACATCAGGAAGTTAAATTCCCACAAAGTCTTCTTCCTTTCCCTCTTCCCACACCAACTTTTTCATTAAGTAAGGGGCATGACTTCCCGCAGCTGGATCCTCTCTTACTGACTTCATGGCTCACACTTGCATCCTGAAGGAAACAAATGTTACACCTGGCCTTTATGAACAGCCACTGACAAATCCCTGTGGAGAGCAAGCTTATGTCATTGTAAAATATCCTACAGCAACAGGCAGTGGTTTTTCTTGCATTGTGTACCTGGTGGCACTAGTGGGAGCCTACCAGCTGTTTCTGTTGCTGCTTGTGATAAGTCTTGTTGGGTTTTGTAACTCCTCTGACTTAGGTTTGTGTTCTGTTTCTGCTGTAATGTGCAACACTGCACAGGAAAAACGTGCAAGCACAGCCCAATGGATCATGCAGTGAAGAAAATAGCATCAGTATTTCTACCTCCAAATTTTGCTGAGGCTGATTTGCAGGAATGCCAGGATATGTTCATATGGGTTAGTAAGTGCTACGTGCTGCCTTTCATCCCAGTGCTATGTGGGCTTTCTGTGCATCGTGTTAATGTTGATGTCAGACTTTATTACTACTACACCCCTTTTAAAGAAGCACAGGAGTAGGTGGGAAAATGAAGCATCTTATCAAAAGCTTTCTCAGATCTTATGTGCATGTGAAGTTATAGGCAACTATGGTGATAGTGCACTTGTAGGCTTAACGGTACATCACTAGGCAGGGGTGGGTGTGAAAAAACATGTGCTGACACTGAGTGAGAGAGATGGAACATAAAAGGCTTTGGATATTTTTGCAGGAGGTGGTGGACATTGTGGACTTCCCTGCAAAAGGATATTGTGAATTTTTAAAAAATCACGAGCTGAAGGGGAGACCAGAGAAAACAGCTCCAAATAAATGAGCCACTGTAAACTAAGGAAAGGCCTTCAGCTGAAAATACTTGGAAGCTAGAAAAATTATGGGGAAAACATAGTACATGATTTTTATATTCTTACTATCCCCAGTAATTTAATCTTCCTGTACCAGGTTTTTATTCCTTAATTACTATGCATAGCCTCAGCTATGAATAGTAGCAGCTTTTGATGCCCCCAAAATCATATCTTGATGGAGGAGGAAATCTCTGTATAAAGACAGTATCTGAAATTCTTATCCCTAGTGTTTAGAAAAGGAGGTGATGAAGCCTAAGTAGATTTGAAATGTGATTGGAAATGGGAGAAATGTGAAGCAGAATGAAATTGGATATGCACACTGCAAGAGGGTGGCATATCTTCCTTTGAGAAAGGGGCTGTAGGCTGTTGTCATAAGGCACAGTGACTCTTGTCATAACTCTAGACATCTGGGTGAGCCTCTGCAGAAGCTGAGCACTCGCAACAGCCGAAGCAAGCTGCTTTGCTGCAGCCAGTCTGTGCGCAGCTCCTGTGGTGCGCAGCACAGCTCATGTTCTCTGCTAGTGCACGAGGCATTAAACCACAGCCTTGAATCAACTGGCTGTTTTCCTGAAAGCACTTTGATGAACTGCCTTAGTCACTGAGCCACTCTGGCTGGGTCTCACTTTCTTTCTCAGTTGCCAACAGGCTGAAACTGGATGGGCTTCTAATCTTCCTCTGCTCAGTGAAGAGGAGGGAGAGGAGGAGGTGGCTGTCTTGATCTAGGGCAGTGAAGGGCAGTGAAAGGTAGACTGTTCTGGACATTGTGAAATGTTTGAGTACGGTAAAGTCTGCTCCTCATCAGAAGTGAAGACACAGTTGCTGTAACGCAATGGCAATTAAGTCGCTGATTACAAAGGTTGGGCCATTAACAAGTAGAATAACTTGTTCTTCACATGCCAAGCTCTTTCCCTGGTGCCCTGACTGGCTGGTATCCTGCCAAAGATCAGTGTTCCCATCATCCACAAATTATAAAAGGTTTATGTGGCCTGAACTGCTCAAACTTGAGGTTTGGAAAACTATGGAGGGGTTTCTTTATATCAGTCCTATTTTCAAAGAATTGCTTGAATTTTTCTGTTTCAATGGTAACTAATTTGTAGTTCTCAAGCAATTAAGAAGTGTAGCACTTGAGTTGGATGCATTTTTTTACTTTTCAATAACTTGCACACAATGTAAAATTATGTGTATAATGTTTCACACATAATGTGCACATATTAAATAATCAGTTTGGGGTAGTTCAGCATAGGGAGGCTAAATGTGGCTTGCATGGAGCAGTCAAATGTGATGCATCTGGATGAAAAACAGCTAGTTTCTTTAAAGCCCTTCTGAATCCTAATGATGTTAATTTATTTCTAAGTTGATCTTTCAAATCAAGAGAAATCTAAAACAATTCAAATATTCCTGGAGGAGCAAAGGTTCCTTGCTAAAGAAAGAAGTGACATAGTAATTTTCTGTTTATTGAAGTGTAAAAGTTCCTTTTCCTATCAGGAATGATAAACAGTGTCTAATTATTGGCTTTATTAATTATTTTAAGCTAAGTTGTATATATAAAATGCTTTGAGAAAAGATTGATTGAACCCTCCTCCATAAATAGTTTTTTTAAATTTTTGTGTTATGTTTAGCATATGTCTTACTTACCACCTAAGAAATGTGACGCTGATCCTAAAAAAAAATATTGCAGGTTAAAATGATCTTTTTCTATTTAAAAATAATTTTAGTACCATAATGGTTTTTGGAGAGGGCCCCAACCTGAAGTTACATTCTAATACTGGAGTCTTAGCTGTGTGTGACCTGGAGTAAAAATATAAATGTACTATTCTGTGATTATAAATGTTAGCAGTATGCTTTGCATCTGCTCATTCTAGATTGGGATTGATAACCATTGCTTCTCTTGAGATTTCTTTATGGGAAGACTTTGTCACCAAACAGAACAGTTATTGTTGCTAAAGCAGCTTCTAGGTGTTAAATTGCCGTTCTGCAATAATTGGAACAGCCAAAAAAGACAGTTATAAAGAAAATTGTCCTGTTAGAAATGCTGATTTAAAGTAGTTTCCTTTGCCAGTTTCACGATGGCTTGTTTTGTTTTTTTGGTCGGTTTTTTTTTAGTGGTGGTGGTGGTTTGAGGTGTTTTTCTTTGCTATCATATAGTCCATGTTATTGTGTGGAAACATGATCCAGATTGCTGGCAACTGCATAGGATTAATGTACAGAAAATAAGTAATAGTAACAGTTAATCTTTCAACAGTTTCTTAAATGTAAATCAGCTTTCATCCCAACAACTGTGCTTTTTTTTCCCCCCTCTTGAAATTTCTGCTATATTTTGTCTTGCAGCTTTATTCAAGTGACAAGCCAGAAATCTGTTTTCAGTTTCATTGATTTCAACTCCTTCCCAGCCATATTTCTTCCAAAATAACCTAAAAGACATGGAAGGATAAGAGGCAAAAATGGATTACTTGCTACCAGTTAAAGTGAGTGGCAGCTCTTAAGATAAATGAGACTATCAAGGTTACATTCTTCCATCTTGTGCTGACCATATCCTTAAAACCAGAACGTAAAAATAAAGATACAAACACATTTTGCTGTTTGAGTTGCAGCAGCACAGGTGCCTCCTCATTATTGACCTCTTTATTCTGAAGAATTTTGACAGGTGCTATAGAGTTAGCAAATGTAAGCCTGCTAGTAGTAAACATCACTATTTTTTGTTGGTTATTTACCAAGTTATATGTCTAGCAGTAATTTCAAACTATGCCAGTGACATTAGAAGTGGGTTGAGAGGCCTCGGATGTCCTAAATTTAAACTTGAGAGATTAATATACACAGAGGAAAGCCTAGTTGTTGTTTTGCTTTTTTTAATTGTAGTTTTATTTAGCTTATAAAGGGGGGAAATGCTGCTTGCTGATAAACCAGAAGGGGAGGTAACTTTGATGTTTTATGGGCAATAAAAAATTCTGAAGCAATATGTCAAACTCCTGAAATCAACTTCTTGAGGAGTCAGCAAGCTGAGGAGAGGAGGGAAGGGGAGTAAAGGTGGGAGGATGCTTCTGTTGTACTGTGCCCAGATCCATTAGTGGTGCAGGCAAAAGAGCACACAGGATATTTTAATTTTTTTAATTATATCCACATTAGTTTCTGGTTGTCTCTTTGGTCAGAATATGCTGCAATTGTGCAGTTCAAGGCATGAAAAGTTAACAAATTCTTAAAAAAAAAAATCTGTTCTTAGTTGTGGGTTTTGTGGAGTGGGTCTTAAAATAAATTCCATTACATACATCTTGGCAATGATTCCTGCAACATATATAATGTAGAAAGATCTAAAATGGACACAGCTTCCAGATGAAGTAAACACTTGTTTTCCCATATGCACAAAATGTAGCCAGTGCTTCAAATGATGGAATGACCAAAAAATTGATTAAGGTGGTATGTATTTGAGCTTAACCTTTCTCCTAGCAAATCTAGACAGGCAACCCAAATTATTTGGATTCTGTTATGTCTACTCTCTGTTGAGATAAGTTATAAACCACATGCTTGTTCTCAATATCTGTTTGTTAAGAAGAGTGGTTATCAGTTTATATATTTGTACTTTTCACTGCATAAAAATTTCATCTTCATGGTTAAATCTTATCTCCTGAGAGGCTATGTGTTTCACAATGGAAAGCAGTATTGGAAGAAACAAGTCATGTATGAGGCTAATTGTTAGGGAATTTTGCCTGATGTCTGGCCAGGAGATGGTTCTGTCTGGTCATATCCGAAGTAAGCCAGTGTTTCTAAAGATGGGGTGTCCTGCTGTGAGTGTTTTGTGGTTTTGCCATATGAATACAAATTGGAGACAACAAGAAATCCTTCAGGAAGATAAGACTCTGGTACAACTCTCCCAAAAAGCAAGCATTCAAGGTTTTTCCCCAGTCAGGATGACTACCCTGTAAGTGTCTTGGCATTGGATCCCAGTCCTAGGAGCTCTGTAGTCACTCGAAAAGGGACACAGAGAGCCTTCTTCACACTGTAAGTATGATATGTATAAATTTTTCTCATGTCTGTAGTGATTTTTTCTTTTCACAACTGAAAAATACTTTTTTTTTTTTTTTGTTTAAAGGCTGTCTAAAATTTTTGAGGAACATAGGCTTTTCCCCTTCAAAGAAGTGGCAGTATTAACTAGGGTCACTGGTCTAATCTTACAGCATTTGGTGAATTTCAAATAAGAAATTGAAGGAGCCCCAAAGCTGTCCTCCTCAACCCCACCACACAAATATTTTGTGACCTGTTGAGACAGGCAAAGTATTTAAAGACCCATTCCATTGACAACTACAAGCTAGGAAATCCTTGTGACAGAAAGGAGACGTGACAGAAAGATGATTTTCTTGAGTATGAAGTCTGTCAGGAACTAGTTGCTCATTCCTCTCCTCAGAAATATTGATGATGAATGTCCTATTTTAAATCTGTATTAGTTATTAACAACTATTGGTTAGTTCTGCTGCTTGCCACCCCTTCTCATTTCAACCTCTTGAAGGAAAAACCTCATACCTGCATCTTCTTATATACCTGGACTCCACTTCTTGGGGCTTCTCGGTCTTAAAAGAGTGCTATAATCCTGGAAGGAGATGGGTTCTTGTAACTATGGAGTAATCCGTGGGTGCAAGGAGCTATATGGGCAAGTTGTGTTGCAGCACTGAGGTTTCAGGTTACATCTTGAAATGGTAATTTTAGGGTCTACAAATAAAAATATTTGGCTCGTTGCATATTTCCTGCCAATGTTGTGCATTTAATGAAGTGCTTAGAAATATTTTCAGTGTTTCATAAGAGAAATGCTGAAGAAAAGTAATGCCTGCACTTCACATGGTGAAGAAATCTAATGCTGTTGAGAACCTGAGTTCCTGTGTTTGTCACAGTTCTTCAGTTTTTACTGCAAGATGTGGCTATAAACAGGGTGACAGGGACTGATGGCTTTTGTGAGCAGGTCTTACATTAATGCCTAAGGTTTTCTAACAATACAGTTTATTTGCTCTTCAAGGCTTCGGGTGTACTGAAAGTACTGGTTTTTTGGCCAGCACCCAAAGCTGAAGGGCTCATGATGACATGACAAGCTTCATTTGATTTGGAAAAACATCACTGGGAACTCACAGTGCTTTATGCTTCTGGGGAACTTGCTCTGTATATTGCTTCCAGGCACTTCTATATCAAGTCAGAAAGCTAGACTTTCTGCTTTTAAATCAGAACAATTGATTCTATATACAGCTGGGCCTCTGCAATCTTTTCTTGTGACTTAAACTGTTGTATCATGTATGGATGCTGTGCATTCATCACAGACCACGACTTGCTCATCACTTCAGGCCTGGCTGGAATCCACATTATTAATACAGCAGCTCCAGTCCATTTTGCCACACGTCTTTCAGACAGATGGAGACATGTGGACATGATTCAGATCATGGCTTTGGAGTAGTTTTGTGGTCTAAATCCAACTGTCCCAACGTGTTCCTGTGCCCTGTGCTGCACTGAGGTCTCCTGGCCACCAGGGAGGAATGGTTCAGCCTCAGAGCTAGCATTGGCCCCAGATGGGGCTGTGTTTGTGTAATCAGGGTGCAGGAGAGTGAGCCAAAACCACCAGAATTGCAACACATTTTTAAGTGCTGAGCCCTCCTTTTGGTGAACAGCCTGAAGATAGTGGTTTAGACTTTGTTTGGATTGAGGTACATTTTTTTATGAGCCCTAATGGGCAGGATTTCACCCTGCTTCATACATTTCTTTAGTGTTTTAAGAATGTAGTGTTTCTAAATGTTTTGGGGTTTTTTTGGGTTGTTTTTGGTGTTTTGTTTTTTACTTCTTTGTGGGTGTTGAGCCTCAAAAATTTTCACATCTTTGGAACTGCTAGATTGTCTGGATGGCTGGCTTCTGTGGACCTTTTTCTTGAGAAGTGGGGAAATCAAAGTCTTACTAAGAATAAAAAATTACTGCACAAGCTTTTTAAGTTCACAAATTTAAAAGTTATGGAACTAGTGCTGTGACTGAAGTGTGCCATACCCAAAACCAAGTTTGCACTTACCTATTGTGGGAAAATGTCACTGCATTGTTGTCACTTCTGAATACAGACAAATAACTGCCTTTTATAAAATTGTCAGAGTTTATAGGCATATTTACTTTACAGCTACTTTTATAAGTTACCCACACCCTTCTCTGCATGTGAATAAAAGAGCTGGAAAGGCCACACTGATAATGTCATACCAGGAAATCTTTAATGTGAAATACAGGGAACATGGGGAGGAGGGAAGATTGTGGGGTTGGAAAAATTACACTGAAAATAATGCATGGATGGAAAGAATACAGGTTTTACATCTATTCCTTTTTTTAAAATTTTTAAATTTAAAGAAAAGAAATATGGGTTGTCTTTGACATAAACCAACAAATGTGTTTGTAAGCACTGATATACAGGAAGGCTTCTTGGTTCCAGGGTTAAGCCTTTTCAGGTTTCTCAAAAATTGAATGCATATTAAAAAGTAGAAAAAAGAACCAGAAAACTGAGCAAACAACCAACCAACCAAAAAAAACCCCTGAGTCTTGTAGAGCTAAAAATACTGCCTGTTGACCAGACTTGATCCTGCTTAATCTTTTTCTGCCAAGTTAGACATTCTGGCAAGCTTCCTCAAGTCTGGATATATTCAAATACTGTATTTGGCTGACTTAGTTTGTTACTTTGTAAAGATATATGAAAATCCCAGTTCAAACGTTTCAGTCTATAGCTGTTTTTACAATCTGTCAAGAAGCACAACTAATTGATAGTTCACTTTATACATCAGATATAATTTTTCTACCAGTACGTTATGTATTTGGAAGTATGTTTTCCACTTAAGCAAGTTCTGCTACTATGTATTTTATCTGAAACACTTCATAGTTTTACAGAACATGTGCTCTTTCTACTGGACAAGGGTATAGTAACACTTGGCAAGTCACTTTTTTCCACCTTTTTTCAAATTAGCAATGTCTTCCAGGTTTTGGCTTCTAAGTGTTTCATCTGGCTTTAATGCACAGTCTGTCCCCGAAGAGATGACATCTTTGTTGTCTTTACTTTGATTTTATGAAGAACTGCAAAACCATTACATATGAGACTTTCTGTATTTGAATACCTTTGATAGTTCTGTCCCTTGTATAAAGCTGAAATTTAAAATGATAAAAGTAAAACTAATCAAAACTGTATGGTTTGACTGTATGTGTTAATTGATCTTTCTTCCAAGTCCAGTGCTGATTTTGGCAGTAATTCTGCTTGTCAATACATTTGGATTTGGTGTATGAAGAAAAGTGGGCATTTTTCTCTTCAAATGAGTTTTGTGGATTAAAACAATTAGCACAGAATCTGCACCTCTTGGAGAGGTATCTAGAAGTTTCTAAAGCCTGGAAGTACTACAGTAGGTATGTGAGCCCATCCCCTGCAAAAAGTGGTCTTTGGAAGCTGAAGACCTAAATTGCAAAGGTTTTGTTTCTGGGATCTCGTACTGTTTAGGAAGAGATTTAGTCTTTTAAGCAAGAACTTATATTGTAGAATCAAACATGACAAAAAGATTTTTATCCCTAATTGTGCCATCAGTTCAGTCCTGTTTCTAGACTGAACATGTCTGTGTGTTTAGCTTAAACCATTAAATTTTTGTTTGAAGAAATGGTTGAAGACAGGTACCTCTTGACTGTGTAAATTGAACAGAATAAGCTTCTTTTGCCTGTTGTTACAGTTTAGGATTTCTGACAGCATATGTTTCTCATGCCTTATTTTGCAGTCTTTACAATACTTTTTGAAATGTAAGGGCTAGAGCTTGAGTGCATTGAAGTCCTGCACATCGTTTTATTTGTCTAGAAGGCATTTTTTCCCTATTCCCAGTCGATTAAGATGCTTAGGATTGTTTATAAAAAGGGGAAAAGTGGTCCCCCGGTCATTTGGAATTAAAGTGTACAGGCAGAAACTTGGTGAAATGGAATATTGCTCTGTTCCTAAAATAATGTGGAAGACTTTGTAGGAAAAGTACTATCTCGTTAGTAAACTACACAGGGTTAAACTTAGGCACAGAAATAAGCCAAAAGTTGATTTTCTTCATTTATTTCTCACAAGAAATTCACTTGAAACAGCAGTCCTTGTAATTGATGCAGATGTTCCGAATTCTTTTCTGCTGACATGGAAAAAAGGCTAATCCAGGTCAATCAGTACCTTGTAATTAATGCACATTCTTTCCCCTTTTTCTTTTTAAATCTCTCTTGTAATTTTTCTCCCCCTTTTTTTTTTTTAACTTTTCTATTCTTTTTTCTCTTGGTAGGGAAAAGGGAGCAATCCCTGGTGCGGGGTGTTGAAAGGGTTAAGCAGAAAGGAAGATAAGAGCTACTTTGAGCTCACTTTGTTGCCTTGAACTTTGGATGCTGTTGAATATAGCAGTCATCTGTGATCACAGGTATCTTAGCAGCTGTATAATCAAAAACTATAAATGTCCAGATAGGAAATGATCCAGTAATTAGAGGAAACAGTATTGAACTGATGACTTAAAGTCACTTTCGTTCTTAAATCACACAGTTGTAGCTGTTAGACTTTATCCTGTGATCTTTTCTCAGTACCTTGGCAGAGTAGTTGAAAACCCTGATAATCAGATTGGCTGAGAGTTAGAAAGGAGAGAAAGACTGGGACTGCTTTTTGTAGCTCCTTGCCAAAGAAGCACCTCCTGATCTAGAGGAGTTGTTGCTTGAGAAGACTGGAAGGAAGCTAAGGGCTGGTCTCTCTCTTACCTAGATGCCTACCTTTCTTTCTTTCTGTGTGTCGTGTTGCAAATATTAATACAGATGCAAGGGAGGGCTCTAGGGTGGTTTTGAGTATGTGCCACTGAAATCTCAACACTAATCAAAGCTTGAAAAAGAGCTCAGATTTTTAACTTGGATGGGTTTCAGGATTAAGAAAAAGAAATCTGTGGCCTACTTACTGAACAAATGGGAAATACGTTTGTAGTCCCTGTGTGTAATACAACCCTGAATGTTGGAGGTTTGTGGGTTCTTTTCTTTCCCTTTTTTTTTTTTCTTACCAGAAGAACGTTATGGAACATTCAAAAGTGAAATGGGTTTGTTTAAAACAGTGAGATTTTGAAATTTAGGCTCAGAAGTCATCAGCGAAGGTTTTCCTAAAAGTCGTGTAAGAGAACTCTGTTTTCAGAAACACAGAAAAATCCCCTACCTCTTGTATGATGTTGAATAGGTGCTTAGTTATCTATGTATGTGCACACAATATTGTCTGCTTCTTCAAAGTAGTCGAGTTGGGTTTTTTTGTATTATGTCTACTGACTTTGTACATGTGACTTGGAGAACAAAATAATGACTCACAAATTTGCTTGTTGGCATGGTCCTAATTATGACTTACATTACTGAGAAATCTCTTGTCACCTCTTTGGATTCTCGCAAGAGATTACTCTTGCTAAAATGCCAACAGTCCTCTTTATCAGTACTGAATACTGAAAACAGTACAGTGTCAAACAGCCTGATACATAATAAATTTAAATATTCAGTGATTCACTGGCTTTCTTTACCACTGTGGTAAATAAACTGATGCACAGGTTATGGTTAAAAGTTCTAAGGATGCTGCATTTAATGCTAATTTTCTGCTTAAAATATGTTGCTTTTGAAATACTAGTATGTTCTGGGGAGGTGAGTGATCTAGGCCGATTTGTGGACTGCCAACTTTGAGAACAACAACAACAAAAAATCCCTGAAGAAGCTATGTCCTGAAGCAAATACACAGACACAGACAGACAAAATCTGTTTGTTTTCTATTTTGGGTCATAGGTGGTTGGCTCACAGTCCAAGTTACTGTGCTGGTTCTTGTAACTACAGAATAATTGTGATTAGTATCACAGAATAGTCTTCTGAAGTTTATTCAGTGTTCTTAAGATACTCTGAGATCTTCATGTCAAGATGTCATAGCAATATTTTGTGTTTAAGTCAGGTATGGGGATGGCATGTCCGGCAAGCTTACATGTACTTTGAATGGCATTCCTCTGCTTAAAAACCAAAATCGGTTAGTTTTGAAACACCTCCTGTTTAGCATAGAAAAAGCATAACTTTAAAGTGCTTATTGAATCAGAAATCAGTATATCTGGACTCAGTATACAAAGTTCTCAGAACAAGACATTTAAGCAAATGAGTAATTTTAAATTAATGGAGGGTTCATAGAGGAGTTGGCATGCTCCTTGGTAAGTACTCACATTGGAATGTCCACCTTGCAGGAAAAGAGCTGTGATTCCATGATACAGCTAAGCAGATTTATCAGTAGTACCATTAGAAGGAACAGTCCCATCCCATATCTAGTTACATATTCACTTACCTCTTCTTGCTCTCACCCAGAATGCAAAACACAATGTTTCAGGAGCAAGACCAGCAGGAATGTAATTTCTTTTTCATTTGAGGGTTTTTTTTGCATGTGAACTGAATAACCATCCCTGAGCCCACTTACTGCTGGGCTTTGCTGCTAAACATCCATGTTGCTTTTAAATAGTTTGCAGGGTAAATCATACTTTCTGCAGTGGATTTGCCCAGCTTTATTAAAAGTGAAGGCTTAATTCAACGTTATTCAGGCCTTAGTAAGATGTTTTGCTTCATGCATACTGAAAAAGTGACTGTAACTCATTTTCCCTTCTCTCTGGTGTTAATTCTGCGCTAATGAAATAATGGAACTTCTGGACTCAAGCAATAAAAAACATTACTTCTGAAGCAGATGAGGGGCTGTTTCTCATCCAGCCAGGGCAATTTGATACTTTTAATGCCAAGTTGGGAAAGGATGTAATGGATAGCTTTACACAGAGCAACAGGCACAGCTTGCAGAGGGAAAGTGGCGTTTTTGTTGGCTCTGGGACAAGACTTTGAAATTTGGGTCTGTTTATTTCCTTGCCTGTAATACTTAAACAAGTCCCTGACTGCCTAAGGAACCTGATAGGAACTTGACAGTGTTCTAGGCAACCCGAAGGGAAGAATTCAACCTGTCATCTCAGGGGAATTTTCTCTTTTCCTCCTCCATGGTTAATAGTGTTTTACTCTGCCTAGCACACTTCTTTGTTCCTATAGTCCCAGATCTTATCCTAAGGCAAAAAAGATGTTGCTGACAATTATATTTTTATAAACTGTAAGGCTCTTTAATGCCTACTGCTCCTTTTATTACAGGAGGTGCTTGCAGCTAGAAGGATGTTAAGTTCTGTCTAGGACAGAAAACTGAGGTGTAGTGGCTGGCTCTTTTTCAGGTGAAGCTTCACCCATACTATAATGCAAGGAGCTTGTTGGCAGATTTTGTTGAGAGCTTAAATTAGAATGACAGTTAGTCTTTGATTAAGGATTTACAGGAGATGGTTGTCATATACAAATATAATCTTTAAAATATTTTTACAGTTATAGTTGGAGACTACAGCTCTCAAGCTCTCACAGGTCTTTTCGACTCAAGTTAAAGAGAAGAAGCATCGTGGTTCTAGAATCCAGGAGGATCTCTGCTGAACTTCAGATTACAATCCAAAACAAAAACCATGAAACATACTCCTTAAAAAAAAAATAAAAATCTCCATATCATGAGCAGGAGAAATGCAAGTGTCATGTTACTTACAGATTAAACTGTCCCAGTTTGGATGGGTTAATGGGCACATAAACACCAAGAAGAATAAAAAGAGTGTCTAGGGGTTTCCTCTGAAACTGCATCCCTTAAGGGTGGATGAAAGGAGACCTTATCCTTGAAGGATTGGAAAATGACGTAGGAAAATGGACTTGCCTGCAAAATACACCACAAATGTCTGTGCTTTTCAGGAGTAAGTGCTAATTTTGAAAGTCCTGGGATTATATTTACCAGTGATTTGTATAATTACTTGGTTGTATTTAGAATGCAGTGCCCAGACTAGCTTATTCTTTGTACAATGATATTTAAATAAAGCCTATGATTATGATCTGTGCTCTCCAAATCTCTAATCTGTCTGAAGGAGAGCAAACAGGAGCTCTGATTTTAAGGTGTGTTTTTGGTGGGTTTTAATTTTTTTTTACAGTATTTGCTCAGTGGTTGGTATAATCCTGCTTAAAAGGTTTTTTTTTTCCTTATTGGGCATGTTCTGTCTGGCTACCATTGTTTCATCCCTCATTCATAACTGAGTAACTTAATACTGAAATCAAACAAGTTAGAGTTTCAAACCCAGACAAGGTTTTTTTGTCATCCCATTTTCATTTTGTTTTGTGCAAACAGGTAGCACTTTTGTTGGCTTTTCAGCAGCTAGTGTCACATTGGAAACATTTGAAGCCCATTTTTGTACAGAGTAAACATCCTGTGGTTAGAAGGGCTTAATTAGCTCAGGTGCCTTTACTAGTGGCATATACCTCCTTATCTTGAAAGCAGTGTCCACCAACTAATCCTTTATTTATGTTGAGCTTTGGAATTTCCCTTGAAATGCCTTTTTGTAATCTCTCCCAGTAAAAATGGGAAGTGAACAAAGTGTCAAGTAAGCAGTGAGGTTGCTGGTAAGAAAATTAATAATACACATGAATGTAAATTTCTTCTCACTGGTGGCAGGTTGGATGCCTGTGATTAACCTCGGAAGGAGTGCCAGTGATGTGCTTATGCCTGTGATACGGTTTGTTACCTTTTGTTGTACCATTTTACAAAGGAATCTTTTTCCTTTGTTTATGCATGGGAGGACTGAATTTGTTAATCAAATGTCCAAGGCTATGTTTTCAGTGCTCCAAAAGGAGGAATTGTTCAATGACAATGGCTAATTTGCGATAGCAATCGCAATGTGAAATCCTAGTGGGCACTTGGATGTCTTCGTCTAAAGCAAGCTGATATCACGGCATACTCTACAATTCAGCATGAACAAAATGGGAGCCTATTCCCATTTTACGACGATGGAACTAACTCAGCTTTACTCCCCTGGCAAGAAAAGGTATCATTTCAGTTTGGTTTTGGTAAATTCTTAGCCCCATTGTGAAATGGTCTTTCTGATTACAGGATTAAAGGTAATCCTAGAAAATCCTGATAGTGGTGGCTGAAAAAGAAAATCTGTAAAACTATTGTATTCTGATTCTCAGGTTTCTGGTTCTATAATAGTATATGATTGCACTGACAACTGGTTAATTGAGAGTATCCCATCACAGGAGGAGAACAAGGAGTATGGCAGAAGTTAATGCTTTCTCCTGCCCCATATTGAGAGAAGGGTAGTACTGTAGGGAAGTTGAATTAGGCAGAAGTAAAGAAATCATAATTTTGGCTTTACTATACTCTGCATGGTAAAAGAAGCTTGTAGACATCATACCTGAAAAAGCTGTCTTCATAGTCTTTTTTTTTTAACCCAAGAGCCAGGTAGTTTGCCCGTTTCAGATTAGGTCATGGTGTAGGCCTTCCTTACAAGAAAAAAATTAATTCTAATCTGCTTTGAGTTTGTTTTCTTGCTCTTATTCAAGATACTGCAGCAACAGCAATATTGCTGTTAGTGTAAAATGGAGTAAACTGGGTTAGACTAAGATGATATATCTCCCTGGTGCAATGGAGGGTGTTTGTCTCTGTTTTTCTCTCTAATACTCCCTGCATACTCCCTGAAGGAAGGATTACATATGCCCATAGCTGAAAACTTTTTTGAGCTTTAGAGCGAGTTAGTGGGAATGGATCCTCAAGCAGTTGTCATGGCCATGGGCACAGGTGTTGAAACTGAAAGTGATCACCCAGGCTCTAGCTGGCAGAAGAGTGCAAGAAAAATGCTGGTTTAAACCAAATAAAAGCAAGTGTTCATGAATATGTTATTTCTCCTGCAAGTTTAACATGTAATGGTAGTACAGAATATGCCTGCTCAGAGGCATTTAACTTGGAATTCAGGGTTGACTTCTTCAGATCAAAGGGGGAATTCAACCAAAATACTCAGATTTTGAGAGCTCAGCTTTAAAAACTTTTTTTATTGTTATTATTTTTTCTACTTTTTTTTTTAGAATGTTAACAATCTGCACATCTGAATGTAATGCTGGGAAGACTTTAAGAGTGAGCAGGTTCCAGGGGAAAATCGAAAGCATAATAGCTTTTGGTATTCAGTCTCTTGTGGAATGGAGTCAGATCTTTGTTTTTTATCAGAGAAAGGGTCATAACCTCATCAGGCATTCCCTCCCTTCCTCATGACTCCCTAAAGGTGCAGTATTCTTAATTGTTTTTGGCAGATAAAAGCTATGAGGAAGTCGGGGAATATGTTTTATTTTATGTTACTGTCATTAGTCTGAACTAGTTCTTAATCTAAGACTACAAAGACATTGTTTATAAGGATACTTTACTGCAGTTACTGCAGTTTCTGTTTGTTTTTACTCCTCTAGGTTATATAAAGCAAATCTTAGATCCTTAACTTGCTGAAAATTGAAAATGTTGTAAATGCTTAAAATTCAACACTTGCCTCTTTCTTTACAAAATCATTGAGCTTCAATGTATGTTAGCCTGATACAATTGCTGTATCTATAGTCCATATATAACACCGACTGTTTTTCATATATTTATGCTTGCTAGGTCTATGTAAGAATAAATTGTGAAGTGACATGAGGTGTTTCTAATCAATATAGCAAGTGAACTAAAACGCAAAGCCTTGCTTAGCATTTGATCCTATTTCTGTAAAAAGACATCTAAATCATACTATCCAGGCAGCAAATAGTCTATACTGTATGCTTAGATTCTGTATCTAGACTATACTGACAGTGTATGTTTTATTCAGCATTAAATGTAATCCAGCATTGATGGTGAGGACTTGGTGGTCCTGTGGCTGTTCCTCCTGTAAGTTGAGTAATGTTAAAAGAGCTGGTAGCCCTTCTGCTGCTACATTTGCACCAGGATGCAGTCAGTGCCCACTCAGAAATCAGTAGCTAAGATGGTCATATGACTGTATCTGTCCTTTCCTTGGTATAAGTGCTGCTTTTAATGTATTGGTCTCAGGTCTTTCTGTTTTTTTTAGGGAATCCCTTTCGTGTTTTCACTCTAACATTACTCTGTAAAAATGCATATTTACAAAAAGAAGTAGAATTTCTCTGTAGGATAATAACACTCCACAACATTGTCACAACATTGTCAAGGCAGGTCATGTAATTGTGATGGAAGAGCTTTTAATAAAAAACAGAAAAAGAGTGGGAAATGCTTCGAGTGAATTCATGGACATATAACTTCTAAGTAATGTATGTTTAATATTTAAGTGAAGAACTCTGCTTAAGAGGACAAGTGAGATTGCTCTGACCTTCATTCTTTGCTCAGAAGAACAAAGTTAAGCATATGTGATAAAGATAAAAGTGCACATTGCTGCTTGGTGAATTGGGGCAGCCAATTGGTGAATGTGGTAACCAAAGCCAAGCCTGTAAAAATGGGAAACTTAGAATCAAATAAAGTATTACCTGACAGAGTAATACTTTTTGATACATGCAGCTGAAAATCAAATCCTGCTTTCTCCAAGTTCTTCATGTGTATTAGAAAGGTGCATGAAATATATCAAATAACTTCATTTTTGAACACATGTGATATTAAAACCTCCAAATTCTTGGATGCTGATTACAGTAATGAAAGGGACAAATCTGTTCCTGGTCATACAGAAAAAAGCTGAAAAGACAAACACTGTATTTACTTGTGAAATTTTGTTCAGGAACATGTAGCTCATTTGCTTAGTGCTGCCTGAGGGAGGGAGCTGGAAGACGATTAAATCAGTTTTCTGTTTGTTTGTTCAGAGGCTTCAAGTGTTATCACTGGCTTGAGTTTATTTTTCTTTTTTCATCAAAGTTAGGTGCAGAACTGCAATGTTAAAAATTGCTGTGCTGATGGTGAGAAACAAGCTGCCTTCTTTGCTCCTTCCTCTTTGCTATCCCATCTCCTTTCTCCCCCATCCAGCCCTAAAACCTTCAATAATTACTTTGATGATTGAAATTATGGAGATGTTCCCAGCGGTCCAGACCTGCCAGGACTAATTAAATCTCAGGATTTGTCAGTCTTTTCAATTTAAATTTAAGCTTTGTAAAGCCTATCTGAAGAAATTATTTTCTTATCTCTAGGGGCCCTGACTCACTTCATACTTTAATATGATTTCTAGGGAGTAAACATACTTTATCTTTAATTCACACAGCTGAAGTTTGAAAAGAATTAATGAAAAACCTTCATTAGTTATTCTCTTTCCATCTGCAGCTTCCTTGTTGCAAAATTTGGTCAGAACACTTGAAAGAAGGGACAGGTAGTTTCCCTGAAGCTTAAATGAGCAGTCTGTTGGCCCCCACCCATGATGTATTTTACTTCTGTTTGTGGGGTGTATTTTAATAAATGCTGGGAAGCGTGTAGCTGCTGATGTAATACCTGCTGAAGTTAGGTTCTGGGAAATGTAGTGAACTTTCTTTTAAATTTATTGCTTGGCATGCACATAGGTGTTTGACACTGAAGGAGCATTCAATTGTAGCTGTTCAGCTTAGCACTTATTCAGTGTATGTATTGCCTCCAATACAGCTAGAACTTATCTCTTAATGCTAGGATGACTTCAAGTAATATTTTGACTCTTTATGAACACTTTACTGAGGTATGCATTGTACTACTGATAATACAAGCCATAGTGAACACAGCAAGTGATAGTGAGCAATAATAGGTGTTTTAGAATATGTGGTAATTGCACATCTGGCGTGCCCTGCCCTCTGAACAGCTAATTGATGCTTCTAGGGCCTAAACTCTTGCAGTCTTTAAGGGCTAGAGTTGACTGTTTAAATGTCAGTGTGGGTTCCATATTATGCACAGTGCTCTACCCTTTGACTGTCTAACATTTTATATGTGTGAAACTGACCTCATGCAGTTAGCATGAGTGTGGCTTTGCTAGCAAGGGGTACCATATACCATTGGGAACTCCTCAGTTAATTTAGATCTCACTTTTGTTACAGACTTAACTCATTGCTTGAGATTTAGGTTCATATTGAATTATTTTTGTTTAAAATAATCTTAAAAAAAGAAAGACTTCTTCTTGCTTGCATAGCTGTATGGCAATAGTGTCTTTTCCTGTTGTTTCCACTCTTTCTAATGATTTGCAACTTTCAGTTTTGGATTAGGAAAAAATAATACTTACAAAAATTAATAATTAAAACTCCCCAAACAAACAAAATGGAAAACAACTCTCTGTCGCTCCATGACTGTGTTTGAAGAGAAGAAAATTTAGTATTCATGCACACCATAGAAAAGAAGATAGGCTGATACAATTTACTCTGTTTTCAGTAGAGGTGTCCACTGTGGCTTTGGTAATGCTTGGTAACTTCAGTAATTTAACCGTGTGTCTAGAAGAGAGAATAAAGAAAGAGATTTTTTATATATAAAGATGTGCACTTCAGAAGTTTGAGAAGGTTCTGCTTTTATCTTTAAGTTATTACAATTAATTTAATATACAACTAATTTATTTTTTTGGGGCAGAAAATAGAATTTTTCTTCCCATTTCTCTTGCCAGATTAAGTATTAAGTGGGTCTAGGTTGGTGTTGTGGTATGTGCATGTGGTGGGGATGTTACTGTTTAAAAAAGTCTTTTCTGTCAGTCTTTTCTGCAGTCTGTACAAGGAGTTTGAGTCCTAAACACAGTGTGAATTTATCAAGCAGCATTTCCCAGACAGCTTATGGAAAGCAATCCTGGAGGACTCCCAGACTTAAATAACTGAAAGTTACTGCTTGCTGAGCCTGCAGCCCTCTGGAATTGGAATGTAAAACTGGCAGTGGAATAAACGCACTCCCTAAGGAGGCTGAAGATGCTGCAGAGCAGCAGACAGGGAAAAAGAACTTTCCCGAAAGAACAAAATACACTTTTTTTATTTATTTTATTTTTTTTTTTATCCTTATTCCTCTTTGAGGCCTGCAGTGATGGCAGGTGTCCAGCTCAGTATCAAAACTGCGGTTTTAAAATTGGAATGAAAGGCTGGCTCTTAGCCACTCGTTAATCCTGTGCGGAAGGTCTCCAGGAGAGTAACCCGTTACTCAGCTTCACAAGCGCACAAGTAATCACGGTGGGGCGGGGCAGAGGGCTCACTCTGCAAGTGTGTATCTGGACAATAACGTTTCTAGGATATTTGAGAAGCACAGTTCCTAATTACCTGCTATTTCTTGTCTAAATTGGGCTGTATGGTGTATATAGAGTTATGCTTCCAGAGAAAATGAATCTGCACTTGCTGTAGGAAGAGTTTTTTTGGGGTAAGCTTTTCCTATTTTTTTTAATCTTTTCCATCTTTCTCTCTTTTGCCTGCTTCCTCTAAGAGTTTTCACCAGTATTTAGAGTTCTTAAAAGATCTTAAAACCAGAACCTTTTCTAAACATTCTGATAATGCTGCTCTGTAAAACTGTGCATGGCTTTTTTTTTGTTAATCTTTTCTTTTAATGTACCAGTTACATAATGTAAGGCAATAAGCATTGAGTGTTGAGTCATTTAAAATAGAAAATTTATTGTGATATTTCAGTCAGTTTCTAAGGTAAGCTAATTTCTAAGAATGAAGTAGCAAGAAAAATGACAAATAGTGACACCTTGTATTTTCATAAGAAAATTTTGAGGGGAATGTCATTCCTGAATTGGTCACTGAGTCGAGCATCGCTGGGATGACCAGTCACTGTGGCCATTTAATATTGTCCTTCTCTGTATGCATGTGTTCTGTCATCTCAGTCAAACACTTGAATGTCTTTAATTCACTACCTGAGTGACAAATGTTAAATGCTGTAGGGCCGATTTGATAATCTTGGTAACTGCAATTTCATGGGTTGACACAGCTGTATAAGAAGGAAAAGCTGTTTTAGAACCCAAAATATGTTATTTCTGGATGCTTCATTTGCCGTTTCTCTTGGGGAAGGGGGAAAAGAAGCAGAAGATACAGAGATGTCCTAGTTTAGGGCAGACTAAAAAACAGTAGCCTTTGAGTGTTGTAGAGATGCTTCATGATGTGTTTATGCATAAGCCATAGAAGTGCAAAGTCTTCTTTGTTTTTATTCCTGTCAATCCTAATGTTGTTTTATCTCTAGAGATTGATTTGTGGAAGTGTGATGCACAGACAGATGTGAAAGCACAAATAGTTGTCTTCAGTTAAAGGTTAAGGAGATCATTGCCTCACATACCATTCCAGTTTCCTTTTGTGATTGAAAGATTTGCTCTCTAAAAGTTGATAGCTATAGAAAAAAAAGTTACTGATTAATTTTATTAGATCCTTTCCAGAAGAATTTTTCTGTTAGCTTTCTGACTTTCTAAGTTCAACACTTTACCTTTCTATGGTTCAAAATAAGTCACTTGTAGCTCTTGGCCTCCATGTAAGTGATCTACAAAGGATGGTTTGAAGTGAAGCTATACTTGTTGTGGGAGAATGTGGGAAGAAAGGAAAAGGATGCATTTAACACTGCCCAAAGGAACTATCTGTAAAAGAGATGGGAAGTCCCAAGATGTACACCTGAAATCACTGAGGCTTACTGCAACTCAGTTTTTTGAATCAGCTGACATGAAGCGATGTCTGTCCAGAGACTAATGCATCATGTGTGCATTTCTTCACACACAGACACACGTGTTGTTACATTTCCAAATTCCAGTTAAATCAATGACACTGCATGCCTGGACCTGAAGTCTGTATTTAAATGAGGATATAAGGAGGATATTGTCCGTCAGTCTGCCTGTCTGTCATCAGGTTCTTACACTTTTTAATAACCCACAACACCTCCCCAGAGCTCCTTTGATAGTTAAGGGCATGGACGTGTTTTCTAGTTGAACCTGCAAAAACTGTCTGTCCAGTCCTTGGGACAGCTCAGCCTGCTGGTTTTCTGCAGCTCCAGAGTGCAGGTACCTTTGTTCTCCCCGGGGTTTCCAAATACTGGTGTGGTGACAGAGAGGATAATTCCTCCTCCCCCTGTAGCCCCTGGGCCGTGTACTCTGGTCACTCCTTCCCAATGGCAGGAACAGTCCTGCAGCTGCCCAGCTTGATGCAGGTGAAAAGGGAGCTGGGTACCACAGGACCATTACTGCTGGAGTGAGCTCTTAGTGGGCTTGGGAATATGTGGTCCAGAGTGAGAGGAGAGAGGCAACCCCACCAGTGGGCTTACCAGGGATTTAAAGTGACTCCCTTAGAGTGCTCAGAGACTGAACTTGTCTGAAAATTAAAGTCATGCATTTATTTTTCTGTCAATTATATCCTTATGTTAGCATTTAATCCTCTTGCAAGGATTTTAATTAGCATATAAACCAGATAACTGTGTAATTACAGCCTGTGAGAAGGAGTAAGAAAAAATTTAAGGACTGTTTATTAAGAAAATATTTTTTAAAGATATATTTTTCCTGTATCTTTAGAGTACAGACAGAAAGACAGGAGATGGAAAATGCATTATATTATTGTTTCCTTCAGGGATGAAAGTCTTGAATGAGAACAGCAAAAATTTTAGGTTGTATGTGTATGGTGTGAATATTTTTGCAATGCATATAAATATATATTAATCATGTTTGCTAGCAACGTCAAGATACTTTGTGCATTTCCACAACCATGTCTGGGTTTTGGTTATAGTCTAGAGAATACATGTCCAGTTATTGTAATCTTGGACAGCTTTTTGTAATTCATTTATTTTTGTAACTTGAGACTTTCCACTGCACTGAATACTTACTGACCTTTAATTTCATTTACTGGAGGGTGGGGAGGAAAGAGGAGAAAAGAAAGGCTTTAGGAAATCCCTTTTCCCACCCTGCAAAAGAAGGTAACTTTCTGTTTAAGTCTTGTTTGCGTTTAAAGGTTGTAAGCAGAGGAAAAAATACAGATCATTTTACATCCTTCATAAAAGTCAAATGTTGAAAGCAAAGGAGCATTACAAATTTGATACAACCTCTGGAATAGAGGAGTATTTGAGATTTATAAAATGTTTGTAGTCCCTGCTGAACAACCTTTATGCTAATACATGATTATTACTAATATGCTCTAGTTAATATTTCAACAATGCCCGCTTAAACTGGCTATTTTTTATGATGGATTTTGCTTTGGATTAATAATGTACACACCAGATAATTAATCTTAAGATGCTTTTCTTCTTACTTAAATTAAGGATCACCTAGTTTTCTCAAACTGAAAAGATTTCTTCATGCAGATGCTTACTTTTTTGCTAGATTAATTTAACCCACTCCTTTATTTCCATGTTAAATCAATACCAGATATTTAGTATAGTAATGTTTTTCTCCTGTGATCCAAAACGTTGAGTCGTCAGCTACTTTCCTACAGCTGGAGAAAATCTATTTGTTCATTTCTTAACCTTTTGACATGTCTGTTTTTACAAGCCCGGCTGTTTGTGATGGGGGATTGAAGTATAGAGTAACAACTACAGAAGGAAACATCTCTTGTTATGATCAGAGTGTAAACTGTGCCCAATGCAATGAGGGGGGAGTAGGTTTACACAAAGTTTTTGTGCACTAGAAAAAAAAAAACAAGAGCCCCTATTCTTCCTTCACATGATCGTGTGTTGAATTTTCATGTGATGTAGTAAAAAGTGAATTTTTAAAAGTTTTATTCACATCTCTTGTACATATGACTGTGAAATTGACTTGCAAATAGGTTAGACCACTGATTCTCCGCTGTAAAAGCAGGCTCAACAAAATCACAACTCTCTTCCTTCTGTTCACGTGGCAAGTGAGATAGCTCTGAAAAGTCAAGACCACAGAGCCCTGCGTGAAGTTGCTGAAATGCCCTTGCCGATGTAACAAGCAGGGAAATGCAGGAGTTTAAAGCATTTGGAAAGGAATCAGTCTTCAGGATCTGCACACTAAGTGTTTTCTGATGGCTGACCCCAGGCTCAGGAGTGTCCCAAGTCGTGGTGCATGTAGGCGCTGAAGAAGTAGTTCTGCCTTCTGTTTCAGGGTATTATATCTATCAAACCTTCAGGCTTCAGCAGCTCAATGCCAGTCCTGCTTTTAACCCATCTGGAAAGCACAACCATTATATCAAAGCTACTTAACCTTGCTGTGGTTTTCCAGTAAGAGTGAAGGGTTGTAATAGTGACAACAGATCAAGCTCTGTCTTTTTTCTCAAAATAAGTTGTATCAACTGGCAATAGCTGATTATTATGCATGTATTTATGCCTTATATTTAATTAATATAAGGTTGAAAGGTTTTTTCCTCTCCTTGTGTCATAAAAACCATGTCCGAATCTGTTACAGCGCCAAAGACACCACAGTGATTACAGGTGCTATAAGCACGTGTGAGATGGGTTCTGCACTAAACTGAGGAACAGTTAAGGGTCTATCTACAGCAGCAAAAGTATCAGAATGGGCATAGTCCTGTTCTGGACCCTACAGATGTGCTAGCTGAGGCTTCTGTTGCCAGTGGGACTGGGCATCTGTGGTAGGGAGCCAGCCATGCCCTAGCACAGGGCTGATGGCAGACACTGCAGCATCACCTCTGGGTTATGCAGACAAAACCAGCTTGTCTTCAAAACATTATTCTCGTGGGCTACTGATAACTAATTACTTCCCCCCCCCCCCCATTTTAGTAAGATGGCTATTTTAGCTTCTGATTTAAATACAGTAAATGTTTCCTTAAAACTTATATGGAAAAAGGCTAAACACTTTTAAAATTTGAAAATCTTGACTTGCTGCGTGCACATACCTTCTGTACTGCTTTGGCAAGTCTGAAGGTTTTTTCTTTTCTTTTCTTTTCTTTCCTTTCCTTTTCTTTTTTTCTCCTTAAAATGAATCTATTTCAGATGAGAATGTAGAGTTGCATAGTGAATTACCTTTATTTGTGCAAAGTGTAAGCTCTCACTGCCCACACCCATTCATCTCTGTAACAAAGGGGATAAATGAAAGGAGCAAGTGGGAGTGCTAAGGAGGGATTCCTAGCTACATCACTATGTGCAGAGTAATATTACAGGCTCAAAGCAGAACCGGTATCAGCGATATGCTCCTAAACCAACTATGTTAGCCTGAAAGGAGAAAAGCAAACATAAGAGAAAGGAATGTCAATATGGAGGGGGGGAGGGAATGGTAGGCTCCAATATAACACACTCAGTGCATACTACATAATTGTTTTGCTGTTTGCTAATGGTGACTATCAGGTCTTTTATCTTAAATATGCTTCTTGCCACCTTTGGATGTGAGAGATAGTGCTGACACAGTGAGGCTTGGAGTTTGAACTATCCTTTTCATAGTAAATAGAATTTGATGATGAAAAAACCTCATGGTCCTTCCACTAACAAATCTGGCAAATACCTATGATACTATTTTGCTCCCATCCCTGTATGTCAATGTTAGTGTGACTGCTAAGAAAATCAACAAAATGGAAGACCACAACTCAGAATCTTACAAATTGGTAGTGGTTACTGGCTAACAGTATTGAGTGGCTAGGCATTTTGTTCTTGCTTTCCTAGGCTTTCATCCTCTCACATTTCTCCCTGTGCAGTATTCTTCCATTGTAGAGTTATTGGCAGATGCAAAAGTATTAGCAATAAGTTATCGGCTGTATCAGGATATTTTCTTGAATGTTCTTCTAACACAGAAAATCCTTTTTTCCCTGGGCATAAATGAATTCTAAATAAATCATATATCCAACGTATATTAATATATGTTAAATCTCGTGATCAAACTGGGTTAGGTTCTGACCAATCCTCTGGCAGATACATCTAGGAACCATTTGTGTCAATGCTGTTAATTGAATCCTGAAAATGACTTTATATTATTATACCTTAAGGGGCAAAGGTGATTAAGCCTCTTGTTAATTTCAGTAAATCTGAGCTGTGCTTGTTGGGAGATGCTTTTTACCATTCTCTGGTGATTTTGCCATTGAAGATCTCTTACCCATGGTGATCCACTGACAGCTTCTCTTCTCCCCATCAATGTGCACGTTCATGTCGCAGTTTAGCTGTGGCACTCCTCAGCTTTTGATGTTGCATTTTTCTGAGTCAAGATTATCTGTAACAGTTGCCATGCAAAAGGCAGCAATATGACCACAGCCAGTTTGACTATTCTTGCTATGAAGTGTTCAGGCCTTCCATGCAAGATGCCTTTGTCATTTTTTTCAATGAACTTTGCTGTAATTTCATCAGGAGGGGAATGTTTCTCCCAGATTGTTTTTCTAACCTTCAAAATATTATGCAATGATTTTATAATTGGCAGGATCTGTGCATAGTTTAAAGGTTTGAAGTTTAAATGTTTCAAGTTTGTTAATTTTACATTATAAAGAATATGTATTAACTGAAAAATCATTGGAGAGGATATTTTAGTATCTTTTGGTGCTCTGTTAAGTGATACTGATCAATTGTAAAAGGGACTTTTACCCTCATGCTACTTTGCTTGGCAAAGAATCTAGCCATTCTTATGGTCTGTGGTATTAAGAGATACATGGTTTTGGCTACAGAAATAAGTATAGCTGATTTCATCCATGGCTGTATTTAGAAATCAGCGAAAAAGAAAAAAAAAAAATAGAGTAAACCCACTATCCTTCTCTTTTGCTGAATAAAGTTACTTGAACTGAATCAGCTTGCAAATAATTTCATCATCTTACTAAATTGTTATGGCTGGTCATCTGTTTGCATTGTCTTACTGACTTAATTACAAAAACTTCACAAATCTTTTGTCAAAGTCTTTGTTAAGGGAACACTTCAATAGTGACAGAATTTCTGTATAAAGGTAAAAGCGATTGCTTCTTAATGAAATTCTGCCTATGTGAGTCATACATTTTAAGTAATGCCAAGGGGGGAAGAGCAGGGAATTGCCCAGCTAAACTTCTTTTAACCTGTGCCTCTTTGCAATAAAATAATGGTAGTCAGGGTTTCCAAAGAGATGAGGGTTTGAAAAGTGAGCACGCCAGCTAATAGCTGTGGTAAGAGGCTGAAGGCCCGTGGAACAATACCAGTGTAGTGGCCTCTCGGTGTGTCTCTGCGCCTCGCAGCTCAATAGTGAATGCGCAGCATTGTTAGGCTGTGAAAAGTCTCGGAGCGCTTGGGATGTCAGGGCAGACCGAGGGAAACTGATTTTCAGCTTGTGGCCTCCTTGTCAGAGGGCTGGGAGAAGCCTGGGGGCTGTTGGCCATTCCTCACGGCTCCTCTGCTCTACCAGCTTCGTGCTTGTATGTGGCGAGTCTCCTGCAGGGATCTACCGCTCTGCAGCGTGCTCTCTGTGGGACAGGATGAAAAAGAGGGGAAGGATTTCTTTCCCTCGTGATGGGTTTCATGTTTGAATGTTAAGCGAAAGCTTTCCATGAGGGAAATTAGAAGGCGACATTTGAGTTTAGGGAAAAGCGTGGACATAACAGAAGTTAATTGCATTGAGGATTTACGGCTTAATGGCCTAAATTTGATCACAGGTTTTGGAAGAAAACAAATGTTTAACTGCGTGGGGGTTTGGGTGTTTTATCAATAAAAAGAGACTCTAGATAAGTAATGAGAATAGCTCTTAAATGAATTTACCTTCTAAGTTCCCATGTGTGTAGGGTACGGAGTTGAGAAAGCTTTGATGTTCTCTGTATAAACAGGAATAACAAAAACAATTGTTTTTTAGTATGGCTTGTTGGGAAAATCCTGCAGTTCCACCACAGAGTTAATACATCCTCCCCTCCTCAGCCCCCACCCTCACTTGTTTTAGACCACAAAATTGGCCTTTGTGGCCAAGTTTCTCCAAGTCCAGAGTGTGTGTTTTGGATTTGAGAATTGATTTGGATTCTAGCTCTAATATTTTTAAAAGGAAGGATTTGCTACTTCTTTCTCATGAAAAACAATCAAGTGGAAAACCCAAACAAGGAAAGTGGTGGGACTAAATGCCCCTATCTGGAAGAAAGATAGAGTGCAAAGGAAAAATCTGAGAAAAATAAATGCTTTAGCTGTACTAACTGGATTTAGATAGGAGTCTAAGTTTGTGTTTTCCCTGTCTCTGATCTAAACACTGGGAAGATTCATCTGAGTTGTTTACTGAATACCAGTGGGTGTAGATATTATTTATTGTAGTTAACAAGAACTCTGAAAACTGGCCAATATAGAAGTGCTTGAAGGCTGCAAAAGATAAGTAAAATGGTACTGACTATAAAAGCCAGAAAAGCAGATGGAAGGTAGCACAGTTGTTATCTACTGTCTTTTCATGAATGTTTTAAATTTCAGCTACCTTGCTGTGAATCACAAAGTGGTACATTTTTAAGAATTTTCATGCCCGTCGCTTGTTTGCATTTGTCAGGGATTTTTTTTTCTCCAGATTGACAAAAAATTGCATAATAAATCCAACGGTCACAAGAAATCTGAAGATACCTTTTTTTACTAACTTCCTTTCTAGGGTGTTACATGTGTATAAAATTCAATTAATATGCCCCTGAATAGGAATGTTAGAGAATTTTAATTCTTCAGAGTCTGTAGGATTATTTTTCTGAAGCTGTTGGTAAGGAAGGCACAGGGACTCTGCAATATATAAAGCTTTAATAAAATGACTGTCTGATTCAAATTAAGCTTTTTATTGCTCTGATAAGAAGGCACAGAGAAAGGCTTATGACTCAGGAAGTCAGTTGCTGTGAATTATGCACCAAATGTTCCCTGTAACCAAGTCTAGGCCTCTAATCTGTTTGCTTCTTGCCCCGTGGCTTCTGAAGTGTGATTGTTGTCACTGTTAATCTTGAATTCTGATATGTCAATAAGTGTTGCAGGCATTAACACCATCTGCATATGGGTGCAGAGTCTGCACTGCTCTGCACTCTGACTTTGCAGAGATATCAATCTCAATTCACACTTCGCTTCATGAATACAAAAACTCTAAAAATATTGCTTGTTGAACTAGGAATTTTGATCTCAGTGGTTTGTCTTCATGAAATAACAGCAAAGAAGTAGTAGGAAGTATTGTAGATAAGGGCCTTAGAGCAGCTCTGAAAGCATTGTGAAGACTTCTTCATCACAAACATGGATCTGTTGGAGTGGCTTTCCTAGGCATGCCTGAAAAGCGGACACGGAAGGGAGGGGAAAGACAAGGAAGGGAAATTTCATTTTCGTGTAGCCCTGTGTTTTCTTTGTATTGCAACAGGCAAGGACATTGAGAGGGGGGGTGTAAAACATGATGCCCATAGTTTAAAAGTACAGATGTTCTCCCCCTGCTCCAAGGGGCAGTTTGGAAAGACCAAATCAAGGTAAATGGCAGTCCTGATGTGATAGGGTGATCAGTAGAAAATAAAAAAGGAAGAATTGGGGTGGCTACATCTTTATGGATCTGTTGTTTGTGGCAGCAACAAGAGACCTTTGATTTTTCTGCTGTGACCAGTTATTTTGCTGCCGTTGGCAGTCTTAGTCTTCTTGACCTTATTAATGTAAAATTCCTCACTTAGCTGTAGAAGCAATACAGTGAGAAGACATTGTGTATATTAAACTCCTTTGAACCTGAACATCTGCTTGGTTTCTTTTTATTTATTTACATTTAAAGGTTTTTGAAATGTCAAAGTACTGATTATTGAATTTTGTAAAAATCTGCTGCAGTCATTTATTTAATCCAGAATCCTTTAACTGTCATTGCATATGTTCTTATCGAGCTGGGATTTTGAAAGACCTGTGAGCTTACTGTTGTAATGCCACCTTAAAAATAAGACCTAATGTTCACATGCAGGAGGCTGAGCACAAGAAATTGACTTGAAATGCCAGAGCCAGTCTGTAGTGCAGCCAGACCACCAATATGTCTTATTTCCAACCTGTGTAGAATTCAAGGATTCTTCTTCTCAAGACATAAACATGAATACCACTTTCTGCAACTTATGTTTTTATTCAAGAGGGGAAACACAGAAGAAAGTTTTCATTTTATTGTAAATGTGAACATCTGTTAGGAGGAGCCTGCTGTTACTATTTCAGTTCTGTTTCAAAATTCTGGTTGCTAAACTTCCTGAGATGCAGAGGAGGTTCCAGAAAGTGGCTTTAGTTTGAAACCAAATGGGAGAGATCATTGAGCTGTATTTAAAGAAAAACATCAATTATTTAAAGGTTCTGAAACTCACTTCTATTTGGCATCTAACATTGTCTGCTATATCAGAGAACTGCCTGTTATAAAATGTTTTGTTTCGTGCAGGATTTTCATTGGAAAGTTTTGCAAGTCAACAGAGAATCTGGTGGCAGAAGCAAACAAAAGACTGTTAAAATGAGTTCAAAAGAACTAAGCTATTTGTGCTAGATATTGTAGTTACAAGTCATATTGAAATTGAAAGAGGTGAGTTGTACAAGGATGTCTTCTTTAGGGTCACAAATGATGTTTTTCATTGGAACTAGCAAGAATGATTCATAGATGCTACGTTTCCTTCTTCTGAAACGGCGTCTCACACTCTAAAGTTTATTTTACCGGCTTTAAAGTGGGAGACAGTTAACAATTTTTAGTCTTAAAAACCTCCCAATATTCTTGGTAAAGCAACAAATGTTGTGTGTTGTGTTGGCTGCCTAGTCAAGACCTCCTATGTGCTCATGGCACAGTGGGCTTTGAAAAGTTGTGAACTTCAGTGGCAACTTCAGGTTGCTTAGATGAAGTTGAAAATAGTAGTGTGTTACATGTTGGCCTGGCAGAACATTTGCTGAGAGCAGAAGATTAGTCCAGGAAGAAGGGGAAACCAACCTGGTGTCCAAGCACTGTCACAGTGATACAGCATAGGGTGGAAGGATACTAGTAGCATGCCAGCAGCAAGGCTTTATCCTGTGTCGTGCTGGGTGAAGGAAGGCTACACGTGGATTTTCATTCTGTCACAATGGTTTGACTGTAAAAGTACTAAAACATTCAAGCAGCATCATGTTGAATGCACTTTTTACACTTCTTCATTAAATGCCAGTATGAGCAGAGAAGAAAAGGATGTAAAAGCTTTGACTGCTTGTCATCTAGGGTATTACTCCTTCTTGTCATCTAGGGTGTTATTCCTAGATGTGTGTGCATTCACATTTACAAATCTTCACTGAATTTTTGCTTGCTCTGATTTATAAAAGAATTGAACTATGCCTTTTTAAAATCCTTTTTAAAGACCAGAGAAGCAAGCCTTCAAAATTGCCAAGGAGATGGAAAACAATTCCTTTAAAAGGCCTATGAATGGAGAATTGGATCCATATGCTCTGTTTGTGTTGCAGTACATCAGCAGCATGTGATGGCTTGTTCCTTTTGTTAGGTGTCTCTGCAGCACTGTGTACAGATTAAACAGCTACTGCATTGCAGAGAGTTATTAATACATTACATTGCACTTCCAGGGAAGATGTCAGTGTGTCCTTTAGCCTGAATGTACCTTGTGTTTGAGTAAGGGGTGATTTTTTAAAATTTAGCTGAGGATAACTTACTTTTTCAGTAAATCCTTAGCCAGCTGGCAACTGTGGAATAACATCGTTCTTAGCCTCTGTAAACTTCACTTATTGTTCAAGTTTAGAAAAGTCAAAGCCTTGTTCCAAAATAAAAACAGGTCATCCTTCTCAAATCTTAATACTGATACACTAAAAATGTGACCTTTAAGCCACTGTACATACAATAGAAAGAAGCAGGAGATGGGGCAGAGAAAGGTATGCAACTCCTGCAATATAATGTAGATAATCAAAATGCATGAAATACCAGAAAATGAGAAATGGGGCCAACCCATTATTTTTTTGGCACATCCGTGTGCTGTTTCATTGGTGATGCACATCACTAAAACAGGAGCCTTTTTGGTTTCCAGTCTTCTGCCCTGGCAGCTCTCAGTGCTGTGCATGTTTAAAGTGATGGATGTTGATGGGTTTGGGGAAATTCTTACGTGTGGGGGAAACTTCTGCTGACTTATACATGGGGATGGAAGGGAGAGCTATGGTCAGGTGTGGGTGTGCAGAGATGAAAGAGCAGGACAGAGCAAAGTAAGGATCTCAGCTCTGTTTCCCGCTTCCCTCCACCCACAGAAATGGTCATGAGATCTCCCTCTGCTAGTTCAGACCAGTGGCTGAAGTTCACACTGTGGTGCTGCAGCCCCTGCTTTTACCCAGCCCACTGAAAGAGATGTGGGATGCTTTCTGTCATTGAGATTTCAGGACTTCATTGAGTTCAGGAGCTCTGTGTCACCACTAAATGATGAAGCTGCTGATATTACTTGTATGACTTAGGACAGAATTGACCAAGCAGTGCCCTATGTCTGGTTAATGCTCTGCAGGTCTGTCCAGGAATTAGTTCAAACCTGACTTGGAGGTGATAAAGGCTTTATAGGCAAGGTGGGCACAAGGTATGAGGAAGCAGAAGTCCAGAAAAGTGAATCATTAGCTCCTGACAGAACTATGCATGTGGAACATAGCAAACATATATTTGCCATATTCAAATGATTTGGGTACCTGGGTGCTGCACTGTAGATGTACTGAGAACTTTGGCAGTAGTGTTGGCCATTCTGCGCCTTTGAGTATGTCCAGGACTTACAGATATGTGGTACCTCACTCTAAGGTGTTTTGCACAGATCTTGCAAAAAGATCATTTAATGTAAACATTTAAGTATTAAAAAAATCTTCAGAAGCTGCAGAAAAATCCAGATGAGAGAGCATATCTCAATGATCTGTGATGTCAGCATGGCAGGCTGTAAACACCTGATCTTTTAGCCTGGGTAAAAGGGACTTTCACCCCAAGAGCTCTGATGTTCAGGTCACAGCTTTGCCAGTGGTCTCAAGGCTGTCTTTGCTTCTTTTTCTACCTCCAGTTTCCTGCTGTAAGGTGTTGTTCAAGGACTGTGCTCTTTAGGAATACTCTGAATGAATTCGAGGCCATGTCATGTGCAAGGACAGAGGCAGTGAATTTCAAGTATAATTTCAAATATAGATTGCCTCTTTGTGGGCTATGTTTGAGCATGCAGCTGTGAGAGCACACCTGCAAAGTGGTGCCAGCAGCTGGAAACTCTTCTGACTTCTTTTGCCTCCAAGCTCCAAGATGGAAATGCTACCACCCCATCCGCAGGCAAAGGAGATGTCAGCTTTCTCACGGGTTAGCACCAGCCTGTATTCTTTCTTCTTCTTTAATTTTTTTCACCTTTTCTTTTCTCCTGCTTATCCTCTCACTGTCTCCTCTCTTTTTTTTTCCTTTTTTTCTTTTTTTTCCTTTTACTTGTCTTCATTGTGATTTAGCATTTGGATTTCACGTTTTGTTCTGAAATTCATTCCTCTTGCCCTTAAAAAAACCCCAAACCACTGAAGCTTTGCAGGCACTCTGCAAAAGCCTGTTCCTGTTTATGTTAGGGCAGAATAAGATCCAGAATGCTTCTATTTCCCAGGATCATCCTATTATATTGCAAGTTCATGGAAGTTTCTAACGTAAACACAGAAATTTCACAATACCAGCAAGTGATTTATTTGCTTTCTGTGCTTATCAATATTGTCTACAAATCAAGCAAACAAATGCTGTGGAAGTGGGGGCTCTATTTGGTGTTTGATCAGTGTTGTGCTGAAAAAAATGGAAGTTAGTGGGTGTCGCTCAGTGAAGTGTGCATTTTAAAGTTACCCACGGTGATGCCCATTGTCCTGTCCCTGAATTGCATGATGTCATATGTCACTTAAAGCTTGTAGTGATGCCGAAGACTGTCGGTGCGCTGGGAAAAAGGCGATGAGAAAGTTGTGAATCAGGTTTCTGTAAAGCCTTTGTGTTTAGGGTTTTGATAGATAAAAGCTGACTCATGCAATATTTCTGGCGAAGGAGCTGTACAGACTAGTAAGAGCTTCTCATTTTACCTGAGTGCCCAATGAGCTAATTCGGGAACAGCTGAAGTCAGAGCCCGCGCCGCTCCTCTGCCGCACAGGTAGGTCGTGAGCTCTTTGGAGAGGAGCGAAAAATAGAGAGGACTTGTTCAGCCCGTGTGCGAGGAGCCAGAGACATTCCTCAGTGGTGAGATACTGTCGCAGAGGATTTTCCCTTGCAATAATGTTCTCGGGTATTAGCGTTCTTGGTTGTGACAGAGGCTATTCTGCTTTAAATACTGCAGGGAGTGGGGGTGGGGGGGCAGTAATTGGACCGATAGAAGCACTGTAGTTGGTGACTCTTTTCCCTTGTTGTGAGATTTCTAATAAATGGGATTTCTGTTCCTTAAAGTTCAGTTAAAACACTTGGCAGAGTATCGTTTGTGACAGTCCAGACTATACATCTAAACCTGCAAATATTGCAGGGTGGTGTGATATTTTTCACAGAGGGTGTTAGTTTTAGAACTGATATGTATTCCCATACAAAAAAATTAGTGATTAAAAATCTGCTGACATTCACTTGGACAGGATTCAGAGCAGAAGATATAGGGAGTGTATTCAAGATCATTTGGGATTGGTAGTGGATGGATTTTAATCTTTCCCAGTCAGGAAGCTGTCGAGTGTTTTTGTTTCTCAAGTCCAGTGTTGCATTTTGAATTTGATACTGAGTGTAGAAATTGTTCTAAACTCGTTTGCTTAATTGTATCCACAGTATGAATGCTTTATTTGAAATACGAAGATATCTCAGGGAAAAAAACCAGGAAAGATATTTCTTGAACAGTCTCATCGCTTTTTTTTTTAGCTCAGCTCCAGAGGATATGAAGACTGTAATTTCTGGTAATGTTGACTTTGTAGATAACACTGAGGTTAGCACTGAGGTGCTCTTTTTCTTGCCAGGGGAAAGGCAACAACAATGCTAATCATGAATATAAATTGGCTTTTGAGTTTTTACTTGTGCAGTATGTTGTAAAATTTCATGTGCAGTAAACAACTTGGAGGAATAAACACCTATATTTAGATAGGACTTGGGGATCTGTAAGTCAGTTTTACATTTAAAGACAAAGCACTTTATCTCTCATCATATGCTAATGTTCTAGCATAGCAAAAGCTGCAGAGATACTGGAAAACCGTTTATCATTACCATGAATGTAATTACAGGAAGGAGTTTTTTGTTAAAGAAAAGCAAGTGATAGAAGAAGGTTTTGCATTTTTGCAGAATTTTTGGTGAGAACTTGTTTATGACTGCACAATGAAAACCTGAGACACACCAAGATGGTTGTTTTGCATGTGCCTTGAGTCTTGTAACTAATATTAGAGTTGCCTGTTGGGATGAAACAGTAGTATTCCTTGCCCTTGCATGTCTGTGGAGTAGGGACATGTCATTGTTCTTGCTGGGGAGCGCCCTGGGGTCGTGCCATGCCAGTGTGTGTGTGACACAGGAGCAGGGAGCTTTGCAGGGGCTGGGAAGGGGGAGAGAGTAACTGAATTAATGCAAAGGCACAAACAAGAAATGACCTTGTTTGGGGAGCATGTTTCCTTGTGAGTAGGGACAAGTAGTAATTATCCTCCTTTCAGTGCTGAACTAACAAGTAATTACTGTTATTCCTTAATTAAAGTATGCAAATTGAAGATTTCTTTTTTTTTTTTCTCCCCAGACTGAGTTAAATGCCGTTATTCACAACTGACAAAAGTTCTCAATATTATTTTGGTTCATCCTTGAAAAGGTTCAGTAACCAAAAGAAAGCCTAACAAAAAAAGCAGTGAACCAGGACAGACATGGGTCAGGGTATAGAAGACTTGCTCAGAGTGTGTGCCTCTGCAGGCTCTGGCAGTACCTTCAATTTCACACAGTGTTTGCAGCCTGAGTTTTGATGAATGCACCTACCCACTGGTGCTGCTGCTGAAGCTGGGAGGATGGGGTGGAGTGGGCTTGTAAATCAGTCTCACAGGGTATGGGACAAATTACTTGCTTTTTATAGTAAGTTTGTATGAAAGACAGAAATCTGCGAGAGGTTACAGGGTTTGCAAAGGCACTGGGTCAGTTATGATTCATAGAGAGCAATCCTGGGGGAGCCTGTTTACTCTCTCATCACTCTCATTAGTGCAGTTGTGAATTTCTCACCAGGCATTTGCTACAGACCGTAGGTAGCTGGTGCAAGAGTGAAGTTGCTTTGTGGTATAACTGCAGAATAAAACTACTCTTCAGAGTTCTGAAAAGCCGAATACAGACCCTGACAAGAGAAAAGAGGATGGGCATGTGGCTGTGGCAATGCCCTCCATTCAACTGCTCTCTGTCCTGATTGCACTTGTGACTACAGAAATAATCTAAAAGCTCTCTTCCTAATTTTAACGGAGTATTTAAGGGTAATTGTAGAGGCCCCAATTGATGATGTGTGTAAAGAAATACGAACACAAAATTGGGGTTGCATAATAGAGAATTAAAAACTGAAGATCAGACAACAGCCAATAATACATGTTTTGCTAGACTGAAGCTTGTGTGAGCCGAATATGCAAAATCAGTCCATTTCCCTGGAAGATCCTTTATTATACATAGTAGATAAGCAGGTTCTTATTATTGTGCTTGGATAGGATTTTCACTAATATTTTCTATATGTTACTACTCAAAGCTTCATCCAAGGTAAATAATTTTATTCAACAGGCATCTGGAAAATGTATATAGGAATTATACAATTTGTCTTAGTGAAAAATTATATATTTTATATATATATTTTATATTATATAATTATATACTTTGTCATAGTGAAAAATTGATTATTCTTTCAGAAAAAGGTGTCAAGGTTTTGGGGTTTTTTTTAACTCTGAATCTTCGTAGTAAAATCTCAGACAGCTGATGAAAAGAACTTGAAGTCTAATCTATAGATTAAAACTTGAAGTCTAATCTATACGTATAAAGAGTTACAAATAACCTGCAGAAGAAGTAGAAATTCATAGAGGACAAAGAAAATGGCCTACCATTATTTTCCTACCTAAGTGTTTTAAGATGATCAAGTCCAACTGTTAGCCCAGTGGTTATGCCACGTCTACCACTAAACCATGTCACCAAGTGCCACATCTACACATCCTTTAAATACCTCCAGGGATGGTGACTCCATTTCTCTATGCAGCCTGTTCCAGTCCTTAACAGCCCATTTGGTAAAGAAATATTTCCTAATATCCAATCTAATCTATCCCCTAGTGCAAATCGAGGCTGTTTCCTCTTGCTTGTCCTATCATTTGTTATTTGGGAGAAGAGGCCAGCCCCCACCTGGCTACAACCTCCGTTCCGGGAGTTATAGAGAGCAATAAGGTCTCCCTGAGCCTCCTTTTGTCCAAACTAAATACCCTTAGCTTCTCAAGATGCCCCCCTAAGACTTTTGCTCCAGACTCTCCCCCAGCTCTGTTGCTGAACACACTCCAGCACCTCAATGTCTGTCTTTCAGTGAGAGGCCCAAAACTGAGCATGGGATTTGAGGTGTGGCCTCACCAGTGCCAAGTACAATGCTCAGATGTTTTTTCTGAAGACAAACTTGTGAAGCCTTGGGAGATTTACAGATCCTGCTTTATTGGGAAGGGCTATAGGTTTTTCACAGCTACCTATACCTGAGGCAGGAACTGAGAGCTGGGCAAAAACAGGGAGTGCCCCCAAGCCCTGATTTCCAAGAGCAGGGTGCTTGTTGCAGGACTTGACAGCTGAGGAAAGGGAGCTGCTGCCTGGTTCCGTGCCATGGTCTGCTGTGTCCTGCCTTTCTTCCAGGTGTGCCAGCTGTCTGGGTGCCTACCTGCTCCTCTGCATGAACACTGGCCTTCTGTGCTGTCAGACTGCACCCTGAGAAACATATTTTACTGGCTGGAGACATAGTGGACAAAATTGTAACAGAACTCTCCACAGAGAAGCCATACAATTTACATCCCGCTGGGAAAGGAGTGAAAATGAAGTAGAAAGTAACTTTTGAGATTAATAGTCAGGATAAGGCTTTGAGGACAAAACAGACCAAGTAGCAAATACCTACTTTGGTGTAATTTATAGAGAAGCATATGGGAATAGCACTTCGTATAAAAAACAGAGGAACTTGAGTCAAACCTGTTGCATGCAATTAATTAGCCATGCCTTGCAGGTGCCTGGGGTTTGTGAAGGTCACTGGGAATACAGGTGTTAAAGAGCATTTAACTATTTAACCATTTTAACTATTAAAACCAATCCTCAGCTTTTTTAATAAGCAAGGACACTGTCATTAAGCAAGAGAATAAGTAGGTTTGCTTTAGTTTTCTAAGACATGTTAAGCTCTCCTAATGATTCTGGCTACAAGTGCTACATAAAACCACTTTTAACATTTTTTCTGACTCCAATGTCATTGATGTGAACTGTGTTTTGTTTTTATTTTTTATATTAATGAAAAGTTTTGCAAAGCAAATACTACATATTAATGCCTTTGGGTTATTACCTGAGAGGCAGACCACATGTCAATGAAACAGGAAGAAAAGAATGTGGGGTAATGGAATTTCGTAAGAATCCTTTACTTCCCTCCTAAATGTAGCTAATCAGGTGTTTCTTTGTCATGTAATTTTAGTAAAATATTTTGGAGTAAGTCAGCGGAAGTGTTAATCCTGTTATCTTGTTTATCCTGTGCATTTTTCAAGGGGGGATTTTTCATTCAGCAATGTTGTGCTTTCTAACTTGAATGTGAAAAATTATCCAAAGCTGATAACAAAAATACATTCTTTCTTATCAAAAATGTATACTTTCTTATCACAAGTAATAGCAAGGCACACATCACTTTCTGTACCCACATAGAAACAAGAGAATTTCACCGCATTTTTCTGTTTTAAATTTTTTTTTCATTTTATTGCTTTTTATTTTATTTTGGAATTGGTACTTGATGTGTTTTATTCAAAAAGGATAAGAAAATACGCTTCAAAACTAGAGGAACCTGGAACAAAGAAAGGCTGTAGATTTTCAGACTACAAGATGAAACCAGAGGTACAGACCTGCTGAATTAGGTTTTTAATCTAATGGCCAATTTCTAACCCTTGTAAGGAGCAAATTACTCTCACTGTTAATTCTATGCATCACCTTGAGGGCAATACTTCTCCTTAATAGAAAGCTAATCCCCAATGACTGAAATGGTGCTAATAATTATTCATGTATAAATGAAATCTTATGCATTCAAGATAGGCCATATAAATAAAAATATTCTTCTCTGGTATTTTATTTCTGTTTGCTTTGGATTTATTTTGGAAAATGGGAGAGTTGCTTTCAGTTTTGGATTAAATCCTCCCCCTACTCTGAAAGCTGCAGGAGCTGTCTGTCCAGGAGGTTTCTGCTTGTAATTGCATAGCAAGTCTGGCTCAGTTCAAGAAGGGCCACCTTAAAGTTTGGGCGAGTTTGATTTGCAGCTTTATGGTTTCTTTACTGAAACTGTTGTCAAGAGCTGTAATTACTGGTATGAATTTTCGAAAAGTTGTCACTGGACTAAAATAAGGACTAAGCTACTGCTCTGTGGGTAGCTTCAGTATCGCTTTTCTTCCTAAATTGTCACAAATTTCCCTTTTTCACAGGACAGGCATTATGAAATTCCATGAGTTTGTGGCAAGGTTTTTTTTAGGAGGACACTTTTTACTGAAACAAAGCTTTGAAGTGTTGAATTTACCTGCAGCTACTTTTGGAGATTCTCATGCTGCATCACACACAACTTGGCCAGAGACAAATCTGCATTGCATGGTGGACAGTGTCCTGCAGGGCATTTTGGCAAGGAAAACAAAGCAGAATTGAAATGTGGACAGGAAGACAGACGTCTTATTTTATTGTTGCACTGATCTGAAAAACAGCTTTGGTTGTTTAGCAGGGGGTAATATTCTGGCTCGAGCAGAACAGTTTTAGAAACACTTATTTTCCCAGTAGAAAACTGAATTATTTGGCAGCACTCTTTCCTGTGGGGACACTTTCTTCAGAAACTACATTATTTTCTTTGGGAAATCATTCTGCTTTTAGTATTTTTGTACAAGCCACAGAGCTGGTAATTGATAACTGCTTTTAGTTTTTTTAAGAATGTTGGCTTTGCAGGATTCAAAATGAAGGACACTTTCTGGTATCACTGTTATACTTTCTTGAGGTTTCCAAACCTCCCAAACCAGGGTCAGGGTTCAGCTGGGAGATAGAAGGGATGACTACCAGTAAAGTTGTGGGGGTCTTTTATAACCTTAGGGAAAATGTTTTGAGTTCTGTTTTTCTCCTGTGCCAAGCCTGAGCAGTGGATGTGCTAGCAGCAAGCCCAGCCGACTGGCAGAAGAAGGATGTGCCAGAGATAGAAGTGTAAGCAGGAGGAATGTGGTGTTGTAGCCCTCATTTGGGGATCCACACAACCTAAAAAGCATTAGAGTTACAGTAACCCCCAAACCATATTGTTCTGGCTGTCTTTTGACAGATTTGTCTTTTTTAAATAGTTTTGGCTTTCTATGCAAAAAGCTTTAAAAGTATCTGCCATCAACTTCTGCATTACATGGAGCAACAACAATTAACCCAGTTCTTCTGTTTGTTTGTTTGTTTAGATGACTTCCACTTACCTCTTGATGTTGTACCTGTGACAGAGGCTCTTGACTCCAAGAAGGAGGAAGATTTGCACAAGGGGAGCAGAACTTTCCACTATTGTGAAAAAAACACCATGGACCTGTCAGACAGTGACCGTCCTGTCAGCTTTAGTTCCACTTCTTCCTCTGCATCCTCCAGGGACAGCCACTGCTCCTTTGGAAGTAGAATGACCTTGGTTTCGAACAGCCACTTGGGTTTGCTTAACCAGGATAAAGAAATGGGTGCCATCAAACTAGAACTGGTCCCAGCCAGGAGGTTTTCCAGCAACAAGACACACAAAAACTCTGTGGAGCAAGAGGATCCTGAGGAAAGCCTTGAGAAAAGGTCAAGCATGCCAAGGAAAGCAGAACCAAAAGGAGCAAGCAAAAACTGTGCGATATCCCTGGTCACAGAGCCCACCAGTCCAAAGCTCCTCTACGTAGACAGAGTTGTCCAAGAGATTCTGGAGACGGAGAGGATGTATGTGCAGGATCTAAAAAGCATTGTCAAGGTAGGCGGCTTAGTTAAGACAGTGTTAACTGTTCCATAATGCCATTTTTTACCTTGTTTGATTTCACAGTAGGACAGATGGACCTGGAAATGGAACCAGCGTTTGCGGTTCTTTATAAATCAGTGTAACATTGTTGTTCAAGTGTGTTTCTAGTTTTTATTTGATTAGATGAACCTGAGATGTTACTATGTGTTCATGAAGAAATAACAGAAAAAAACATCTTTGCAGTGAGCAAAGAGTGATAAATGCTTTGCAGTAAAAAATCTTATCTTTTTACATTTACAAAAAAAAAAAAAAAATAGATTGCATTGTGTCCTAGAATGTACAGCAAGAATCAAGACAGCTTTAACTGCCTCTGCCTCTTCATATGCTTTATCTGAAGGGTCTTACTGATTTTTCCCAGCTCTCCCTGAGCCCTAGTCCTGCAAGGTTCTTTCCTGCCTTTTCCCCGTCCCTTTCCAGCTCACAGCTGCAGTCTAGTCTCTCTGTGTCCTTGGCCTGTAGTATTGAATGTGGCATACGTATCTGCCGGAAAATACTGTTGCTTGGCTTTAATATGAAAGAATTCTGTTTTCTTTGATACTAATTCTGAATAGGTGTGGCATTTGTTAGCAGCACTGGAGTTTTTGTCCAATCCCTAGCCTAACATTTCCTCTTTCTAGTACAGGGAAAAATATAGAGGAGTCCTGTGGATTGTTCTTTTCACTTGGTACTTGTGTCCATGCCATCAACATTGTTCTGCTTTGCATTTTTGAAGATGACAGCTGAGTCCCTTGACTATTGTTTGTAGCCTACATGTTTAACACACAAAGATCTTAACGCTTGGTGTGTTGTTTGTAGAACTTGGAGCTCTGGTTAGGTGTATGTGGTCATCTGAGATGGGAGATACAAGCCAGCTGGAGACACTCTTCCCACCTGCAGCTCTAACCTGTGTGGACCACAACAGCAGGGGAAAAATGTGAAGGCTTTGGTAACTTAAATGCATGTTGTGATTAAAACATCAGTACCCCACGCCACAAAGTTGTCAGAAGGGTTGCTGTTTTGGCAAGATTTTACTGGTTTCTGTAGCTGAGGCTGTTTTACTACATTCAACTCTTGCCCGAGTTTCATTTTGGAGTGTTTAAGGTTGTCAGATGCTGCAGAACCAAGTCAGCTTCTGTGCATAGTAACCACTCACTAGGCATGACTTCCATGGTTTTAGAAACCTTAGCCCTCACTCATCCTCTTATGCTGTAAACTGTACAACTTGAGAAACTGAAAACTAAAATGTGTATCTTGTAACAGATTTTCCAATTATAAGCAGGAATACCAATAAACTTTCTAGAAAATACTTCAAGCATCACTACAGTAGGTATAGAGTAAATAATACAAATGCATTTTTAGTTACAGAAGAACTGAAGGAATTGTGAACCTGTGAAATGCCTAAGTCTATTTTCTGCAGCAACTAATAATGAATCTAGAAAGCTTTGTTGGAAACTAGACAGCTTATTTGAGACACTGAGTGGTTGGCAGTGGAGCTTTTCTTAGGTAGGTTCTGAGGATGCAAGGGCTTCAAAGGAGCTCCTTCCCAGATGGTGAAGACAGTGGGGAACCAGCTGCCTCAGCCTGTGTAGAATGTTCTCTTGGTTTCAGGGGAGGGAGGGGTGGCTGGGAGCAAACTTCTTCAGAAGAGCCCATTTTATATGTTTCTCAGGATTCCTTTCTCCATAAGTTACCTTAGCAGTGCTGCAGTAATTCACCCAAGCAAGGGTGGGGGGTTGTGAGAAGACTGGGAAGACTCCACAGAGATCTGTAGGAGTGCTCTAGCCTTATAGAGCTTGATTATCTGGGCCTCTTTGATTTGAGGCCATTTAGTTTGGCAGGCAGATAACTGGTGCTGAGCCAAACTAAGGTGAAGGGATGCAGATTGATTTGTCTTGTTTTCCAGATAAATATGGGTCAGATTTGGCAGCTGGTTGGGAAATGGGATTGAGAATGGGAAAAGGGAAACTGGAGGGAGGTCAAAGGAGAACTGCTGCCCAAGAAGTGTGTGGGAACTGAAGAGATACATGAAGGTGGGAGCTGGTGTAGGAAAGCATAAGCAAGTGAACCAGTGGTAGGTGGAGAGAGAGAAAATAATTAGCAGGAAAACAATGTGAGGAAATGAGGGAAAACCCAGGAAGTGGAAAGTCAAAGTACAAGATTGGATGGAACTGGGGCTCTCTAGTGAGTTTTCAGCTGACAGTCAGTACCACTGGTGGGGTCATCTGGTCCAACCTCCCTGCTCCCCACTCAAGCAGGGTCATCCCAGAACACATGGCACAGGACTGTGTCAAGATGGTCCTTGAATATCTCCAGTGAGGAGGACTCCAATACCTCTCTGGGCAATCTGTTCCAATGCTCAGTCACCCTTCCTCATATTCAGGTAGAGTTTCCTGTGCCTCAGTTTCTGCCTGTTGCCTCTCACCCTAGTTCTTGGCACCACAGAGAAGAGCCTGGGTGCATCCTCTTAACACTCTCCCTTCAGGCGCTTCATTGATGAGATTTCCCTCTGTCACCTCTTCTCAAGGCTGAACAGGCACGACTCTCTCAGCATTTCCTCGTAAGAGAGATGCCCCAGTGCCCTAATCATATTCACTGCCCTCCACTGGACCCACCACAGGAGCTTCATGTCTCTGGTGCTGAGGAGCCCAGGACACGGCTCTCCAGGTGTGACCTCATCAGGGCTGAGCAGAGGAACAGGATCACCTCCCTCAACCTGCTGCCCATGCTCTTCCTAAGGCACCCCAGAATACCATTGGCCTTCTTGGCCACCAGGGCCCACTGCTGGCTCATGGACAGCTTGTTGGCCACCAGGACCCCCAGAAGCTTATGTACACAGTCTAAAAGCAGTAAGGAGGGCCAGTTGTTTTTTGTTTCAGGGTGGGTTTTTTTTTTGAAGAGGGAGGGAAAAAGAGGAGGAGGGGCAACCTACATACAAAGAGTTGAAGGGGTGTCAGATTGATGACAGCATAAGGACAAAAAGGGAAAAAATCAATAGGTGCTATTTTAATCACCCTCTGCCCCTATCTGAGAATTATCAGTAGAGATGTTGTCTAATGCTTTTTGTCCTCTAGTAGTGGGAATTTGCTGATGCTACATTCTCTGTGAGCAGTAGAAACTTACTTTCTTGTTCTTGATTATCTCCTTGTCTTTAGTGTGCCAGGAACTGATTTCCAGGACTAGTTGAGCACAAATGACCTATTAACATGGGTGATTGTAAAATTACATGTAGGATCCTGGTACTAATCATAATGTCAAAAGTCAGCTCCTTAAGAGTTAGCTTAGCACAGTATTTTGGGCAGTGTCCTTTCCAACCTATGTTGTCCTTAGAACATGGAGTTGTCACACCTGAAGTAAAATACTGTGGAGGAATGGGGCAAAATGGAATTTTGTCCTTTTTTATGCTTGTATTGACCTAATGCTGTTAGGTCATTGGTAAGTAAATAAATAAAGTAAAAAGTCATAACATCTGCTGCTTTTTGAGTATGGGTGATCTTAACAGTAACAAGTTGGTAGACAGAAGTAGAAATAGATTTCATGGGATGTGGTTAATGTGATTTTTAAATGATCCTGGAGAGCTGCTGAGGTTTTTCAGTTTTCTTTCCAACTGCTGACAAGAAGCATTTGGGAGGCTTAGGATGAGTGAGGGGAAGCTGTACAGGTGCTATTTGGCACCTTTGCTCCAGGATAAGCATTAAAAAGCAACTTCTTTTCTAGCCAGTACAGCCATTTTGCCTGTGACCTGGAAGCACGGTTGGGTTAGGATTGTTTTGAGGCACACTGCTGTGATTCTTGCACAGGCAAGCATTGCAACAAGGATAGAGTGAACTTTTCCACCATTTGGTATGTTTTATCAGATGATCTGTTAAGGATAATTATAATTTTGAATGAGTGCAGATTGAAGCTTGTTTTGGGCAAGTTTGTGATGAGAAATTGGATACCTCTGCTTCCTGCTTGTGTCATACTGACAGGTGTACTGGCCAGGGCAAAACTGACTGACCTTTTCCTCTTCAGGACCTAGCCTGACTTTTTCAAGTAGTCATGTCGTTAGAATAGACCTAAACTTCAATTAGAGTCACTTACTGAAGAGATTTTTGTTTTCCCCCTGAGTAAAATGCTGTCCCTGAAGTTATAAAAAATCTGTGTTGCAATTTTTGCCGTTGCAAGTCACAGGAGTCAGAAACCCCCATTCATAATGTATAATGTATATAATGTGCAATAATGCATATAATGTATAATGTGTATAAATGCTTGTAACTGTAAAAGACATCAAAAATTCTGTTTTACCTTTGCAAAATGAAAGAATATTGCAAATGCACTGTTACAATATTTGCATCTGCACCCCTATCAGTAGAATAATACAAGTAAAAGGTCATTGATATCTATAGAATGACTAGAGGGGACTAAAGTGTACATTGTCAGTGTGTTTCACATACATTTAATGTAAACAGAGGTTGACCTTCAGAAATCTTGAACTCCATCTGAAATCTGGGAGACTTCATTTATGTGAATTAATTCCTCTACCCTTTAATTCAAAATGTGACCTTTTTTTTTTTTTTTTAAACCATCTCCACTGAAGTAGTTAAAGTCTTTGTCCTATCTCCTCTCCAGATCTTTTGTCCCTGGCCCCCTCCTTTTATACTTAAGTCTTCTCATTTGAAAAAGTCCCATTCCCCTCTGCCCAGTCTCCTGCCCATGATCTTGCTGCCTCTCTGTCCTAAGTCTTCTCTCAGAAAATCCCATCTGTATCCCATCAGTACGTTGACTCATTTCCTTACGTGATCTTTTGCATTTTAGTATTAACCTTTCTCATATTCTTCATCTCTGCTGATTCCAGAGCTCTCTCCATAGTTCTCTCAGCAGGCCTGAGGACATACTCATCACCATTCCTTATTTTTATGCCCTCTTAAGTACACAGAAGTCAAGAGGGGTGTCTACCAAGCTTTCCTTGGTTCCCATTTTGTCCTTCCCATCTTTCAGTAGTACTCCTTTATGTCTCCTCTGCCCTGAAATTGTACAGCATGCTTTTCTATACTGTGTGTGGTTTGCAGAGAGTCACTGAGACATGGGAACAATCTTTTCCATGTTCTTGCCTCAGAGGATCAGATCTGAGCCAGATGTTGCTCAGGCAGCACCTGAGAATGGCAGTTGTGGGTTAAGGCCTTGTGAATCCTGAGCTGAACCTTGCAAAGGACCATTGCTAGAAGTTTTTATTGAGGATACATGAATTTGGAGGGTATTTCTTCCCTCCGCCCCGATATGGCCAAAAATAGGGGAATTAACATTAAGGCAGCAAAAGGCATACTCTCAGAAACAAAGTCTCCATTTTGCTTGAATCTGCTGCTGTCTCTCCCAGAGACATGAGGATGTGGTTCATGTCCCTGCTAGTCTGCCTGGGGGTGCTTGTCTTCTCAGGGGGAAAGGTCACCAAAATTTTTCAACATGAGCAAAAAAGGGCATTCTTTCTCAAAAAGCCTCGGGGGAATGGCTTTGCTGAAATCTCCTAGAACAACTCATCAGGGAGGCAGGTTTCTGGCATGGAAAGCTTCACCTGAGGTGAACATGTCTGTTGAAGTTACATACCCCGTGTGGGGTGGGGACAAGCCTTTCAAGGGGAAATGTTGGTTGTTTGAGGGAGATATGTGTTGGGGCACCAGTGATTAAGGGAAACCCTTCTGAGAGGAAGTCAGTGTTGGAATGTTATTGTTCCCTGTTTCCTGTCTCCCGGTGCTGCAGCTAGAGGACGTCTCCTTCTGTGTTTCAAGCAGTTAGTTGAAAAGATTGCTCTGAAGACTGCGGAGTGCACATTGTCACTTGTGATGTGTCAAGCATAAAAGCATAGCGGCTTGTGCTCTGGGTTTGCTGGATAGTGTTGCTCTGAAAGTTAATTCTCAAAACCTGGGAATTCCAGTGTAGCTAAGGCATCCCATAATGTTTGTTCCCACATTATAGCTAATTTCTACATGTGACCTCTTTTTCTATGCCTGCTAACCTGAGAATGATACCTTTGGATTGCTGACATAAGTTGCATGTGAAAATTTAGATAAACAATTTAAATTCCATGAAACATAAGCATTATGTTTTGTATAAATGTAGTATGATTATGCAACAGTGATAAGTTTAACTGTGATTAGTATTTGTTACATTTTTCAGCTGAACTTTCTCACTGCTTTTCTTTCTTCCATGAAGAAAGAGCAGCATCAAATTCTGCTTGACCTCATTAGGGAAGGCTTGGCTTAAAAGCAAGGGAAGTTTTTTCCAGTAGTACTGAGCAATGACAGCTGAAACTGAAGCATTTCAGTACATGTCCGAGAGGTCTTCTTGAAGTTTGTGAATTTTGAACTTCAGAGTTACAGCAATATAAATCAGAGCAGGAATATGTTCCACTTAATTAATTTGTAATTAATTTGTAAGTAACTTTATTTGAGAACAATAATGTTGTGTGTTGTTTCTGGAGCTGCTGTTTACAAATCAGGACCAGTGCAGACTGCTGAGAAGGAAGGTGGTTAGGAACACCACAGGATAAGTTACCAAATAGGTGTAAATAGCTATTCTGGCTACCCTTAAAGAAATGCCTGAAGTAAATCAGACTTCTTTCTTCCGATGCACTGTAGGGAAAGCTCAGTTTCCCCTGTGGATGTCTTCCTTAGTATGAGCCATGTTAAACATCTTTAAACAACCTGAAGTAGTGGAAGTATACACAAACTGGTTTTTGTGTTTGAGTCAAACAGTTTTGGATGTGGTTGTTTCTGGAACTCCAAGATCTTGAACAAAAGTGTTTTTCCAGCTACATATGCTGTAAGCTTCTCATCTTATGTGCCCTTTAATGATACCTAACAAAAGCAGAAGCAAAACCCAAACCTCGTTTTGTTGGGCAGGATGGGAATGGTTCTGGGTTTTGGAAAAATAGGTTTTATAGCTGTACAGTAGGAATGTAATATGTTGTGGACAACCAGAAGTAACCTAATAAACAATTTGTGTAGTGTGAGCATCTGCCTATGCTGCGGCATGAACAGAGAGCTGTTTGTAAACTAACTTCACAGGAAGTATGCAAAACCATGGTTAAATATACTGAAGCATGTTTTTTCTTATCTGTATCATCACTACTTCAGTCTTATTTCTGCTAGCAACATTCATAAATTTCTTTCATTCACCATGTTCCTAAGTACTTGAAAGACACTGAATAAAATGTCATTGCTGCCTTCTGTTTCCTTCACCTGTATTTTGCATCCAGTTCTTATCTTACGGCTGCATTGTAGAAACTTGCTGGGAAAGAGACTGTCTTTGTCAGGTGATTGCAGAGCTTCACTGGTTGACTGGAACTGCAAATGTTTTAAGACATCACAAATGTATAGCCATAGCTTTGGGTTTGTTTTAAGGTCAGCTCTGTGTTTGGACAGCACAGAAGGGTGAGTTACACTGAAGTAATAAATGAGCTGTCTATTAATGTACAGTGAGCCTTTCTTAAGCTGTGGGTGGGAGAGAAGCAGCAGGGAGGGCTGCTGCTCTTCCAGGGAGCCACAGAATTGACGAAAAGCCTGGCTGCTATTGCTCTTGTCCTCCCTTTTGTGGCAGCAGGGTGTAAATCATTCGACCGTGCTGTCTGCAACCTCCTACCCACTTGCTGAATGTGAATGAATATAGATAAGAGGATGAAAGTTAATCTTCTGTTCCAGAAAGCTTTATTCTTTTGGGAGCAGGGAGGCAAGGGGAAGATATAATTTAAATATGGAGTGTGCCATTTAGGAATGCTGGTGGTGTGCAGGGGGCTCCAGGATCGAAACGCCTTTCCTGTGGCTGCACTGAGGCTGGAGTGGGAGGTTGTATCCCTGCCTAGGGGGATGCATAGAGCCCTTCTGAGAGGTCTATTCACCTCTGCCCTCCATCTTGTTGTTGCTTACTGGCCGTGGATAAGGAGCTCCACAGAAGAGAGCGGCAGCAGCTCTACAAAAGTTTGTAGAGTAGTCAGGAAAACTGTGCAGAAGAGGTCTGAGAGTTGAGAGGCAGGGAGAGGAAGTATAGCTTATGCTGCAAAGCTTTCAGTAAACATTACAGTGGTTTAATGAGATTATATATTTTTTGCAGAATGATTGGGATTTTCTGTAAAGAAATTTCAACATGTGGAGGTAATATCTTAAAGGCAAAGACATTTCTGCATTTTCAGCCAGGCCATAGTTTCTGGAATTTTCTTTGTGTATTATACCCATTTCCATTTTGGTCCATGGAAATATTCGGCTACTTTTAAAGTTGTTGTATCACTGTTATTAAATATTGCTTGTCAGTGAACAGTGTTCTAAGAATCCATGACCTTTAAGCTTGAATGCTTAAGAAACCACATAGTAGTCTCTCTCTTTTTTCTGCTCTTACCACTCCTGCAAATTAAGGTGTGGAGGTGGATGCTGTTTTTCCTGGTTCCATGAGAAGACTATTTTGCAAATAAGAGACTAACAAAGTTTTTCCTTGCAAACCATGCACTGTAAAGTTCCATTTCATTGTTTTTCATATATTAATAAGAAAAGCCATCCAGAAGTCTCTGGTAATCATGTGGTTACTAAGGTTAAGATAAACACGTGTTTAGGATGTGTGCAGATTTTCTCCATTTTGCTGGGTTTGCATTTTCATTCTTTGGAAAACAGACTCTTTCAGTTTCCTTTCTTGTGTTTTAAAATAAACATTTCTCTTCTGGAATGTCTCATTTAACTTGTAAGCATATTGAGATCTCTTTTTAAAAAATGTTAGCATTCATTTGCTTTACAAATTGGGGAAAGTTTATTTAACAGGGCAAGGGGCTACACCACAAGGCTCAGGTTCTTTTCCTGGGTGATTTGTATATTAGAAGGCCAAATATGCCTTAATAATTCTCAGTGTTTTGTTTGATTATGGTTCAATAAGTTTATAATCAGACCAACTAAAGTGTGTTGTGAGAATTCATTAATAGATGTCCTGATGAACTTTATTTTTTTTAAATTTATAATTACTAAACACTTCCAGCTGATGCTTTTTTGAGTATGACTGAGATTATTGAATGATGGTGGTGATGATCGATACCAGCGAAGTAGATCTAGAAATCTTTACAGCACTTCATCTGCCTAGCAACCTCAAACTATTTGACATCCTAATTACTATTAATTATTTTCATGTGGCTGTTTTCATTACTGTAGCTTATTTCTTCTGTGTTTCCTCTTAACTTCAGAAAGGCATTAGATGAGAGACTCACATAATTCCTTAATGATATGTCAGTAAACTACTAATAGCATTTGTAATTCCATGATCTCCACCTGTGCTCTGAACTTGCTTCTTACCACACCTCTGAGCAGCAATTTTGAATTGAGTTTTGAGCTTCTGGGGAAAAAATCTTGTAGCTGTGATGTGGCAGTGGGCGCTGGCTGATAACTGAAGATAAACGTGGGACATGGTTTTAATCGGTGGGTTTCAACTTCAATAAGTTAGTGTGCTGAAGTTTCTGAGTGGGGTTTCATGTGAGTTTCTGTTCCTGGTGATTTACCCATAATCATCTTTACAGATGATGAACCATTTACAGGACTTGTCTGTGTACAATCCATCAATCACAGTTTCAATTTGAATGCTTTTAATGCATCTCTGTCAAATTACAGTTGGATTTAATTGACAGCCTGCCTTCCAAGTTGTCTTTTTAAGATGGGAGATTTTAGCATGGAATTCCTGCAGTTGAACAAAGGAATATTATTGAACTCTGACTGTGTTTCGTTAGAGCAAAAATTCACTATGACAAAGAAGGCAAAAACCCATGAGAGCAGTCCATCTAGGCAGGCTGACAGTTCAATGCTGGATCAGCTGGTGTCAGGTTTTGACCCGCCTAGAGAGCTTTATAGGCACACAATTCATGCTAAAATGTCTCATGGGACACAAGAAGAAAGCATACACTGGCAAAAAGAAAGGACATAAGACCCTGGACTGGTGGAGTAGGCATTGTAGGGCATGTGCCTCCTCCCACCCCAGTCCTAGAAGAGGATAGATGTGGCATAGTGCTGGAAATTGATACAGGCATCCTCTGACACTGGGGCAGGGGCAAGAGGATGCGCAGAGCTTGCTTTAAAGGCTCAGGCTCTAAAGCAGCTAGTGGAACTCACAGCTGAAGGAAGCTGTTCTGCTATCTCCCAGCCATGCACGCTGGTAAGGCAGTTGTCCTTGCCCAGGGCCCCTATGAATGGATTTAGTGCAACAGAGTGTTGAGGGACCTCTCACTGACAGTTTTCCAGGGCAAATTCTTTAGTTCATTTCCTGAGATTAGCTGTGCTCTGATAGCTTGAAGTCCTGTGACAAGATCTCCTGACTGTTAAATTGTTGACATTGATGTGCCCTAGAAATTTCCAGCTTTGTATATGACTATGGCTGTGCTCATGTCTGTATGGGCACAACTGTTCAAAGGCAGCCTAAACCAAAGAAAGTGTGTGTTTTCAAGGTGCAAGGCATAGTGGTAGGACTCAGGAATTCCTCACTGCTAATTTTGGCTGACACATAACTACCCCTGTGGCTTCCCATGCATGTGGATGAAGCCATGGGGACCTACTAGGGGTCACTACTTCCAGGCCTTAGTAGTTGCAAATGGGGCAGTGTTTTAACCTCCATAATATAGGTGAGGAAGTCAATTATCAAATATCTGCTTCTCAGGAATAGCTACATAGAAAAAAATTACTTTTTTAAAAAAATCTACTTCTCTAGGTAAAATTTAAGTTAATACTGTTAACTTGTTTATGAACCCCTAATTGTGTGAAGCGTAGGGAGATCTCTGTCCTAATCACCTTAGTCTGCAATGTTAAACAGTGGAAATAAAACCTACATGTGCTTCTCTATTTTTAGTCTTTCCTCATACCATGTTCTCACAAGTGCTCCCACCATCAATCTTTGCCCTTTCTACATGCAGTCAGTCAGCAGAGTATCGTCTTACTGTGTCACGCTTTATTGCCGCTACCCGCGGGCTGCGTGTGAGCCAGCTGCACGTGTAGATTTGCACTTCTGAGGAAGCTGGCTGGAAGCACAGGTGAGCTTGGTATGGATCCTCCACCATCTGCCCAGGGCCTGGGGAGAGGGCTGGTGCTGGCAAGGTGGCCTCCTGCCAGCTCAGAGACTCCACTCTTCTGTGGAGTGTGGGTAGTGGAGAGGAAAGAAATCAATCACAAACCACACCTAGTGTCAGACTGCGTAAAGCAGATGGGTTACTTTGGCTGCTCCCATTTGGAGGGTGGCTGGCTGTCAGTGCTGGGAGGTATTCTCCTTGTCCTTTTCCCCTGATGGCAGAGTTAGTGCTCTCCAGTCATGTCCTCTGACATGTAAGCATGTCCCCTAAAGCCCACCTGCAAGCCTCCGAACACCCATTTCCCGCAAGGGCAGAGCTTTGCTGCTGCTGACAAGTGGCAGTCTTACATGCGAGGTACTGAGGGATACAGAGCAAATAGAAAAGATGAGGAGGAGGTACATGGAGCACAGGAGCTTTCTGCTCACACTACTGAAGGGAGTAGAGGCTGTGTCTCCAGGTCTACCTTTTCCTCAGAAAGACCCTGGCTTAGGCTGCTGGTCAGTGACAGGACTGTGCCTTAGTGGGCATTGCCCCAGGTAGGGACAGGTCATGAGGTTTTTACAGCTTCAGGTGTCTATCCTAATGTCTATATATATATATATATATATATGTCTACCCCCCACCAAATACCAGTAAAAGCAGGAAGTAGGAAGACATGCTCACAGAAATTTTTTCTTTTATTTAGGTTTCTGGGTTTACATGTAGTCAGTGCAATCATTTTTAGGTTTCAATCCCTTGGACTCATATAGCCAAAGGAACCAGAGCAAGATAGCAAAGTATGCTTAGTATACAAATGCACATTGCCTTTGCAGAGCACACCAGTACTTTAAATAATTGAAAAGAGCTCCAATGAGTTACCCTGACCAAAATTCATCATCCTTGGCCACCTGTTGTGTGGATAGCATGCTATTCTCTGAACCACAAGGCATTCAGAGTCTGCTGCTATACATGCTGGATAAATTAATAAATAAAATAAATAATGGGGAAAAAAGAATAGGAAAAAAATCAGGCAGAAGGTGAATTGGTACATATTATAGTTATCTGTGTAATTAGCAGAATAAGCACTGAGAAGCACTGTATGTCTGTTCTAGTGTGCGTCTGTTGCCCAACTTTCATAGTTTACAAGTGTGTGGCTAGTTCAGGCAGCATGGCTCGAGCTGGCAGGCTACAAACAGGATCCATTTTGTGGCATGGCTTCCTCTGGCCTGCATCATTTTCCTCCAAGTGGTGTGGAAGTAGTGCTTAGGTGGCTGAGGCTGCTGAGCTGTTTCAGTGGTTCCTCTTCTGCACATCTGATTTTGACCAAACACATCTGTGTTGGGTAGAGGGGAGTTGGGAAAAAAATATCGCCATGAGTATGGTGCATTACCTAAGAGTAAAAACTGCTTTACTAGTAGCACAAATCTGTGGAGTATCAGAAAACTGAGGATCTGAGTGATGCTGTGGCACTGCCTGGATGGTGTCCTGCTAGATTTAATATTACCTATTCCTCCTCTGTCTGCAACACTACTAGAAGTCACTGAAGTTTTGATAAATACCTGGTTCTAAATATTTTTAGGTCAGAGACTGAGGTTTTGTGATGTAAGTCCTCAACTCTTGAACCCAGAGTGTGTTGCTGAAATGAGAGTCATAGGACAGCTTTACTTTCTCCTGCAGCTTACTTAGGCATTAGGAAGCAAAGTTTCCTAGTGGGTAGAATCCTTTTTTGATTCTTTTTTGGTATTGATATTAAATCAAATTTTCAGTCTTGTGTGCCTGCCTCTTGGCAAAGGTGTACCTGTGCAACTACACTGCTCTTTTAACAATTTTGCTTATCTTTCATGATACTTTCATATGCACACTCCTATCCTGTAAAGGGATTACTAAGAACTTGTATATATGTTTCTTGCAGAGCAGGATAAAATTTGATTCTCGTTTTACAAGGCAGTGTGGCTTTTACCCATTTTTTAAAAATTAGTATGTTAATATTAGCAATAATATTATTCATTTTAATGTGTAATTTTAACATTACCACAGTAATGACTGTCTTATACTGTGGTCTAAACAAGAACAGATGAAGTTTTGTAAGTTAAGCGTGTGTATGTGTTCAAAGGAATACCAAGGTGGCTAGATGAAAATGTCCCACCGATTTGCATTTGGTTTCTAAAGTTTGGTCATGGAAAACATTAATCAATGTGTGAAAATAATTTTGCTCAGTTTGTGCTTTTCTTGACAATTTTCTCTCATTTCTGATTCATATAATTATTTTTTTTAGCCTCTAAGGTTAGTGTTTTCATAATTTTATTCCTCTAGAGGTCTTTTTTTTTTTTTTTTCTTTTTTTTTTAGTGATTGTGGAGGAGGAAACCGTAGTTAGGATATGCAGGTTCTAGCAGACATTCCTTCTGATGGATTTGGCATGATGAAAGACAAATGGGGAGAATGTCAAACCCAGCAAGAAAAACAGGGCAATCTGGCAAGATTCTCCTAATTTTTGGAGAGTTTCAAGGAAAAGGGAGGAGAAAATTGTGCAATACCATGAGAGCAAACCATGGTAAATCAATCTAAGGAGATGGACATTTGTGAGGGTTTTTTTTTTTTTTTCTCTATAAAGTAAGCTAAGTGTTTATGCCATAACTGCAGAGAAGCAATAAAAGGCAAAGGTTATAAACAAATCATTTGGTGCCGACAGAGGGTTCATAGATGCTGACAAGAAACAAATAAAGTGAATAAGGCCGGTACTCTGTTCTGATAAATTTCATTGATTTCTGCACCATGTCATTACGTTTGCAGCCTGCCCTGTTATCTTGTAGCTCCAAGACCTTTCATTACGGCTCCAGATGATAACAGCTGTTGATACACAGCAGTGACTACCATGGGGGTAAAGTACCATTTGCTAAGAAATAATTAGGAAAACCCCCACGTCTGGGTAGCTTTGATCTGCTTGTGGTGTTGTCCTTGCAGAAGACGTTATATGCCAATACTGCATCTGTTTCCTGGATGAGTTCATGAAGCCTTTATGAGAGCACATGTGCACTATAAAGCACTATAATCAGACAGGTCCAACTGGCTGAGTCATTGCAAGCAGCATGGTGCTGTGCAGGCCTGGTCTGCAGGACACCGATGTGTTAAGACTGTCCAAGGTCCACCTTTTTCACAAAAACTTGGATATCTGGGGATTTTTGCTGTGTGCCTACTTCAGGGATCTGCTTACACCAATAACAGCAACATAAACATGTCTGTAGTCTTGAGTCAATAATATTGATGAAGATAGAAAGCTAAGCCAGGAGAGCAGTCCCTGAATTGTGTCATTTCCTAGCAGTGTGAGGTGAAGTGTAAGGTGGCTCTGAATCCCAAGTGTTTTAAACCAGTAACCATTTTGCCTTACCCTAGGTAAGAACAAATACACCCAGTTGTTTGTGGTTTGTTTCTGATCTGAGGCTGAATGAGGAAGGGGTCCTGAAGGATGGTCTGAAGGAACTTCTAGCAGAAGGGAGCTCTGGCTGTGGGTGTGTAGTGTACATAGGCTGATACTGGCATATGTTACAGGAGTGCAGGAAAACTGGCAAAGCACCTGCTGGCTGCTGCTTGGCAGCAGCATTAGAAAGGTTACCTGGTTCCCTCTTTCTTACTAGTAATTGGTAAAAGACTGAGAAGAGTACGTATGTGTGGAGGAAAATTACCTCAGGGTAAGAGGACAAAAGGAGTTAGAAACCAGGTCATGCATATAACACTGTCTACAATACTAGAAGTAACTGTGAACTGTTTGTTGTTTTGAAGAAACCCAAGCTCCAGCTATGCTGAGATGAATGAATTGGAGAGGAACTCCTCTTTATTCATTAAATGTGCTGTGTGGAGTTACTTACCGTAAGATTTCCATTCCTCTGCAGCCTAACCTTGTCATATCAGCTCAGGGTGCTGCAGTGTCCCTGCAGTGCTAAAATTGTTTTCAGAGGATTACAATTCTGCTGGAGCTTTTCTATTCTTTGCTTTTAAATGATGAAAGATGTGTCTGTGGTCAGAAAAGCTTATTTGTTTAATACTATCACTGGAGTAGACCTGAATATATTATCTACTTCTGCCTTTGACCCAATGTACTGCTTTGCTGCAGTCCTGTCTGCCTCACCATCCTGAACCTTTTCACTCTTTTGCAGCTTATGAGTATAAATAAAAAGCTGAAGTTCAGGGGAGCCTGTGGTTGTGATTCCAAAGACTTCCTGCACAAATATATTTCAAGGTCAGGTGTGGACTCTGAGGCTGTTGCCAGCCAGGAGGGAAGGTGGAGTAAGGTTGGATGCTATCGCAGGAGATGACATAGCTCTCCAGGGACTTGTCTGCCTATTGCCACTCGTTGCTCTTCTGAAAGACACTGAGATTGCCTTGGAATAGACCTACTTGTTTTCCCCCCCAGAAATACTGAGTTTTGGGGGTGAGGAGGGCTACCTTTAACTGGAGGTGATGACAGAGTGTGGATTACTGATAGGGGGAGGGGAAAGGAAGTTTTGCTGATACCTGAACCTGAATCTTGGTTACACCTCTGGCTTTGCTGACACTACTTCAGTTGAACAGAAGGAGGCTTAAATGCTGTAATTCTTCCTTATGAGGACATCTAGAAGTCAAAAGTCAGATCTTTCCTTGATTCAAATCCTTTGTCTTCACAGAATTTACACAGAGAATAAATCTTGGCCGGTGTATATGTTCTATAATACCTTTTTCTACATGACTCTGGAACACAGTTATATCTCAGAAGTTTTCAGGGTCTTGTTGGCATTTTGCAGGGTTCTTTTCTTGCAGCACCCTGGAATACTGTGTTGTTTTTGGGAGGTTGCCATACCACATTGTCTAGCCACAGGCTAGAGGATTTTATTTCTTTTTATTTCACATTGTTTCAGCTGTTTTCACTTTTATTTCCATACTCCAGCAGAATTTTTTCATGAATGTGGCAGTACATCAGGTTTCTTGTTTCGTGAGCTGTAGTTAGTTAAATAGCTTGCTGAATTTGCTTGCCCTTATGTGAGAATTTTAATACCGTAGCAGCAACAGAAAAAAAGGTGACATTGAGCTCTTATCAAAGTGAGGAAAGAGGTGAGAAAGTTATTCTCCCAGAACACTGCTGATCTGAGCATTTTCTAGCTGTCATGTTCTTATTCAAAAAAAGTCCCTGGATGAGAGTCTATCAAGACTGATGTCTTGTAAGTTCAAAATGAAATTTTTGCTAGATTAAATAGCAATGCTATTTGCATTACTCTATGTGTGGTAAATTGCATGGACATAGATACATTGAGATCTGTCTTCTACATACCCTGCATTCTTCAGGAACCATGATTTTTTAAAAAGTAATTTTTTTCAGTGGTTGCTTTTCCAAGCCTCTGTTGCTTGTGTGCTTTCTGTTCTTCATTATATAGCTTTTCTGTTTATAAGACTGCATTAAATGACATTCTTCATCTCTTCTACATTTTTTTTTTTGTCTTTGAGCCAGCCAGATGATCAATTAAACTGTCACTGTGAATGAAATTTGAAAACATTTGTTTATCAGTAGCAGGAGAAACATTGGCAGTCCCATCTAAGAGGTATAACCTGGCTTTCAGTCTTTTGTTATTTTCTTGGTTTCAGGGAACAGATAAGTACTGTTACTGTTCATAATAGAGTGACTGTTCACAGAGGGGCTGCTGAAGGCTTTATTGTAATAATAAGGTGAAACTGATATTCAGAGTCTCATCTTGTACAATAAAACATAGCTCTGTTTACTGATCTAGGAAAGGAGGAAATGTCTGAAGACCTCCTTCTCTTTCTCTTGTAGGATTACCTTGACTGTATCACTGATCACACCAAGCTCTCCCTGGGAACAGAGGAGCGATCAGCCCTGTTTGGAAACATTCGGGATATCTACCATTTCAACAGGTAAATTCATTTTTAACTAAATGAAAACATTTCAATAGCCTCTGTTTAACGAGAGGGAGCAAACCAGCCAAATTCACTTTTATCACTTTAAAACAGCTAAGATCTATAAATTGAGAAATTACCTAATTTTAATTCTAAGCAAAGTTGGTTTGCTGACAGATTTTTTTGGCAGTTCATTTGATGCATCAAGAGTGGTCTCCGTGTACTTTTTTCCCTTTATGCTGGGTATTTACATGAATTTAAGCCTAACCTGCTCTGGGCTTTAACTGAGTTTAGTGCAAGACCACTGTAGAAGAAATTCTTGCCTTAATGAAGAGGTGATTTATTCCTACTATATCAGCTCTTTTTGTGTACCCACGTACATCACCCAGGTCTGGCTTCTGTAGTGCTTTATGCTACTAGGTACTCCCTGAATTAATTTCTCAAAAATGTATTCAGGTACCTTTTCTTCATTGAAGTTTTTTGTTCAGTGTCTTTCCAGCCTTCTCTAAACCTCTGCAGATGGAATTCTAGTGTATGTTGGGAGCCTGAAGTAAAATGTCTTGCTTGCATAGCTAGTGCCCCATTGTGTGGGATTTCAGTATCTGCAGTTTGAGGAGCATGCTACTGCTGCTCTTCTCTGAATCCTCTCTTACTATAAAAATTACTAGCTTAGTTAGCATTTAAGGAAAACCTGACTATTCAACCAGTGCAGGACATATGTCAACTTTATTGACATAAAGTTCCCACATCTTTTATATACCAATACTGCTGTAAAAGCTCTCTTAGGTTTACTATAGTTGACAAAACATCTCCCAAAGTACTGTGTTCTTTGAAAAACAACAGATCATTTAATTGAATCAAAAGAGGATTCTGAAGTTGAGCGCTTGTGTCAAAGATCATCTCCAATGTTTTTCCATCATCATGGGAAATTACTTTTAAGGGCTTCAGCTGCTGGGATTACTGTTTCATGTTAAAGGAAAGAGTGAGAATGGATCTATTCAGAATTTATAGACAAAGATGAAATCTAAAGTCTTTTCCTGAAGCTTAAAATAGCTACTTGCAGGGTAATGGAAATATGCTTAACTAGAAAGCTGCTGTGTCCTGCTTCAGCTGCAACAACTGACTTTACTGAATGTCTAACAGCTGGAAAATACATAGTGGGAGCATGCTAAAATAGGCTTGTGGACTGTTTTAGAGCCATGAGACAAAGAATTTGAGCTTACAGATTCCCAGAGGTCACAGAATGGAAAAAAAACAGTCCTGGCCATTATATTTTCTGATCCTTCAAAAGACTTGATAGCTAGGATGCATTTCTGCCAGCTTCATTGCAAATATTGCCTACTGAAAGTACTTTCAAGTATGATCAGTTGTTATACAGAATTACTGAGCTGTGCAAAAAAAAAAATCGCAGCAGTTAAAAAGAAAAAAAAAAAAGGCAGTTTTGGGCAATTTTAGAGATAGATATGTTAGAATGGTTAGAACTTACTGGAAAGTTGTCCAAAGCATCTAGTAAATTACTAATGTATTTCAGGCCACCTGATATAAAGTTCAGCTTGGAAATTGTGAGTTCTTAAAACTGAACACTCGCTGTAGATCCCAATATAGCGCCAAGGATTAATTTACTCCTGTGTGAAATTTGGCATGTAGCTTCTGAGTCCTAAACATACTCTAGAGCCTTTTTATTTATTCTTAGCTTCAGAAAAAGGTCCAGTTGGAAGTTCTATATTAGTCGTTTCAGATGTATTTTGTGAGCATGATTTTATAGATTTAGAATTACCTTGTTTTTCTAAGCTTTGAATTTGACCATTAATCAATAATCAAAGGTTTCAGTCTTGGGTTTTTTTCAGACTTGTAGATCTGAGAAATTTCATTTCAGTAAATGGGAATTTCTCTCAGCTAAACTACCTCGGTTTTCAGGTAGTGTGTTGAATGGCAAAAATAGTGGTCATTGTGGTAACTGCTAGTCCTGTGATTATGATGCCTTTTTGAACAACTATTTCTTTCTGAGTTTCATGGTGGTAAGGTCTGGCTTCTTCTGAGGAGAAGCCATCATAAAACTTAATCAAAAAATCAACGCATCCTAAAAGGCATTGTAATAAGACTTTCATTCATTTGACTTGAAAAGATAACAAATGCACTGTATGCAAAATTGTCAGTCTTTATGTTTCCCTCTCTCACCCCAAAGGGGTTAGCATTAGCTCCCGATGATGTTTGTACAGATTCAGATTTTCCCAGCCCGTTGTAACTTAAGCTATATAGTTCAGTATGTGGTCTTAACTGGCCCTAGCTCCTGTGTCCTACTTCAGTCTGAATCTTTTGGTGATCCAGCTGAGAGGGCAAGGAGTTCCTCCAGCAGTGCTCACTCCTGCTCCCTGCCTGCCTGGCACAAGCCAGTTGCAGAGGCCAAGAACTGTGACCAGCAGAAAACCTCTGGATATTCAGGTGAACAGGACCAACACTTATCTCTATTGTTCTTTCTGCCTCCTGCCAGTACTTAAATGTAGCCTGTAATAATAATCTTACTTTTTTACATCAGCTTGGTATTATAGGGATTTGTTTAAGATTTTCAGGATGCCTGAGCATGGCAGTTTTGCTGTTTTTACAGTGGCAGACTGCTGTTACTGGTCCTGTTCTTACCATCCAGATGAGACAGAAGAGAGTGCAGTATAGGTAACAAACTCTTTCAAAAACAGCCCTTGCACTATGGCTTGTGCTGAAGACACAAACCACTAGTCTATTTAACACATACACAGGGACTCAGTTGCATGAATATATAAAATCTTTAAGTGTTCCTCTTCTGTATCATGAAGGAGAAATTATGTGGTTTTTTGGAGACCAGTAGGAATAAAATGTCAGTCCAGGTGCTATGTACTTTAAGCCATCAGGAGAATGTCTGACTGCCATGCAGCAGGAATCCTCTGAGCCTGTTGGGCATGTTTGATGTTACTTCCAAAACTTGTGTGTGGGATGCAGTCAGTCAGTATAACTAATGGCTGTGGTCACCATTGCTACAGCTTGCTTCTTTTGCTGATGTAAACGAGCTTCATGAGTGTGGGGTATCAAGCAAGGGTCATATTTTTATTCCTGTTTGAATGAAGGGAGAAATTGAGGTATAGAGGTTAAATTGTCACTGTACAAAATGACTGACTGCTGAACTTAAGGTCTTTGCCTGTCTTTGTTCCTTGTGACTGCATGTTGATTTCTCCCTTTCCTTCCTCCAGTAATTAGAGAAGCAAAGAACAAGTCAGGAAACTCTTCTGGTTTACTGCTTTTTGTACCTGCAGAGGGAAATTGTGTTTGCTTACAGGGGAAAAGGGTAGTTCCCTAGATACAGGCATAGGAACACTTAGGTAAAACTTGTTCAGGAAACCAGCTGTGAATTGGGAGAAAAGTAGCCCTAAATGGAAAATTATCTGTGGGAGTGGGAGTGTATTGGGGGTGGGGGGGAAGAGGGTGAGGAGGAGGAGAAGAAAATTCTTTTCAAAAACAATTTGTCAGAAAACTCAATTTCTTCTCTCCTTTTTCTGAGTATGTCTTTCATTAAGACTGAAAACTCTTTGGATCAAGGAGATACCTTTGAGGTCTTCTCCTTCTACTTGAATTCTTTCTTTCACTGAATTTGCTTTCAAGAACTGAGTTTAATTCAACAGCAAACAGACTCCCTTATTGCTTTGCTCCTGTTCAATTGAATTAATTTTCTCTTTGGCATGCAAAAATTATAAAATTCTCTCATGTGTTGTTTTTATGCATGTAGAATATAAATGTGTATAAATATTCCTGTACAGAAAACTTTTTCCAGGCTAGCTATTTTATCAATGAAGAAACACACCAAAAGTAGACTGATTTTCCTGATAGAGTTTCATAATATTCTTCATGTGTGAGAAATGCATCCCCGGTTCTCACCAGTATTTCTCAGAGCAGTTCATCATCTCCCTTGGTCAAGTAAATTTTGTAGAACATAAAAAGTCTTTATAGGACAGTGCTCATGCTTTATTAGCTTTTAATTAAATTTTTCTTAGTTTTATATCATGTTGGTTGATATACAAGCTACACAACTGTCTGACTTCACCACTATGATTATTGTTAAAGACCTGTCAGTCACAGAGTCTTGGAATAGTTTGGGTTGGAAGGCACCTGTAAAGGTCATCTAGCCTGGCCTCCTTGAATGAGCAGAGACATCTTCAATTAGATCAGAGCCCCATCCAACCTGGCCTTGAATATTTCTAGGGATGGGACATCTACCTAAAGGAAGGGGCTCAGCTTTGCTTAGCAGAACAACCATCCTGATGCCTTGAATTTTGAAATCCTGGAAATACCATTTCCTTACAGTTCTCGTCTGCCTGCAAATAAACTCAGCTGTGGGGGGAAAAGGGGCATCAAAGGTGTTCTTGTTCCCTTTGTAGAACTCCCTGCATCAATAAGTGATGCCATGAATAGCACAGCACTGTCTGGTTCTGAATATACAGGTGTGTCCATTCCAAAGTGTGTTGTAATTGCCTTACCTTGTCCTTTTCTTTGTTTCAGTGAACTTCTGCAAGATTTGGAAAACTGTGAAAATGATCCTGTGGCTATAGCAGATTGTTTTGTTTCCAAGGTAAGTCTGCAGCACCAGTTGCAGAATGCTATGGGGGAAATAGGATTAATTTATTAGCTTTTGGGACCTAATCCTGATAGCTTGTGTAATGTTAACCAAGAAAAGTCAGCAAATCTATGTTAAGAGAAGGAATTTCTCTTAGTAATTGACAGGGATATGACTCTGATTTTCATTTCTAAAAAATCAGGACAAAGGTGTCATTTTCTTCAATAAGTGTATCTGAGCTGGTGGAGCTGTTTATTGAGATTATTTTCAGGGTTTGCTTTTTTTTGTCAGCCATTACAGGGGTTCTCCTTTTTACTTGCATCTATTAATGTAGGTACTCAAGTTATGTGTTGTCAGCTTAAAAACAGCTAGAGAATAAAACTTGACTTCATTCTTAGAAAAGGCAATAACATTAACATAGAAAATTTGGCCATATTGTTTTCTGAGAATTTTTCCTGAAACACACAACTATACTTTCAATTTTCTTTTTAAATGAAATGGCCCAACGTCTTGCCTTAAGATTCAAATCCCATTCTCTCTGTAATGCTTTGGATATTCTGTGCATTGATAGGAAAGACATTTTGATTTTCTTGGCCAATACTTAAGCCAAAAATATAGAGTATAGGAAGTTGTTAGGTGCAGCAGAAATACAGGGAAGAAGGTGATCTTCATTGTAGGAAACACAGAGAGCCAGTCAGGGAGAAGAGGAATGGCTATAATGAGTAGGACAACAAGAAATTAAATAATTTGGGCTACAGATGATGCTAGTTCACTGCAGACTTCACCAGAGAATCTGCATATATCTTGAATCTGTAGAGCTGTAATGAGTTAAAAAAATAATGCTATCTCTGTGGTATTTCTGGAGGAAGAGGGGTCATGTAGTAGTTTAAAATTGAATAATATCTGTATAGGTGTGTTTGCCTTTTTGTATTAAAAAAAAAAAAAAGTGAAAAAAACAAAATTAAAAAACAAACACCAAAAAAACTCCCAAAGAAACCAAAAAGCCAAAGCCTGTCATGTTTTATACTTTGTCCTGAACTCAGCATTGCTAGCACCAAGCACTCAATGTAGTAAGTCTTAACACGTGGATTTAGGATTAACTGGACCATCCTCTCATTGTGGTCCAGTAATTTGTTTGGCGCTGTTGTGACATAAGGGATTTTATAGTAAATTGGAGTGATGATACCAGCTAAGTGCTGCTGTTTCACCAGATCTCTTGCTTCAGCTGAGTTTGAGAAAGCTGTAATTTATCTAGTAATTGGTCTTTTGTAAGTACTGAGAAACCTTAGTGTTGGCACCGATACTACAAAAGTAGGATGCATTTTTGCCCCATTGCAGTGGAATTTATGGCATGTTGTTATTGCTACAAATAGCCTGAATTGAATTGCATTGAAGGAGAGAGAGAGAGAGAGAGAATGGGATGACAGCAAGTGCAAACTCCTGCTTCTGGAACAGAACAATCCTGTGTGCCTGCTGAGTCTGGCTGAGTAGAAAACAGCTTAACAGAAAGGATCTGGGGTCCTGGTGGGCAAGAAGTTGTAAGTCAGCAGAGTGCCTGTGCAATGAAGGCCAGCTGGGAGTCTTTCAGGGTATCTACAGATAAAACAGTTTGGAGCTGGCAGATATTTCTGCTGTATTGCTTACTTATAGCTGGGACCACTGGGACTGCTCCTGCTGGGATGCAGAACAGAGATGGTGCAACTGATGTCCAGGAAAAAATTGTGTTCTCATTCAAACTGGCCAGCTGAAAGGGTCTGTCTGGTAGACTTTCTGGCCATTAGTTCCAAAACCCATCTGCATATCATTCCTTGTGCCTTTTGTTCCCTTGTCAAATGCTTTTAGCATTTGTATTATTGGCAGGCAACTGCTTGATGGCTCAGAAATTGCTAGAGATTGCAGTACGAACAGGCATTTTTTAGCTTCATCCAGACAAGTGCAAACACTTAAAAGCAAAATCAAACAATACCAAAATACCCCACAGTTCTGGTTTTGGCCATGAGGATTTCATTACAGCAACTGCTGACTGTCTTAACAAACTCCAGTTGTCCATTCTTGGTTGCTTGTGTCTTCCCAGCACTGAGAAGTGGAAATACAACTGCCTTTTTTGGCAGCATGTGCTTCTTCAAGTCTTACGGGACTTTGGCCATTTATTGTTTCATTCCTTCAAGTGTGTTAGATCTTCACTGTGAGTTAAGCACAGGGATATTATCATGCTGAAGTCATAGCTCACAGCCTTAGCTAATGGATGTAGCTATGCTGGAGCTTCTTGAATGCTTCCAGTGGAACTGTGCTTAGGTCACACAAGCTCTGGACCTAGTGCCATTTTTTCACCCAAGTGTGAATATTGTAGGTGTTGCAAATCTTAAGGTATAACTTAGTTCTCAATGTAGTTACTATGTTTTCTTTTTGCACCCTTAAGAAGCTCAGTAAGGGCATAGAACAAAAGTTTCTTTCTTAGGGTTCCTGTGAAATCACACAAACTTGGTTTGCATGTATAACAGAGCAGTTATGGTTAAAGTAACTCTGGAGCTTGTTGTATAAAATGTTTTATATTTGTGAAGACGTGGGGAGCTTGATTTTTGAAGTTTAGGATCATTCTCTTTTAACTTTGTTATTTGGTTTTGCTCAATAAAATTTCTTGTATAGCATATTATACTTCTCTCACACAATCATACATGACTGTGTTTCCTGTGTATAACTTTCATGCTTCAGTAGTAAAAAGCCTGGTAACTTTTAAGGGAAAGGATTATCAAAACACATTTCAGCATACTTTGAACAAAAACACATCATTGTGGATTTGAATCTTTATCTTAACATTTTTGTGCTGAGTGCCCAAAGTAAATAGCTCCTAAAATGGCAGCTTTGATTTTTTAACAGACTTTGGCAATGTTTTTAGTCTAAACTAGCCAGTAACATAAAACTCACTAATCAATAAAATAATGATTCAAAACTATGACTTTACGGAAATGTAAATATTTAATAGCAACTTACAATGTTGCATTGAATCCCTCTGCTTCCAAATATTTCCAGATAACTCACAGGTAAATAGACACAAATGAAGAAAAGCATAGTTACTTTAAAATCTGCTGTCCAATGATGAATGCAGTCTTTCTCTTTTCTGCCTCAAGATGCAGATGGTGTGGATCAGTATTTGTTTAACAGTGTGAGATGGCTGTTGCATGGAAATAACCTGCCTCTGAGGGTAGTGTTGTACTAGTTCAGTTTATACCAGTTCTGATCCTCTCTCTTTGTCTAGAACTGTATTAACACTAGTATGTAAAAGTTCTTGGAGACATTGGTAACTAATTGGAGAATGATAAAAAGGTTCCAGTGGAAGCTTAGCTATGGCTTAGTTATTCACACAGAAGACTGTAAGGTTTTTTTTCCAGTTCAGTCTTTCATTTTCATAGTAACGATGCCAGCATTTATTAGAGGATTGACTTCAGTATTCTATACATTTACATTTAAGTGCGTTGTTTTAAAGGAGAGCTGAATTCTGGCACATCATTCTTCTCACTCAGCACCCCAGAAATTCAGAACATATGTTTTCTGAAAGGCACACTAACAGCTTAACCAAGGGGAAAGGGAGAATTACTTTAATCTAGCATCTCATTAGTAAAGAGGAGATCCAGGCAAATGGCTTCAGTTTGCACACTGACTCCAGCAATTTTCTCAGTCTCCATTTTCTTTTAAAGTACCTTTTATGGTTATAAAAAAAGCACAGTGCACTAAGAGTTGATGGAAGATCTGGAATGTATGTGGAGGAGATGAGCAGTGAATTGATTCCAGTGCAAGGGACTCGTATAAGGGACTCATATAGCTGTGTTCTGCTCACACTTGGCTTTGCTCTTGAGAGGGACTCACAATCAGGTTGTTGCAGCTTCTGCCACACCAGATTTGGTTGCCCAGATTTAAACTGATCTCTGGAGAAATTCCAGTCTCCATATAGAGATCAATTTTAATCTGGACTGAAGACAATTGATGTGAACAAAACTATTTTCAAGCTGAGTAAGTTTAAGAATGTCTGAAGAAATACTGATGAGTACAGCTGGTGTTTTCCCTATGTTGTGAAAGTATTTGGAAAATTAATAAATCCATCTTAGTTCTTGTCTTTTCTTTTGCTCCTCTTCTGAGCAGTGCAGTTTTGTTCAGGATGAGAAAGAACTTCTCTTGGAAGTGGCTCTCTTGGCCACTTTCCCAACTTGTTCACATGAATCCAGCCAATGCCTGGGCAAGGTGTATGATGTTGATTCACAAGAGATCTGCAAGTTTGAGTGCGTATCAACAATCTCATCCTGGAGGCAAAACACATGTACTTGACTTTCTCTTGGCATTGTGCTCACATTGCTCAGTAAAAGTAAATGCTCTCTGATGGTTCTGTGTGGTGAAATGAGCTGGAGCAAGTACACACGTAAGTGCAGTATGGAATTTGGTGTTTTGTCTATTCAGAAAGCAGGGATGATAGTGAAACCATTCTCAAGGTTTAGAGGTATCAAGGGTGTAAGAAACTATCTTTTTTTTTTCTTTAATAGAAATTTGTTGCATTTAATAGCTAGACAAAAATTCTTTTAAAACAAACAAACAAAAAACACATTAAAAGTAGTTCTGACCTTGTGTAAAAAAACCCCTAAACCGAAAATCATACCAAAGAGCAAAAGTGTGAAAAGGCTCCTGGGGATTTCAGACATGCTTTTGATTTTGAGGGGAATGTGCACACAGCCTACTCTGTAACCCTGAAGTGTTTGGCCTTGTTTGTTTTACAGATAGTACTTTCATTGATTAAAATTTCACAACAGAAAACAAATCAAAATTTTCCTTTTTGTTTGAAAAGCAGAATAATCATGTGATATGAACAGAATAAAAGCATAAAAATTAATTGGCTCAAAATGTTCTTCACTCTGCTTATGGAGTAGTTCTGTAAATTGTATTATTCTGTTATCATAGCTATGGGAATATATTAAAATTTATACCAAAATCCCCTAAACTAAAACTTTAAATTAATATATGCATATGTAAAATAAATTACACTTTTTACCATACTGAATTTCACTTTAGTGTTCTCTCTTAAGCACCCTGGCTTATTATAAGTGATGGCTAATTTGATAGTGATTGCCAAATAAAATTACAGTGTAGTATCTGCAGCTCTCTGAGGTTTTTTAATTCTTCATTTCAAATGGAGAAGGTTTGGAGCTGTGGCTGGGGTTCCAAGCATGGACATGAGCTGGCTGTGACACAGGCTCATTTCCTCTGCATGTGGACGTGGGGCCTAGGTAACACTGTCACAAAAACTAGCTGCCATGACAGAGTTAGTGCAAGTGTGAAAAACCCAAACTGTGTTTGTATCAAGACTATTTTTAGTTGGTTTCTTGGTTTCTAAGAGAAGAGAAGTTTAATAAGCTTAAAGCCCACCAGTGAGTAAATGGGGATCACAATCCCCTGGGGAAACACTTATTAGAAGTTTGCTGGAGTTGTTTTTTTCAGAACAGTGAATACTGAAATCCAGTAAGACATACTGAAATGAATTGCAATGACTTGTACGCCTGCAGGGTAACATCTTACTTTATACGGGGTCCTTATGGATCACTGCTCGGTGGAGAGATGAATGGCACAACCTGCTCTACCCCTGGGAGAGGGGGATGGGACCAGTGCTCTTGGAATTGGCAAAGGGCACTGCCCGGGGTGGCTCTTTCTGATGAATGGCTGAAGGAAAAACAACCAAACCCCAACCGTGAAAAACAAAAGCCACAGCCTGTGTCAGCCCTCTCCCCAAGGGGTGGTGCTCCTCAGAGCACTGTGCCTTCTGTGAATGCAGATGTTTGGTCTTGCCATTCACCAGCAATGACCCCTGGGAGACAGCCCCTCATGGGGCACAGCTATTGTGCTGCAGAATGCCAGAGCCCGTTCTGAAGATGCTTTGAGTGGAAGCTGGGGTCTTATTCACTGCTGGAAGATCGTGTTTTATCTGTCCAGGGCATATGAAAGAAAAAGTGATTGATATGGGGAGCAATTTGCCATTCTGCAGTGCTTTCTTAGCCTTTAAGACTCCAGTAAGCTGCAGAAATTGTCTTGTTTGGGACAGAAGTTCATAGGCAGATGTGGACTCAGAGCACATGGGAATGTTTCTGGAAATCTGTTCTTACATAGAATTAAATAATGATTTTTAAGAAAAAATCTTAGGCCAGGGAAGAAAGGAATGAAACTCAGACTTTAGCCATGAGAAGCTTATCAGCATTAAGTTTGAGTGATTTCAGTGTGACAGGCAAGTGTTGAAACCCACCCAGATCTAGTTACAACTTGTTGGGGTAATAGCTGTCTGCTTTCACATAATTTACTTCTTTAAAAAAATTGCTTTTGTGGCTTCTAATTTCACGCTTAGACTGTGCTCACATGTGAAAGTATTTATAATTGCTTGAAAATGGCACACCAAACATAACCTGCAAAACTTATTTCTCCAGGGTACATGGTGTGATGGGGTCTTGTGCAAGGTCAGGAGCTGGTAGTGAGTCCCTTCCAACTCAGGATATTCTACAATTCTATGATATTTATGATAAAAACACTACATAAGCCAGCTGTTTGAAGGATGTATGTGCAGTGTGGTGTTTTTGTCATGTTTTGGTTTTTTGGCATTTTTTTTTTGAGATGCATAGATTTTCATAGGGTACCCTGGAGGCTTTGTTGCAAAGTCACTTGTTTTATCTCTGTTTTACTTGTTTTTTCTTTCAAGTAAAGGAAAAATCTCCCCCCCAAAAAAGATGAAATTAAATTCTGGTTGTGTTAGGACTATCACACTGAACATAGAGAATTCATTGATCAGTAACTGAAGGAGGTGCTGTCTTGACATCATCTTTATCTTGCACATGTTAGCTGCTAGTTTGACAAAATCTCAATATATGCAAACTTTTCCTCCCTGTGCAGAGTGAAGATTTCCACATATATACGCAGTACTGCACCAACTACCCAAGGTAGGAATTATGGGTTGCTTTTCTTCCTTTGTCCCTTGGCCAGTTTGTATAATGCAAGTTAGACTCTATGAAAAAAAAAAATTAAATTAAAAAAAATTAGCTTCTCTCCTTCCTAAACTGGAGGAAATTAGCCTTTTATGTAAAAAAGAAGGAAAACACAATATTTTTTTTTTAAAATGCTTATCTGAAGTTTTGTTTAATCTGTTCTTGTGGTTCATTGCTTTACCCTTCTTTAGAAACTGGTGGTCTTATTGTGCAGTGCTGCTTATATAATTCCCAGTAAGAGAGACTGGTTGCATGCCAAGAGAGAGCATAGTTAAATTCACAAGATCAATTTTTTAAAAAAAGCCAAACCAAACAACAGAAACAGCAGTTATTAGAATGGGAACCTGCTGCCCCTTTTTACAAGCTTAAAAGGAAGCAATTCTTTACTTGCAGACTTAGGGGAAAAAAAAAAAAAAAAGTGTCTTAAAGCTGTGTACTGATGTTTTCAGGTCTGTGGCTGTGCTGACAGAGTGCATGAGGAACAAGGCACTGGCCAAGTTCTTCAGAGAGCGGCAAGAAGCACTGCAGCATTCTCTGCCCCTGGGCTCTTACCTCTTGAAACCTGTCCAACGCATCCTCAAGTACCACCTGCTTTTGCACGTAAGAAATGTATTTAGTTTAGGGCTGCTGCACGTCGGAGTTCCTGCCTCTGGTACAAGGCTTGGTGGCTAGAAAGGTTCTGGTTTTCCTTAAATGCTCTTCGTTTTGTGGGTATTTAATTTCAACATGTGGAGACTTTCTGGCTTTGTCACTTCACACCATATGCATCCATTTGGAGTGGGGAGTTTATGACAGTTATTTTAGACACACTGCATCAGTCTTTGCATCCAAATAATTAGCACATTTTTTGAAAACTGGTCTGTTATTCTGAAGTTGTTTGGAAGAATCATGTCATGATTAAACATTTTGTACACAAATTTATTGTTCCAATGAAGAACAGTGTTTTCCCACATGTTGCAATGCTGGGGGTGGTTGAAAGAAGGACTAAATACATATAAACACCCTGACTGCTAAGAATTTTGTGGAGAGGAATGATGGAGGAAGTGGGAACTCTTTCCACATTCAGTGAATTGAATTAAGCAAGTTTCGGAAATTCATGCTTTATTGTTAACATTTTCCACATATGTTTCCTATTAGAGAGTCATGTTCTAGTGAAGTGTAAAGACACTGATACTTATTTTAAATGCTTGGTGCTTTTATGCTCTCCAACTGTAAAGCAATGCCTAGTGTAATTCCATCAGGGTTTTGTAAGTGTGTAGAAATGTTCTGTGTCGTAGGAAAGTCATTAAATGCTGTCTGAAAAATCTCCTGTCAGTGTGCTGCACTCTCTTTCTGTGGCTCTCTGCTCACGCTGGCTGCTTCAAGTGTACTTGCTGCTAAACTGACCCCAAAGACTTGACTTTATTCATCATCCTGTGTTAATCGGATTGATAGCAACCTGCATTGGTAACAAGGGCAGGAATGTTGCCTTTGAGTGATTGTGATGCACAGACAAAACAGTACAGATAAAAACACAGTATTGCATTTGACTCAGGAAGTTCACTTAGGAATGAGGGAACTCTGGTTTTTTTCCCCTTTGTCTTAGGAAATAGAAAACCACCTTGACAAGGACACTGAGGGGTATGATGTGGTGCTGGATGCCATAGATACCATGCAGAGAGTGGCATGGCATATAAATGACATGAAGAGGAAACATGAACATGCCATCAGGCTCCAGGTGAGTTCCCAGAGAGATTTTATGGGTGTTTGTGAGCTGATTTTGTCAATATATATGCAATGAACATTTTTGAGTTTATCTTTTCTTTTAATCTTAGTCAGTCATAATTTAGACTCCCGTTGAGCGTGCCTGTGGCTGTTTGCTCTTCGAAACTATGGTCATAACTGCTGCAGGAAAATCTCAGACATCTCTAACCTACAAGCAGCATCCTGCAAAGCATTTATTTTGCAGTAATATGGAACTTAAGATAACTCTTCTGTCTTCCTTTCCCTCAATTGTACAGCGCTGCTGTACAACCCTAGGGCATGGCTTTGTTCAGAAATCCTGTGGTTTCCGATTTCTTCCCTTTGTGCTGATTAATTTTGTTTTGAGGCATTTCTTTTGTGGATTCTTGTGTAAGTACTTTCCTCTTGGGTTTTAGAAAACTCATTATTAGTTGCTTTGTGAGAAGCATAAACCTAGAAACATGATACTCAGAAAAACTAACTTCACGTCAAATGAAGATTTTTTTGGGAGAAGAAACAAAAGCTACACCCTGAGTAATTTTTGGCATCAAGAGCAAGCTCTTTTGCAGAATTTTTGCTCTCATTCTGTTTCCAGGTTCCTAGTGAATCACACTTCTATGCTACATTTTCAATATTTATAATACTTTAAGAAAATCAGAGGGATTTCTTAGTTTATCAAAGGGAGTAATGAGCTTATCCCATTTCAGAAATCCATATTGTGCTATTCTTTGCCCATTTGTTTTTGAAATACATTAAATTTATTCACCCTTTTTGTGGTTTTGTTCTTTTTTCTATTTTGGGTTATTTTTTAATGATTGTTTATTTTTTGTGCGGCTGTTGTTTATGTGCAAGGAAAATTTGACAACATCTTGCCTGCAGCAGGGTAACCTTTGCCACACATTGCTGGAAATGCATGCTAATGACTTTTAACAACAGTCTGCTATAAATCTGAGTAATTATATTCAGCAGCAAATAGGGGTTAAATGCTTTTGGATTAAAAAAAACTTTTTTTTTTAAATTTTTTTATCTCAGCTGGCAAATGTAAGGGGTTATGGAAAATGTTTATGTTCATAGTTCCCTTTAAAAAAAGTAAAATCTGTTTCTGCAGCCTTAGGGATAGGCCTTCTGTGGGCTCTCACACTTATCTGCAAGTACTGCAGCAGCAGTTCCTGCACTAAGTGTCCCTCAGCAGTGGTGGACTTGATCCCTGTGCTCTATCCTGACTTATTAACAAGCTCCTGGGGAGAACTGATAAAATGCAACTTTTTAAAAATCTTTTTTTTTCCTTTCTTTTTTTTTTTTTTTTATCAACTGTCTGTATAGTCCAAAGTGGGCTGCTTTGGGGTTTTATTCCTGTGAATGCTTTAGCCTCCACTGGTGCTTCAAATGGACTGGGATGTTTTCTACATCTTTTCTACATCACTTTTTCTACTACAGGCACTTTTCTACGTCAGAAAAAATCTACATGTTTTCTGGGATGTTTTGAAAGCTCTATTAAAGTCTAATGTCCTAGAGTGGCCAACTTAGGATGAGGCAGTTTGTCCCTGCTTTGCTGATGCTGCCAGGTTTAAAGTCCGATGGATGTTTTTAAAGAGTGCCCTAGTTAAAAGTTTAGCCTGCTTTTAGAATTTGATGTCCCATGCTTAAGTCCTGTGTCATTGCCATTGACAGAAAACACAAGCAGCTTAAGGAAACAGAATAGCCATAGCCGAGTGACACAGTATTGCAAAGACGTTCTTAGATGTTTCTCCAACCTGTTTTTTTTTTTTTCTTAAGTAATACGCAAGGTGAGAAATAGCTGTGGAGCTACACAAATCATTAATATACAAGAAAATACTCAGATGTTCAGTTGACTGAATCACTTGTGGTCCTTTACTCTTGTGGGAATCATCTCTTCAATGCAAACATCTCACAGAAGTGTCTTCTGTGATGGGGCTATAGGACATGGACATTGCATTATAATTCATGCAGGGGGAGACCATGCAACTTCAGGAGGATACCCAGGGTGAGAGGGAAATGTTAAGAGGATTGATTGTGGACATAGGAGAGAGTGTGAGAGAGACTGATGACTGAATTATAAAAGATATTCCATCTCTGGGAGCAAGGGGAGCAGAAGTTGTGCTCTTTCATTACAGGCTGCCCCAGGGAGTTCAGGGCTCTTTGCTGGGTCCATGCAGAGGCAGTAACCAGGACTCAGGCAATGTTTTAGTTATGGTAGTTTAGTTAGAATGTGTAGGCTTTGCAGGGAGCCTCCAAGCACCTGGCTGCAATATTACACAACCTACCAACCTCAGGGTTGGTGCCTGGTGACTTTCTGCTGTTGGATGCTAAACATTAGGAGAGTGGGAATGGCCTCAGATCATTTGGGTCTTCTATTTCAACAAGATCTCTGGAACTAATTTTGGTGGTTGTTCTTTGATCTGTTGCAGGAGATACAGAGTTTGCTCACTAACTGGAAAGGGCCAGACCTCACGAGTTACGGGGAGCTGGTGTTAGAAGGAACGTTCCGCATTCAGCGAGCCAAAAATGAGCGCACGTTGTTCCTCTTTGACAAGATGCTGCTAATTACAAAAAAGAGAGATGAAATGTTTGCATACAAAGCTCACATCCTGGTAGGTCAGAGGGCAGGTGGTAATGTGCTGTCTACAGGTCTCCCTAAAACTCCTCTGCGATTCACATTGTTTCCTCTTTTCCTTGCAGTGTGGGAACCTGATGCTTGTTGAAGTAATACCAAAGGAACCACTCAGCTTTAGTGTCTTCCACTACAAAAATCCCAAGATGCAACATACTGTCCAGGTATGACAGAAACCTCCCTGCCTACTGGGTAACCTGGCTCATGTCCATATGGTATTTATGGCCCTGCATAGTGCAGGCATGAATTTTTCTCATGGTGCCAATTTTTTTTATCAGGCAAAGTCACAGCAGGACAAGCGCCTTTGGATTCTTCATTTGAAGAGATTAATTCTAGAAAATCATCCTGCTAAAATTCCTGCCAAGGTAAAAAAAAAAAACAAAAACAAAACCTAACCAACCAAAAACCCAGGTCAAATCACAAGACACTTCCTTGTGTGGGTACTAACTTAGAACAATCTTGTTAGCTGCAATATACAGAAAGTTTAGACTCCAGGATGTTAATTAATGTATGTATCTTGTATCTATAAATGTATACCATAGCAGTGAAGCCATTGGCAGCACATACTTGGCTGCAACTACACAGCTATAATATCTTGGAATGAAGAAATCTCCTACTCTTAATTATGGAATCCTGTCTCAGAGCTTCAGGTGACACCTCCCAGTGTAACATACAGCACCTCCCAAAGGGGGTTAACTCTCATTAGCCCTTGCCAAGACACAGCAGACGCTGACTTGTGTGGAAACAGGATATTTTTTCACACTGAGTTTGCTCTTGGTTTTTCAGTTTCCCTGACTGTGTTTTCACTCAGTTTTATGCTGTAATGGCTAGAAAATGTTAGCTGTGACTGACATACACCTTACTGTACTGACACGGATTTTCAACAGTGTAACAAAAAGAGACTTTTGGGAGAAAAAAGCTCTAGCAGCTCCTATTGCTAATTCTCCTCTTCTCTTTTTGTTGACAAAGTCTATTGAAGGTATAATGTTTATGCTAGTATCTATACTTACACTGTAAATACTTACTTCAATTTATTAGGTTGTTAAAAAAATTTACAGCATGATCTCAGTCTTTGTATCCATTTTTTTCTTATTTCTTATTTGATTTTTATCTGTGGAAAAAAAGGTGAAGAATATTTTCTTCTCAGAGATAAAATTTCACTTGAGAAAGTACAGTGAAATAAATCTTTGAAGTTATCTGTACATTTTTAATTTTTTTTTTCTGTCAGAGCAGTAATTGCTGGTTGTGAGGCTTCTGTCTGCCCAGCTTCTGGAGAATGTAATAGTGACGCCTGGTGGAAAACTACCAAACTGCACCTGCGCAAGGGGAAGCATCTTAGACAGGATATTTCAGTTTAGATTTAGAATTTTTTTTTTCTATTAAAAATAGGGACAAATTTTAAGCAATCAGGAGATTCTCTTTATCCTCCATCAGTCTTGCTTAAAGCAAATCGTGATTATTTTTTTTGGCACACACTCTTGCTCTCCTTGCGCTGCCTGTGCGCAGGTGGGCACGCAAGACAAAGGTTCTGGGTGCAGTGAACAACAGGTTTGGTGTGCAGACCTGGAGATAAGCTCTGGTGAGTTTCTGCCACCAAAATTTTCCTCCCCATATGTAACATGTCCAATATACGAAGGAAAACAAAAAATACAAACAAACAAAAAAATAATGCTGATAACCATATTTATTAGCTCCCAAATTAAATTTGCTGTTATTTGCATATAAGCTCACTACTGTCTGTAATATGCAACATGCCCTGCTACTAACAGCTTTAACTTCTTCATTTGCTACTTTTTCTCTTCCAGGCCAAGCAGGCAATTCTCGAAATGGATGCCATACGTAAGTTGGTTCTTTTTCACTTTTGTTCTAAAAATTAATAAAACCATCTTCAGAATTTTTGCTTTAGCTGTTGATGTCATCTGAGATGGAAGAATGCCAGGCTTATGTCCCTTGAATTTTGACCCTGCTGGAAAAGGCAAAATTAGATGGAAATCCTGTAGAGTTTGTTGGGAAGACCCTGACTGAGAAACTGGCAAACAAACATGATGGTGGTGGATAAAGGTTCCTGGGTTAGCCCTACATGGGTAAAGCTGTTCCATGGCTGCCTGGGTAATCAGCTACCCTACAGCAGCATACCTTGCCTGTGTAGCTTCAGGCTCTGATGAGGTACAACTGTATTAGGCATGAAGGGATGATGGCACAGCCTCCAAAGAGAGCTGCCAAGGTGTGTGAAGTGCCATCCTTGTCACTCTCTTATTCCCCATGCCTCTGCTTGTTCCACAGATCACCCAGGATTCCACTATAGCCCTGAGGGAGAAATGAAATCATCATACCAACCTAAGGAAGGCACTACTCCTCACAGAGTGAGAAGGAAATCAGGTGAATAAACTCATTTATGCCCTAGGTGGTAAAAAGGGAAAACAAGTAGCGTTGTTTTAGGGGTGGATCTGCACTCCAGGCAGATTTAACATGGCACAGTATCTCTCCGATGTGGATTAAGTATCTCATTAACCATTTGCTGTTTTGTAATTTATTTTTTTATCTACTGTTTGCATTTAAATTATGGAAAATACATTTGTAATGGTGGCTGTATAAAGAACAGTTGGCACTCTCTAAAAATGCATATGCAGGAAAACCAGTCACATTATTTAAATCTGACTTCCCCCCTTACTGCAGTTATTGTCTTGGAAGTGATTCCATCCTGATTACGATAGGCTTATTGTTTCAAAACATGACTACTATCTGTACTTTGTGTAATGTTTGCCACATGGATGATAGAAATTTCAGAGGTGGTTTTGCTGACTTTGGGCTTTTTTTTCCCTCCTAGATCATACATACATCCATAATTACTCTCAAAGACATTACCAATGTCTTTGTGGTTGGGTGACTTCCTATTACAGTCCTTGTGTTCCCTTCTTTGTCTCCTTAAAGACATTTCCAGTTTGGTGTGTAACTCTGTATATTTGGAATTACTTAAGGCTTATGAGAATATTGATGCAATGATTTAACATATAGCAACATTTGTAGTCAAGTTCTTATTATGTTTGAGGTATGTTCTGTTTGTTTCTGAGGTGTTTGTACACCTTTCTTGCATTGGTGCTGCTCTTTCTGCAAAAGGAAGAATACAAAATACTGATCAAAAGGCCTCCTATGTCATCTTCAGCTACTTACACTATCTAAACCCATCTAAGACTTTGGTTCCTTATGTATATTTCTAATAGAAAATCTCTAACACTGTAGAGCAGTAACAGAGGTGACCAGGTCTTTTGAAAGCAGGAATTTCAGCATGGGATAAAAATTTGTGTGTCTTGATGAATGGAGGACAACTGCTATTGCATTAAGAAACAAATATGTTCTTTGGTAACAGCTGTAGATTTAACACTTCAGCAAATCTTCTGTGTGAGGAAATTTTGCAATAAAGAAATTAAAATCTGGCTTCACTGTGTGGGCTCAGAAGCTTAAAGTTCTACATACATATTATAAAAAAGTTGTCCAGGATGTCCACAGCTTTCTTTGGAATGCCACAGTGGGTAAACATGTTGTTGTCTTTTTCAGAACCCTCATCTAGAGTCCATAAAGTTTTGAAGTCAAATGGTAAGATACTTTGTGTACTGTTTACCAACCTGGTGCTTCTGTGCTTTGTAGAACAACTGAAGACAGATTATTTTTTCTTGTAACTGTCCCTAAATACACTAGGGGAAAGAAGAGGAATTTTGGGAAAAAAACCAACAAAAAAAAACCCAAGAAAAACCCCCAACCCTAAAATGTTCATGTTTAAATTTAATACCTGCTTTCCCACACTTGGGGATTGGTCCTGTAAACATCTTAGGAAATGAACACACCAAGTCCTGGTGATTGTGAATGGTTCCTCAAGTCACAGCAGTGCTGCAAAATCAGGGCCTCAAGCAGAACTCTGGTAAAGCTCATGCTGTCTCTGTTTTATCAGAAGTCCTATATAGTCTGTTTGCTCAATCACTGCTGCATTCAACCCCCTTAGGGGAATTCATAATTGGGGTAGCATTGAAATGGGCATAGACTGGCACCAGTTTGATTTTTCATTGATGTGTTTCTGTTTTCAGATGTAAGCCCAGATATGCAGAAGGTAAGCCATTTCTTAAATTCCTTGTTTTAGCCCATTCATATGATACTAGAGCACAGTATTTACTGGAGAATCTGCATCTTCTTGGTTGTGTTGACCTTAACACATGACCTTAAGAATGAAAATAAACCCATAAATGTTATTGAGCATCTCAAATAAGATTACTGGAATGAAGGAAGCAGAAATACAGCTTACAATTTTGGGAATATTTAAAAAAGAAAAATTCACTGATTCATATATGGTTGTGGTTTATAATGCAGTCCAATCAATTACTAGTGCTATAGGATACTTAAAAGTACCAGTAGACTCAAGGAAGTGCAGTGCATAAAAATAGTGTTTATTCTTTGGATCATATTATCTTTGCATTTATTAAATAAGACTGTGAAGTTTCAACTTACTCAGATATATCATTATACATATATACATATACATATATTTATATATGTAAAATGATATGTCACCAAACGGAGCATATGCTGCTTCAGCAGATTGTAATGAGCATTTCTAATTTTTACATTTTCTGTAAGAATTTGTATTGCAATTCCCAGTGCAGTTTGAAAGTCTCATTTTGAATTTTAGGTCTTAGGGTTTTATTTAGGATGGAATTTAAAAAGTGTGTGTGTGTGTTATAAATGGAATACATTAGATATTACTTCATACCATAATATCAAAGCTCAGGATTCAATGTGAATGGGGTCATTTGCATATATTTTTTCAGTTCGAAATATTATATGGAAAAGTACTAGTTGTTGTACTTCTTTATAAATCTCATTTCAATGAAGCTAACTGACTGTAGGTTAAACATTGCCTGTGAATCAGATGTAAGAGGATCTTATTAAAATATAGAATCTCTATAAGCTTCTAATCAAAGTTTCATGATTTGTTTTTTTCAAGCGGATGGGCATTGAAGGAGCCCTGTTATCTCAAGCCACCAAGCTGGGATCAAGTGAAACCCTGCTGAATTCTAGAAAAAAGGTTTCACTGGAATCCAGTGGGCTGGAAAGCCAGTTTCAAGAGTCTATTGAACCAGCCTACAGCAGTGATCATGATGAAACTCTTCAGACTTCTGCAGCAGAACAGATTGATGCTGATGATGAGGAAGAGTCTGAACAGGTAGGAAAAAGAGGGGAAAGAGTAAAATAATTTTTTTTCCTGGGGAGAATGGAAGAAGGATTGAAATTATATGTAAAACAGGCAGGAATGCATTGCAAATGTTGACAACTTTCTCTCCTTAGAAACATTTTTATTTAGGCTTTATACAATACTCACTTGGATTTTAACAGAGAAGATATAAAAGCCCCTATACAGGGGGAGAAATTCCCGCTGCTTGGATTTTACTTAGTCTTTTGCAGTTCTCCAACCTAGTTGTTACAGAAAGGTTTTACCTGTTGCACACAACTGGCTTTTCCTTGCTTCTTCAGCTGATGCCATTAAAAAGCCTTTTTTAGGCCTCAGGCAGAGAAAGCAAGGACTTGAATATTAAGGTTCAGGCACAGCTGCATGTGATGGGATGTTTCTTGATCTGTGAACCTCTGGCAGCAGCTACGAATGAATATGTGAACTTGAATACGAGAAGTTTTGAGTTGGATTTCTTAAAATGAGAATCTTTATCTCTTACTACTGCACAAATGGTAGTTTTTCTCACTCAGTTATGAAGTTTCCACTCATACATAGTACCTTTGAAAGACTAAAAATCCAACTTCATATTAAAGAATCTAGATTTTCAGTTTATTTGGTTTAGTTGATACCGAGGCCATATCCTTGTGTGGTTCATTTATTTTGTGAATTATCTGAAACGAGTTATTGAAATGATTTTTGAAGCTGACTGAATTTCCTCTTTGAAATTACACTATTTGCATTATAAATATTTGACAAAATAGTATCTTGTACCAGTGTAGTGCAGTGTCTTTGTAATTCTTCCTCTTGCCAAAATGAGAACAAAAGAATTAGTAAGCACAAAATACCATAAAAAATTTGATACTTAGTGGTTACTGCTAAATGTGGCAATGATACTTTTACAGGTTTTATAAGCTCTGAATTATTCTTTTGGCAGTGCTGATGACTCATAAGTTGTTTCATCTCCCAATATAGGTCCCTGACCTGTTCTAGCTCCTAATAATTCCTCTGAACTAGACTATACAAAGAACAGTAGATTTTATTACCCCTCCCATTTTTTTTCTTTAAAATCACAGCAAAACTCACTGCAGAAATCAAAAGGGGGAAGAAAAAGACTTAATAGTCAAGCTGCTGAAAATGTTGAAAAACGGAGAAGTCTCAATCTCAATAAATGTGAAATGCAGGTAAGTAATTATTATTTTTTACTTCTATTTTGCTGTGCATTCTAGGCATGTCAAAGGAATCTGTCTTCCCTAGGTTGACAGATATATCATTTTCTGTTTATGTTATGTATCAATGTTCATATCATTAAAATATTCATATCTATGACAAAAGACTTTATTTTGGGGGGAAAAACAAGCAACTAACCAAACCCGTCAGAATGAATTGAAGACAAAAGGAATTATCTTCCCCTCTCTCCCCCAGACTCTGGCCAGCAATATCTAAAGCATCTTTTAGGGTGGCATTAGTGAGCTCGTGGCCTGGCTGTAAATTAGATCTGGTTGAAAACCTACACTAAAAAGAAAAAGAAATTTTTAGTGGCATGTGCTAGAGAGCGTAAGATTCCTTTCTGCTAGGGTTATAGGCAAGGAAAAGGAGAAGAACAAAACTTTTGGCATAAACCCAGAGTCAGATTAGCTTAATCCAACTGTGAAACTGCAGAGTTAGCATAAAAGGTTTAATCTAACTCCTGCCAAACAAATTTGCCTTTAATTACTCATGCATTAACATAAGCTACTGTCTTGTATTTGAAGTAAGATGTTATTAAACACCCAGAGTGAACTTTGAGCCATGGTAAGGATTAGGAGGCAAAGTATTTTGGCACTGCCACCCTGGCTCCCTCACTCTCTGTTGAGAGAGAGCACTTGCCCTGCCCATCTCCACATGATTCTCTGCTGCAGGACGCACTGGTGCTATGGCAGTCCTGTGAAAAGAGGGAATTGCTGTATTATTAGAGGGCTATGCTAATGTTACCTGCAAATTTCAAATCTCCACAGAGCTCCAAGGACCCTTCAGATGAAGAGTCAATGCAGTTGAATACTGATCTTCCATTTTCCTGCGCAGCTAGACAGCCACAGTCTGCTAGACAATTCAGCACACCCCAGAGCAACTCTCTGATCATGAATATCCTGGGGGGCAGTACCTCTGTCAGAAACATCTGGACAGACCATCAGATCAGGCAGGCATTGTTCCCCAGCCGGCGCCCACCATATGAGAACGAAGACGATGAGGACGATTACCAGATGTTTGTACCATCGGCATCTACATCCAGCACAAGTTCAGCTCCTGGTGGAGAAAGGAGGGGTTCTTCTGGGCGTCCTTGCAGCTGGCACTTGGGGCAAGTGCGTCAAAACGAGACTTCCAGCCCCACTCGTCACAAAATTGTTAGACGGGCCAGTAGTGCTGGTGAAAGCAACACGTGTCCAGCCAGCACCAGGTATAAAACAGGGGAGCGTGGTTCTCGAAGAGAAGTGAAGATAGCGGAGGGGAGCAGTAGGAATGCATATCCTGAATCTTCAGAGGAGCTTACTATCGATGATATTGAGCATGTTTATGATAACATAAGCTATGAAGACTTAAAGCTGATGGGTCTGACAAGAAGGGAGGAGACACGCCGTGGTCCCCGGAGATCTGCTAGAGACTCTCTGTATGAGGCTGAAAACAATAGCAGCTCAGATTCAACTTCCAAAAAGAAAACAGCAAATCAAAAGGGGACCTCCATTCATGCTAGTAGGGAGGAGATGCTGCTCAGTAAAGAAGCACCAACTTCAAGTTTGGATGAGCTCAGAATTGTTGAAGACAACATCTATGACACCATACTGCTTCCAGAAACATCTCTATTGAATTTTAAACATGACCCCTTAAAATCCTCTAAAAGGAGGAGTTTTTTGGAAAAAGACTTTGCATATTGCGACAATCTACGACATTTTGTTTCCGAAGAGAGTCTCCAGTTTAGTGAAGATGAAAGTCCTTACCATCGCGTTCCCATTGACAATGACTACTTGAGCTTAGTAGATAGCTCCTCCAACTCTGACTCTCTGTCACACAAGTCTGCAGCAGACAAACTCTCAGAAGAAGTAGATGAGATTTGGAATGACCTGGAGAACTACATCAAGAAAAATGAGGAGAAAACAAGAGACCGTGTCCTTGCAGCCTTTCCTGTTTGTAAAGATGACATGCAGGAAAGGCTGCATGCTGGTAGCACACCTGAACTGAGTAAAGATGTAGAGTATTCACTCTCTACTCTCTCTCTGCCAGAAACTCCTATTTTCCCTAAAACTGTGAAGCCCAGGGCTGCCACCATAAGTGAGGCTAATCTCAGGCTTGAAGACAGTACACCATGCAAGGAGAACTCTTTTTTGAGTTTGAATAGGTCTTCCTTCTCCAGTGAGATGCCTTTTGTAGATAGTCCATATGAGCCCGCCGGTAGTGTTCTGTCCAGCACACCTGCAGAGGGTGTGGAAAATGACTTGGCTGTTATGGATAAAACAAAGAACAGAGTTTTTATGATGGCAAGGCAGTACAGTCAAAAAATTAAGAAGGCTAACCAGCTTTTGAAAGTTAAAAGTCCAGAGCAGGAACAGACAGCTAGCAGACAACAGAAACTGAAACACAAAGATCTTGCTGCTATTCTGGAGGAGAAGAAACAAGGAGGTCCTGCTATTGGTATGTTAAAAACATTTCTGTACAGATACTTCTCTTCAGTAACTTTCAGTGAACTTTGTGTTCTGAACTGGAAGATTATGAGTTTTCCTCACCTTGGTCATTGAGTATCAGGATTGTGTTTTTCTGTGTTGCAACTGAAATGAATTTTCTCAGACTGCTTTAACATGAATGGTCCTTTATATCTCATTTTTTGTTACTTGATAACTTTGGGAAGAAGTAGCGGGGCAGTGTCGGGAAGGAGCAATTCAACTGAGGCTGGAAGTAGAAATCATGCCTGAAGCATTATTGGCCTCCCTGCAGAAAAGCAGTTACTTCCTTTAATAGTGTGATCTTGAGGGTTTCACTAAACCAGTGTTGAATTTTCAAGTCGGTCTGCCTTCTAACAAGTCGCATACATTTGCTTAGGTACCATTCAGAATCATACCCATAAACATAAGGAATGTTGTCAGATAAGAAAGAGCTGATAATCTTTCTGTGAGCTAATGAATGTGCATAGTAATGGATATGCAACAGCTCTGGAATTATGTTTGTCCATGATCCATTGAAACAAATGGAAGATGTGGAGCCAGCAGACCCCATGCACTGGAGTGTCATTCTTGCCTTCTTATTTTTAAAAGTCCCTAAATTTACCAGGCCATTTTTAGAATGTTCTTTTCCATTTTAACATGAAACAAGCAGCATATTACTGGAATCGTGTGCTGCATTGTGTCCTGCATGACTGCTCGCTGTAGCATGATATTTTATGCTTCTTTTCCTCAAAAAAGTGTACTGAAATGTGCATCCAAAGGCCTTTCCAGTTTCCAATGTTTCATGTTACTTTGCTGAGGCCAAATTTATTGACACAACTGAAAGCTGTTCTCTACTGATACTAAGCATTCTGAGATTTTTAAATTTTCACATGATTCACTGAAACGCATTCCTTGTCTCCGCTAAGTTAGTTTTCTCTTCTTTCTAGGTGCCAGAATAGCTGAATATTCCCAGCTTTATGACCAAATTGTCTTCAGAGAGAGTACTCCTAAGGTCCACAAGGAAGCTGGGGCCACTCCTCAGGAGCAATCAGCTGGGAGGTTTTCCACACCCATGGCCACATGTCCTCCCCGTTCCCAGCCTGCCAGTGAATGCTCAAGAGCAGAAGATTGGCTTTTGCATTCTACGTACAGTAACGGCGAGCTGGCCGACTTCTCTCAGTGTTCCGAATCCCAGGACCCAAAGTCCAAGAACTCATATACAGAAGCTGGTACAAAAAGCAATTCGAAGCAGTTGCCATCAGCTGGCTCGGTGCCCTCCCTTCAGATTTCCAACCGTTTGCATGTCCCAGCGCAGAGGTGGAGCGCCATTATAAGCCAACCAAACAAAGAAAACTTGCATCAAGATCACGTGTATAACTCACTGGGGAGGAGAGTAAGCAGTGTAAAACCACAGGCATACAGCAGGTCACAGTCCTCGTCCTCAATAGTGGTCAACAGGTCTGGAGAATCAATTGTATATAATAATGAAATTGATAAGAAAAGGCTCCATTTGAATAGGAACTTTCAATTCAACAGCCATCAAACTCCTGGAATTGCTTCAGGATGTACAGGGCTGGAGATGAGAAAGCAGATCTCTGAAAACTGTTCAGATATGATTCTTCAGGATTCTCAAAAGGTCCTGAGAGTGAACAGAGCCTCCCCTCTGACAGCACAGATGGCCACTCAGAACTATTTTTCTAATTTCAAAGATTCTGAAGGAGGAGAAGGGGATGATGATGATTACGTTGAAATAAAGTCTGAAGATGAGGCATCTGACTTGGAGACTTCTCCGAACCAAACAAGGAAATCAGATCCTAAACTGCGTAACACAGATGCCGTTCCTTCTGAAATGTTCTGTGGCAAAACTGTCTCCTGTAGCCCTGCAAAGTCTGCCAGCAGCAAACACACACTTACCCCGTATCTGACTGCATACAGTGATTCGGATAAACTGAATGACTACCTGTGGAGAGTGCCATCTCCTAATCAGCAGAATATTGTCCAGTCTTTAAGGGAAAAATTTCAGTGTCTCAGTTCAAGTAGCTTTGCTTGATGCTTTCAATAATTTCTAGCTGTACTACCTTATCATGACAGAGTATATACTAGGACAATCAGTACTGGCATCATGTATTTCCATAATATTACACTATCAGGCATTGTATTGCAATAGTGTTGTAAATAGATGCAAAATGTATCTTTTAAAAATGGTTTGGAATCCTGGATGTGAAAAAGGCCATGTGTGCACTGTCTGGGATCTCTCTGTAGTGCATGTAAACTTCTCATCTCCTACTGAACCTTCACATCTCTTCCTTTGTTAGGGGTGTTACCCCCTGATTCTTGCTATCGAACCAGGTGTGATGTCATTTGATTCTTAAACCATTTTATCATTTGGAAACCTTAGTATTTAGACTTTCCAGTTGGTGTCCAGTGTTCTGCATCCAAAATACCTGTGTGATTACTCTGCTTACATACAGGAGCATTTGGCTGGGCAGCTGCTCCTGTCACTGTGTAGATTTCTGAGCAGGGTTCTGGTGATTACACCAACAGGCTACATCTGCAATTGCACATACCTTTTTTGCATGTTATTTTTCATCAGACAGATTCCAAGTGTGTGGGACCAATGCATATGTTACGTTATTTTAGAGCAAGCTTCTTAAGTTTTAAAGAAAATCTAGTCCTAGTACTTGTGCCAGGCAGATAGCTCTGTGTCTGAAGCCTCTTCTGCTTTCTGGAGCTGTATAAGAGGTAGAAGACAGGCAGTGGAGGCTTTTTATGAGAACCTGTGGCTATGACACGGTCCTTGCCGTGGGAATGGTTTTGGCATTAGAAGGGGAGCTGTCTGCTTGTCAGGAGGGCTACACCAGTTTTGGTACCTCCAGTCATGGTGGTGTTTGTGACACGCAAACAAACTCTGAATAACTTGTAGCTCAGCACCCAGCAGTCAAAAGCTGCTGTGTAGAGTTTGAGACAAAGCCGTGTGTTGCACGCAGTGACCTGCTGGGCATTTGTTCAAGTCCCAGTAAGCCTGTGAGCGAATGAGGGCCAGATTCTTGGGTGAAATATTAAGTGTGGAGCATGTTTGGCCCATAGGGTGGTTCAGTGATACTGCTGGTTGAGTGACAAGCTGCAGCCCCCAGGGCATGCATCTCCTGTAGCAGGAAGTGACCCTTCCTGACAGAGAGGCATAAGAGATATATTTTGTAAATCAGTCAGGGCTGACTCTAATCCGATGTATGTACAATAAAAAGCAGCTTAAAAATGAGAATACATTCCATTCTTTTGCAAATAATGCATAGACTAAATGCTGCCGTTTAGAGCAAGGACAGGCTTTCCAATACCATCTATGCTTAACTCCCCTTCATCATCTTTGTTGCACAGTTTTGGATTCTGTTACTTGAAAACATTGTACCGAAAGGAAAGCCTAGATACATCTACACTGATCATCTTGTGTGATTGTTCTTTTTTTGGTGCTTACATTTTTCAGATTACATGGATAAAGCCAGTACCAAGTTAAACATATCAATAAACAAAGGAATTTCATTGGAATACTATTTTTACTAACCACGTATCACTCCCCTCAGTTACAGAGCACTGTCCTTCCATCATTTACTACACTGGTTACCATGAGGAAAACCAGTGTACAGCTAATTACTTGTAGACTAAGATTTGAGGACTTGAATTTATTAGAACTGACTAAATTATTTACCACACGTATCTTGCATTGGCTAGGAATTGTTGTTTTGTGGGCTGGTTGGTCATGGTACTTACTAGCTCGTACCACAGGGATCACTTGTTACAGTCAGCACACCCCCTGTGATAGGACCCGTATCTATCTAGTAAAATCCGGCTGAGAAATAATGTTGTACATATTTAAGACGCCGAGGTGTAGCAGAGCCTATATTTATTTAATATAGCTTGTAAAGTATTGTAAATATGGATAGAAGGTAAATCTGTGGACGCACATCTAGATTTGTTTAAACGGCTTTAGGAGAATGTTTAACTCGCATCTCATGCAATCAGTGGAGTTGGGAGGGAGGGGAAAACAACCAACCAACCAGAAAAAGGGACTTGTACTAGTATTGTAACTTCTCCCAGGGACCATTTCATACTATTTTTAATAAACGTTGAGTACGCAAAAGCTTTGGGTGCTTTTCATTGCGGGAGAGCGGAGGAAGGGATTTACTGGCTTCTTTCTGCCTGTCGCAGCTGACGTTTGGGGGTGACTTGGATGGGGAAAAAAAAAAAAAAAAAAGCGGAAGCGAAAGCGGGGGGGAGCGGCGGGGCGGGGAGCGGGGGCGGGCGGTGCTCCATCCCCGCCCGCCCCCTGGCCCCGCTCCCGCTCCTGCCCCGTGCCCACGGCTGCGGGAGCGCCCCGGAGGGATGCGGAGCGCGGCGCTGCGGCGCTGCCTGGCCCCGGCGCTCCCCGCCCCGCCGCTCCCGCCGCGCCGCGGGCTCAGCGCGCCCCTGCCCCGGGGCAGCGCCGCGGCGGCGGCCGCCCGGTAAGAGGCGCACGTGGGGAGGCAGCGCCGGCTGATGCAACCGGGGGGTGCGATGGTGTGGGCACGGAGGGAGGAGGGGTGAGGGGGATTTGGGCGGTGCGCCCCCGCCGGGTGCGTCGGGTCGCTTGTTGAGGTGGGCTTTTGGGGGGACCTCGTAGGAAAATGCCCCCCGTTCCCGCAGCACCGCGCCGGGCTTTGGTTTTGGTGGCATTTTGAGGACGAGCAGAGTTGCCGTCATGTGGCGGTGGCTCAGGTGAGGGGTGCGCAGATGTGTGCCTGGAAAAAACGTGTCCCTGGCCGCCCCCCGCCCCTTCCCGTCCCCGTTCAGCCTTGGACGGGATCGTTTGCGACGGCATGGGATTGAACTGGTCAGTGGCTTCTGCAAGGGTAGGAGCTATCAAAAATCCATTCCAGGCTGTTCTCTGTTTGTCTTCCTTGCTGTGGGGGACAGACAGACGTATTTCAGGGGGTCTCCTCTTTGCCCAGCTGGGTGTCATCTGCACACGCAAAAGGTAACAGGAGAGCTGGCCGCTACTTACCCAGAATTTTTTTTTCCAGAAAGCATTCGCAGTGCCTGGCTGTCACTGGTTTTTCCAAGAAGCAGTGTGGCAAACAGAGCTGCCTTGTCTCCCTTCTGCCAGTGGGTTTTGAAAGGCATCCATGAAAGTGGCTGCTCTGCTGCTCATGGGGTTGGTGTAGCTTGTGTTAAGCTGTGGCAGCCCCAGCTGTAAAGGCCTCTGCATCTGTCACCTCCCTGGCCAAGGGTATGGAAACGAAGGGCGCACCTGACCCAAGAGCTGGTCAGACAGCTCAGGGTGGTGGTTCCTTGCTGTGCTTCCCGTGGTGGCGCTGGACAGGCCTTCTCATGAATTAGCACAGCCTAGCTATAAAGTTTTGGGCATGTCAGAGCGATGCCCCACATACCTATCGGAAAAAAAAAATAAAAAAATTGCCCTGTTAAGGTTTTCTGTACCTGCCTGCTGTACACCAGCCCTCAGTTCATATCCAACCATAATTTTGGGGATTAAAAACATACGTGCCCAAGCATTTTTGTTACATTGATGACTAACACAGGTGTCTGCCGACTAATGTTGGGAGGGTTTATTTTGTTAAAGACTTGTTTGTCACTGTGTTGCAGCAAAGTCACTGAGAATGCAAAGAATTCCTTGGCCACTCTTAAGAGAGAAAACCCTCGGCTTGAGCCAACGCTTGCCATTATTCAGGTAAAGTATGTCTGTGCACTCACTGGCTGTGAGACATCTCCTTTGGTACCATTACCTGTCTGAAACTTCATAAGCACACCACGCAGAAAGTAATTTTAATCCTTTTTTTTATAGAGAACGTTGTCTGCTTTATTATAAAGCAAAGTAATAGGATGAGGTAGTTCTACCAGATGGTAGATTGCCCTTCTTCAGGCCTGAAACAGTCACAGCAAGCTTCAGACTGGGACAGCTTTGCAAAGGAAAGGAACAGTTTTATCCCTTCTTCCTTTTGCTGATGTAGTCTTCCCCATTTTAAGTATGGATCACTTTTTCTCATAGCTTGTTGAAGTTGATTAATTTAATAGTTGAACTAAAGTAATGTTCTCAAACATTTATTTAGGTTGAAGCTTTTTTTGCAGTCCTGAGCAAAGTGCTTAAATGCCTGAAAATGTGGGCTTGCCTTCATTTCTCACCCCTGAAATAACAATGCCAAGATTAATGAAAGACCCTGTTGCTTCCTGTCAGACATGTTACCTTTGGTAACCACAGCTTATCAATGTCTTCCTGCTCTTCTGAGGAAAGGAAAACCACACTAAAAAGTCCCAGACAGCTCAGAAGGGTCTGTGTGAAATAAGTGCCTTCTGTGAAGTGTCAGCATCCTGTAGAAGTAGCAGCACTTTCTGATGTGAAGGAATCTTGCAGTAGCTGAGAACCATTGTTTTACTAATGCTGTGAAGAGCTTTCCATCCCACCAAATGAGGGTGCCATTTTTGATAGGCACTCAAAATTGGAGATGATGATTGCTATCCCTGCAAAGCTGGAAGTTTGGGATGGAAGTAGGGATGTTTATCAGACGGGATCCAGAGCCATGCTGGCAAAAATGTTACTGTCCTGTTTTCTAGGGTGGTGGTATTGGTTTTGAGTGGGCACACACTGAAACTCTGAGACAGTAGGTTTTAAGTTTAAAACCAAGCTGTAAGTATTTTTTAAGTACTGATAGTGAGTCTAAGTAATGTGTCAAGAGCTTTATTTTAGAAGGTCTTCTAGTGAGGCTATCTGTACAGGCTCTCCCATCTCTCACCCTCCCTGATAACTGCATTTCACAGAGCCCTCTATGGCTAAAGCTTAAGGACTGCTAGAAAAGCAGTGCCCTGCTTTTTCTCATTCTTGCTCATATCCATCCAGTTGCACCATGATCTGGACTAGGACTGTGATCTGCCTTTAGAGTGAGGGGTCTAAAGAGGCTTCCTTTCAACCACATTTGTCTCCTGGATCTGGTTTTCTGCATGGCCACATGCATGTTTTACACTGGCACAATGGAAGGGATGTCCCTCTTGTCCCTGTTTACCCCACTTGGTCTGCCTCATGAGGTGGCTGTAGGAACATGTGGTTTAGATCCTTCTGGGTAAAATTCACCCCAGCCCTGTTCTCCAGCTGTCCGGTCATTCTAGCTCTGGTCTGGTTGTGAAGACTGAAGCAGAGCCCATTCTAAATGTGTATTTGTTGGTGCAAAGAAAACTTGCTTTGGTCTACCAGTAATGTGGGCAGAGCCTTAAGATTAGAGTCCCCAAGTGCCACATCTGCCCAGAGGAGCAGAGGGAGGGCAGTGAAATTATCTCCTTTGCCAGTCACTCATGAGTAATGTTGGTCAGCACGACAGGGCACCCCCTCTTTGGCAGGTCTGGGAATGAGGAATTGCAGACTGAACCTGCAGTGGAATGATTGGGAATGATTTAGGATTGTCCTTTTCCTCTTGAGTCAACTGGATCTGAATCTATGCCAAAATTGATACCTGTGTTGCTTATTGTCCATGTTGAACCTTGATTGGAGATGTGCAGCAGCAAAAAATGTTTGTTGTGTTCTTAATTTTTTTGATGCTGAAAAGTAAAATAAAGCATTAGTATCCTGCTTAATGATGGAACTCTTGCCCACAAAGCTCGGCAAAGCACCACTGGTTTCCCTGAACCTCCTGTCCTGCCCTTGTGCTCTGCCAGCCTATGTGCTGAGCTCTGGCCCCACCTCTGCTGCTCAGTGGGTTTTGATAGGAGCTGGTTTAGGGCAGGGACTTTCTGCACTCACACAAGGTAAGTGTTCATCTGCCACTGCAGCAGCCTCAAGGACATTACAGGGGACAGTGTGGTACCCCCAGGTGCTCCATCCCAGTTAAGCTTCTTGAGCAGTCAGTGTCAGCAGTCCCACTTTTACTGTCACAGGGGAGAGGCTGCTGAGCTGTCCTAGACCTGTCTCTCCTTCCTTGGCACAGTGCGGGCTCTGCACAGTGTCCTCAGTGCAGCAGCTTCTCTGCTGCCACATTTGGGGAGTGGGATGCTGGCAGTGCAGGGAGGTGGGGAATAGAGGGCAAGCCCTCCTTCCCTAACGGGAGTTGCCCCTCTCCATGAAGCCTGTGCTTTTAAACGCTCTTTTTATCACTGTCAGCAGTCTTGAACTATTGGGATTAACAGGGATGGCCTTCTGCTTTTTACTTAGAACTGTTCCATGTTAGTTTGAATATCTTTAGGCACAGACATTGTTACTGTGTTTCTTGCATAGACACATGCATCAGTGTACTGTTTTTAAAATGTATTCTTTTAAAACTCAGTTACTGTTTTGTTCCCCAAGGCACGCAATGACCAGTTGATTCAAGAAGCAAACAAGAACTTTGCCAAAGAGGTAAGCTTTAGCTGATACATCTATTAATAATCATGAGCTACTTGCCTTTGGTAATTTAAAGTCTTTTTTTTTTTTTTTTTTTTTTTTTAACAGATTGGTCTACGTGTTATTCATATCTGTCTTCCTGAAGGCAGCACCAAGGATGAGGTAACTGATGTACTTGAAAGAGTCCTCCTTTTCCATTTTTGTCATGAACTTTTATTTATTACTGGCATTCATTATTATTTTGACTAACCTCTAGTGACTCAAATTTGGTTTAGGATTGCCTTGGTTAAATAACAAATATTATCCTCTTACTGGCAAGAGTGAGAAAAAAGAGAATTAATGAGAATATCTGCTGTTCCCTGGCAAGCTGGGGCAGAATCAATAGAGTAATGTTTTGGTTTTGTGCTTGGTTTTTAACCCCAGCTCAGGTATCCTGTCTCCTGCAGTTGCTCTTGTGGCTGTACCTGATTATTGCCCAAATTACTCAGGGAAATTACAGATTATATGATTATGTGGGGAAGGGAGGTGGGTATTGAATTTTTCTACTGATCTTCTAATGTTTCAATTATGTATTAAAAAACAAACATCCACCCCAAATCACTAGAGACCTGAATTCTTTACCTTGTTGAAGGCACAGCACTTAAATATAGATAAACTTTTTTTTTTTTTTTTTTTTTTAGGTAACTTTTAAATATAGATAACCATGTGAAAGTTAAACCAGTGAAGGAATGTATAGTAAAAGATGACACTGTTCACAGCTGGCCTCCTTGTGCTTGGCAAATTTGATAATCCTGCAGGCTTGAGAATTCTGTGTACTGTTTTGTTTCCCGGAATACTTTGTTCTTAAAATGTTGCTGCCTTGCAGTGTAACCTCAAGAACTGCTTCCAGATACATTGAAAGGAACTTTCGGTGAAGTTTTGTAGATTACAGATAGTCATCTATCCATTTAAGAAGAGTGGGCTTTTGAAATAAAAAGCAAATACAATTTGTTGTTGGTAAATGTGTTTTATCTATTGAGTAACACAGCAAGAAATAGGTAAAATCCAGTGACTATGTGGCAGGAGTTGCAGTTACTTTGAAGCAGTATCTTAGAAGAGCTCTGTATTTAAAGAGAAATTTGGGTTATTTCTGTTATTTAAAGGAAGTTACTTCCAATAAAATTCATCATGGTTTGCTTACTCTCTTGCTTACTCACTATGACAGGTTTTTTCATCTACTAAAATCCACATCTCAGTTATGTTCCCTGGTGTGGGAAGGTGGGAGGGATTTCAATACCACCCACATCTGGGGTTTGCCATAACGTTCTGTGTACAGTAAAGGCAAGTTAATAGTATGCTACTTTGCCCTGCATGAGTTATAAGTAATTTAAATGCTGTGATGATGGAAAGCTGAATTCAAGTAAGGTGCAATTAAAATGGAAAACCGAATTACTTTCCCAGGAGGCAGAAATACAGCTTGAAGTTTTAATTGCTCTGTAGACCCCCAGCATGTTGTAGCATATCAATGTTTTTTAAAGAAAAATGCAGATGTTTTCATGTCCATATACTGGTACATCATCCTTTCTACTGCAATGTATATACCAGCCCTGTCAAGTGCCATAGGACCTTAAGAGATATGCCAGAGATATGAGGTTTTGCCTCAGGAGTCAGGAAACTGAAGAGGCATTTCTGTACCAGTGACATGCTTGTGTAAACTGTATTTAGCGTGAAAATAGTAGGTTCTCCTGGTTCAGAGTTGCAGCTAATCTAACTCCTGCATAATTCCCCTAGTTTAATGTGGATTGCATATCAGGTGTTTGGGTAATAGAGTTCACAATTACAATGAATAGTTTACAAGAAAAGTATTTTAAGAAGGCATGGTATTAGTTCAGGGAAAAAAAGCAAACTACTTACAATCCTTTTTCTGTTGGATGTTAATCCAATTCTGTTATAAAGCTTTGTGATGTTTGCACACTGGTATTATATATAAGATGGCAAGACATGCTTGCATGACATTTCTCACTTAAAAAAAAAAACAAAACTTTGACATGTTTTGTTCTATTCTATTCTTTCTGGTCACAGCAGAATAGCACGGATCAGCATTACACTTTAGAGAGGAAGGAATCAGGGGTAGGTAGTGCAGTCTCAGATGTCAGATATGACCAATTATAAACCACTTGAACTTGCATCTGGTTCAGTACTTGAAATTCATAAACTTCCCTGTGGTGCCTTTTCAACATAACAGTTCTCCACAAGGCAATTGCCAGCTCTTAGGATCAGGGTGTTTTGAGAAGAAAAATTGCTAACCATATATGCTGGTTTAATTTTTTTTTTTTTGTATAATTGTTCTTTCAAGTGTTACACCTTTTTGTCCCTGTATTGGGATGTGATCTGATCCTTTTTGGTTTTGCACTAAGTATTAACTAAGGTGTCCTGCTTCTAAAAACATCTTCCAAAGCTATTACGGTGACAAGCTTTTGGTGATGTTTGGAGCAGTGAAACACAAACTGCTTTTGGCAGCATAATGTCACATAATACATATTTACTTTGCAAGATGTTGAGAATAGAGTCAGGGTGGCTTAATTTGGTAAGCCACTGATAATAAACTGAGTAGAGCAGGTTATTGCTTTTTCATTTAGAATTTGCAGTAATAAGCAAGGGAAGCCAAGGTGGCCATAAAGTAATTGAAAAAAAATTACAGGTTTTACCTCATTCTAATCAGATTCTCCTTTTATCTGTAGTTCTAATCTTTAATGCTTTTTATTAACTCCCTAGATTGTCAGTGAAATCTTGAGACTTAATGAGGATCCTAACGTGCAGGGCCTTGCTCTTGACCTCCCAGAAAGCTTATATAGCAGTAAGGTATTAAATGCTGTGAAACCAGAGAAGGATGTGGATGGGTAAGTGGAACACTGAGAAATAATATTAGCAGGCACAAGCCTGATGGCTCTGTAAAATCAGTTTTCCCCTGTGCTTTTCATTAATGGATTCCTCAGTCAATGTGTCTAGCTGTGCTATTGAGCAGTGATAAAATTGCCTCTGAATCAAGGAGAAGTCTTTTGCTGAGGTAGTTTTGGTCATTATGTTTTTTTGGGTTTTTTTTACATAATGTATATTCAGGGCAGAGTCCTTTTAAAGAAATTTTAAAATCTTGATTTACTGGTGATACTTAAGGTATTTCAGTACCTCAGTAATACAAGTGGTAGCCACAAAGTACTGAATTTTCTCAAGAAGGATTGATGGAAAAATTGCAGAGATGGTTTTAACTTCCTTACAGCACTCTCTTGTGGTCAGAGAGTAAGCTATAATAGTTTGGACCCATTAGCACAGATTGCCAATCAGTGTTGAGTTGTACTGCTCTCAGAAGAGACCACTGGTGTAATTTAGTTTTGTGAGTTACCATTTTGCTGCTTTTGCAACCTTCCTGCTCTTAGCTGCAGGCTGTTACCATTTTTTTTTTAATCCCACTCTCTTTTTTTTTTTTTTTTTTTCATATCAGGGAAAAAAAAAATCTAAAAATGCTTCAAGTTAGTTACCTTTCCATTACGTGGAATACAGGAGACTGTTAGAGAATGGAACATATGGAGCATCTTTCTGTATGAGAGTGGAGTGCAGTGTGAAAGCAGTTGGGTTGCCCCTCCTAAGCCAGCTTGGCTCTGGCAGCAGTGGTCTGGTCTCACTGTGGCCACTGAAGTGTTTGGGCCCAGTGTGCTGCGGGTAGCCCAGTGTGACAAGTGAAGAGCTGCCGGTGTATTGTGGGATTGTGTCACTCATTGTAACTCAGATCCCTTTCCTGGCCTCTCTTGAGGCTCAGTGTTTGTCTAACTGGGGTGTGGGATGATACAAATTAGCTGCAGTACATGACTATCAAAGGATTTGCTTTTGTGGGAGATGTTTGCTCTTGGGATTAGCTCTTAGCCATGTTACAAGCATTGCAGGGATTTATATTACACAAACTCTTTTTTTTGTTTGTTAATTTGCCATATTTTTCCACTGCAGATTATCCAGTGTAAACCTAGGACGCTTGGTTCGTGGTGATGTCTATGACTGTCTAGTTCCTCCTACAGTGTGTGCTGTGATGGAGCTTCTTGAAGATGTAGGTGAGTCCTTCTTTCATAATCATTACATTAATTGTAGCCTAACTATTTTACTCAGTTTTAATCCTGACTGGGAGCCAAATATAATCTGACCTTTTTGTGTTTTCTATTTTGTGTTGCTTTCCTACCTGACATGTGTTTGTCTCCTGCTAGTGAGGAGGACTCCTGCTCAGTGAGATCTGAATGCTGTATTTGTAGAAACAGGTCTCAGGCCTACAGATTTTGGGTATTAGGCAGGGGTTAGCAGCCATCAGCAGAATCAGTTTCAGTGAAGACACACAAAACACATGAGTCTTCCAAACAGAAAATATACGCATCACTTGGGGGTTTCACTTAACTATTTTGTTTAGTGTGATCAGTTGGAGAAACCCAGGTTTGCCTGTAAATTGCTGCTGAGCAAATCTTTTGGTTTGGATTGTGTCATGTCAGTGCTGACACTGAAATGGCAGATTTAAACAAGCAGTTTTGCTGTTTGTAAAGACACTGTTGGTTTAAGGCAGTGTTTCACAAGTTGACTCTCTTACAGCAATTCATAATTGTTGAAACGAGGATTTCTGTAGCAGAACTGTAAACAGGAGGTGAAATGTACTTAGTAACAAACATGAATGAAAGGATTTGTGCAAAATACCAGAAAGCCAGAAGAACAGTATTTGCTTACTAGAGTTAAGAGAGTCACCAGGAATCTCCTTAAGGCCTGTGGTTTGTGTCACTGCACGGGCTCCAGAAGAGCTGCCCGTGCTGGCACAGCTGCTGCAGTTGTGCAGGCTGTGACACGGTGCTGTCCTGTTCTGAGCCCCATTGCAGCCCCTTCTGCAGTGCTGTGGCCGCGGCTGGCCTGGAGGGAGCTCCATGCAGCTGCTGGGGCTTGTGCCCTGCGCAGGGGGTGGCTGAATGACTTCTCTTGTGTCACACAGGTGGGAAGAAGGTTCTGCTGCTGGGAGCGCGCGGGGCAGAGGCTGCTGCCCTGCAGAGCGTGCTGCAGCGCGAGGGAGCCGCCGTCCTCAGCTGCCACTGGAAATCTCCGCAGCTGCAGAGTGAGGTGAGTGCTCTTCTGTCTGCCTGGGCTCATCTGCATCCCCACTGTCTGCTCATCCCTGCCAGCTGTCCTCCTGACAATCCTGCCTTTCGCTGCCGTTCCCAAGAGGGAGGCAGCAGTCACAGGTGGCACTGCAGTTGCTGGTAGCCACTGTGGGTTAGGGTCTTTTCTCCTTCCTGCTTGCTCAGAAATGGTGCAAACCATTTTGCATTGCATCTGGCCTTTACCAGAATATTACATGTAATGGCAGCTGCTCTAACTTCATTATTTTACACCTAGAAAATAGCGAGGGAATCCAACAAACAAATGTGAGAGAAGGAATCAATCAAACAAATGTTTTAGCTCTCCCTTTTCTCTCTATGCAAGAGAAATGCCCTCTTTTTCCTCCTGTCCTGTGATACTGTCTCTGCATGAAATTACTTCCACTGGATTTGTGTCCTAAAGGTTTGCAAGTGTTGCTCCTCTTGGGACAAATAAATTCCCAACCTTTATCTTTGGAGAGAACTGAAAAAGGATTCAAAGAAATCCAGGAGCCTTAAACTGAAGGATTTGCATGGTCTCCATGGCTGCTTTTTGCAGAGCTTATAGACACAATTTAGAGGATGGAATGACTTCCTGTGAAGCTTAATGTTTGTTCCTTAGTCCCAGATTTCACAGAATGCTCCAGCTGGGGTTGCAGTGTCACTGGGGTACGTGCAGCAGGTCCAGGCTGTGGCAGTGCCCAGAGCTCCAGGGCCAGGCTGCCAGGCGGGGAGCGGTGCTGGGGACAGCTCTGGTGTTGGACAGCCCGTGCCACAGGGTGGCAGCCAAGGCAAAACCATGGCCTCCGGGCTCTGGAAGCACAGACAGGAGCAGGAAACGAACTGGAGCAGCTGTGATAGAAAGTTCTCTGGCAAAGCCGTGTTTTCACAGCTGTGGATGTTTTTGTCAGGCTTGTCTCAGCTCTGGGCTTTTAAGTGACTGACAGCACTTAGGAAACATATGGCTCTCTGGGAGATCGAGTGCTGTGAACTTGATCCTTGCCATGTCTCATTCCTCAGTTATTTCTCATTGCTTGGGGTTGTGCTAGGGAACTGCTCTGGGCTGGATGGGGTGGGTGACAGGGTGGCCAGAGGTGTTTCCACTGGTTCACAGCAAAAAATCTGGATTGGGCCCAGAGCTGCTTGTGCAGTGCTGTCAATAGCTGGAGAGAATTCTGTTTCCTTCCATCCAGATGCTTTCCCATAATCATGCTTTGCTTTTTGGCATTCCCCATAGCTTACCTCTTGGAGCAGGCCACTGATGGGAAACAGAATGGGAGGCCCAAGTTTGAGGCTTTATGCACTTCAGTCTTCCCAGGTTCATTTTAACTTTTGGCAGTGAAATAGTTTGTACTTTGCTTGCGGGACTAATCAGCAGAGCCCATAGGGAGCCTACCTTCTCCCTCACCTGTGAGCCTGGAGCAGCATGTCACCAGTAATCCCAGAGCTGTGCTGAACTGTTTGGATGTCACTCTGATAGCAAACTCTAGCTCCTTGATAAAATCTAATTCGTGCAGGGAAAACTATCCCATTTCATATTCCCAGAAGCTGGAGAGTCAGAAACTGAGCACAAGTTTCTAACCAAACAATGAAGTACTCTGGCAACCTGTATTTGAACTACAATGTTGTTAGATAACATGATTATAGAATTTATATTTTTCTGCTTGTTTAAAATGCTGATTGTGAGAAACAGCTTTAGTGTTCAGCAGGTTTCTTCTCTTGATTTTTTTGTTATTTGAACAAGTAAGAAAATGTGTTAGTTGATGTTTACGCTTTTCAAAGACTTGAAAGAATCAATTCATGTTTTGTTTTTCCTGCACAATACACTAAATTTTCCTTTCTCTGAATGGGACACCTCTACAGCAAGTTTGTGTGCTGTTGTTTGGAAGTGTAACCTATGGTAGCATGAAAACTTCACTTAGGAAGTGAGGGATAAACTTACGAAGAGTATGATTTTTTTCCACAAGGATGCATTTGTTTTGCAGTATATAACAGGAAAGGAGAATTTTATCTTAAGGGCAGGGGAATGTTATTTGTTGTAATCCATTGGCCTATTTGCATTGAAGCAATAACCCTGACCTTAATGATGCAATGCCCTTCTTAAGTGGTTACTATATTACCTTAGACTAGCTCTGCTGATTTGTTCTTTTTAAAAAGGACAGCATAACAAAAGTGTTTTCTTTAGAAATTCTTTTAATTTAAATGAGTTACACAACACTAAGTTTGTAGGTTTTTTGGATAAGATTTTGTATTGCTATGGACTTGTTATTGCTTCTCATGCACTTTTGCAAAAATATTTTGAAAATGATCAATCAAGAAGAAGTATGTTTTAGTCCACCTTAGGAACAGTATAAAAATATAGGGCTAGCTCTCCTAACAAACAGCATAATGCTATCTACCATCTGACTTAGTGTGCTCCTTTAAAGCCAGTCTGTTCAGTCTTATGTCAGGAAAATGGAATAAAATAAATAATGGTACATTTTCATTTCATTGCTTTGATCTGAAGTAATGGACACAGTTTCAATGTTCTTTTCCCGCCCCACTTCATGTTTTGTTAAGTTGAAAAGATTTTTAATATTTCTTTTTTCTTCCATTTTGGGTTTTCTTGACTTCAGTTCTCGTGGAACAGCTGAGTCATTTCCTTCAGAACTGTTGAGCTTCCTGGGTTTTCAAATAATTAACAAATGCAAGAATGCATTTTAGAAGGTTCTGACACATCTGTGCAAAGCTGTCATGAAGAAACATTGTTCTTTTTGCACTGATATGTTCAATGTAAAAGAAGTTACAGAGAGAGATAAAGACACAAACATATTGGAGGAAATACTTAAGATGTTACCATTCATGTGCTCTCCAATGCACATTCAGAGCATTGTGCCTGAAGAGCAACTTAGTGACATACTGTTACGGACATCTCCCTTGTAATTTTAAAATGTGACTCCCCGAAAGTCAGTTCAGTATTACATCTTGAGAATGGGAGCTGATGCATTTAATCCTTTATTGTGTCAGAATTATGATTTCTAGTTTGAAGGGAGGTTGTCAAGTAGATTTGTATTGGAAAAAAATTGATTATTTTCTTGCCAAAACATGGGTAATACTTAGTGTCTGTAAGAAAACAGAATTTTGTTTCAGTCATCTAAATTCAGTCAATCATTATTTCAGCACGTCAACTTTAATGTAGTCCGTGTGGGAACCACATCATGCCTGTTTTATGGGAGCTGCTATCTTATAATTTTATTGTAAAAGATGTGAGAATTGGTCTGTCTAGGTGTAATTAGGAATAGAAAAGTTGTTTGCAAAAGCAAGGTTAAGAAGTGTGAGTGGTTCAGTTAGAGTACTGAATAGGAGCTGCCTTTTCAGGTTGAAAAAGAACTTTTTTGCCATAGTGTGCTTTCCCTTAGAGCCAACACTTGAGCTTCAAAGTCTTAAACATCTCTTAGCTATTTGCTCTCCTAGTTTTGCTGTCTTGGTAAGACCAAGACTCTTGTTATGGGCAGAAAAGTACACTTTGTATTGAAAGCATGAAAGGACAGGAGACGAGGCAAATGGATTCCGTAAGAGGAGAGAATAGGGAAGCTGCATGAGCGTTTCTAACGATGATGATGTAGACAAAGTATTTCCATTTCAACATCTTATGCACATCACCTCTGTTCCTTGTAATTTTGAAATGTATTCCCCTGTCTGTAAGGTAGAGGAGCAGTTGCTAAGGTGTGGATCATAGTGGCAGGCTTGAGCCCACAGCAGAGGTGTGGGCTTGACTTTCTCGTGCACTGTGTAGGGCAAGTGGACTCAGGGTGACGTGGCAGGGAAAGCTGGAAGAAACCATGTAATTAGTACATGCCTTGGTGGAAAAAAGTACCTGAAACTAGTCATTGACTTAAAAAAACTTTCAAGATTTCAGAAAGTAATTAGAATTGCTGTGGAGCCTGGTCTGTAAACTGATGTGCAAAGAGCTTTTTTTCATAAAGAGAGTTGTGAAAAAGCTATTAATCAAATTCCTATTCCTCATTGCATCTCTTGAATTTTATACAGCCTAGCTTAATACCCAGGACTCTAGGGGCTTTTACAGTTCAATTGTTAATTTTTATTTTGTTTGATCATGCCTTTAAAAATGGCTCTTGTAGCAGTCCATTTTAACTATGGGAAAATGAAAATTTTATGCAGACTTCACAGCAAAATGGAGTTTCAGTGATCTGTAATATACAGCTACTTTGTGTCATTATCATTTATTACTTGGCTGGAAAGTCTGTATTGTTGTTTTAACATTTGGTGTTCTGTCTTGGGAATGGGTGGTGCTTCTTAATCTGCTTCAACTAAAATCTTGGTGGAGGGGATCATATTTTATTATGAGGTAAGGTTGCAGATTATTTATTGGCACAGCTCTTCCCAACTGAAAAAATATTTACCGGTGAGAAGGCAGGATACTACTGGACTTTTGGCTTACTTTGTCTCCAGCCTGTTGCCTAGTACATTAAAGAGGGTTTGGCCTGATGCTTGTCATTCCCTCCTGTAGCCAGCCTGATGGAATGGAGCCTTGCTGTCCAGGAAGCATGAGGCAGGCAGCCACATGTTCTCCCTCATGGGTATCTCCTCGACCTTCTGGCTATGGCTGCCTGTAGCATCTGGTTCCTGTCAGATGTGTCCTCTGTGTCCTCTGTCCAGGGACTGTGGTGCATTTGCTGGGGGAAGCTAAATGTGATTATTTCATAGGACTTTTCCATCTCTCACCTCTGTAATCAGTTTCTGATGTAGGAGTTGACCCTGAACACTCATCCAAAGGCTTGCTTCTTGCTTTAGTGATTAAACAGGCAGTCAAAAGGGTAGATTAGGGCAAGAGAAAAATCTAAAAGCAAAGGAGGCATGGGCACAACTTCCTGTCAGTGAAACTAAAATTTCCTAATGGAGGCCACATAAATCTCTTCCAAGGATACGCAAAATTCTGTACATGAGTATTTTGCTTTAAGTGGACTTGCTCTCTGAAGTTTCTGGATATACTTTTTAAGAATACTCACAGGCAAAAAAAAATTCTCAAAAATGTTTGTGATTGATATATTTTATTAACTCTGTCGGAACTTTTTCAATAGCTGCACATAAAATATTGTTTTCTTTGTGAAATAAGGGAAAGGAAATTGCACTCAAGAAAGCTCTGAGAAATCAGTGTGTCTTTAACCTGTGGTACAACTCTTTGCTGCCGTGTGATGCAACTTTTTTCATGGAGGAGGTGGGGCAGGGCGGTGAGATGACAGGTCCATCTGGTTTTCTGCTAAAATTTATGGGTATGTGCGATGCTAGCTATCCGAAACAGTGTTAATGTTGGCTACAAAAATAATTGTGTTCAGCTGTTAAAAACATTTTTCAACATTAGGGTCGGTAGTCATAGAGATGAGTATTTGGTTCCATCAGTTGTTTTCTGACATTACAGTTACATTGAATCAATTCTGTCATAAGTATGTTGGCTGAACATTCATCAGAATTATTACTTGTTGCATACAGCTCTCAACTTGTTCATCAATTCACGATGCTAAGCGGTGTGCAAAGCTCTTAGTCCTTGTCCCAGAGGCTTTGCATGGAAAGGCATCTTGACTTACAGAGTATGATTTATAACTGCTGCAAAAATATGAATTATTTTTTTCCTCACAAAAAAAGCTGTGCTCACATAACTGCGTAAAATCACTGTTTTTCTCTGTGTTGATGTTGACTGTTACAGCAGAGATTTCCTTCTTTTGCAGGGCAAAATGTGCCTTCAGCATGGTATTCTTGGTACATGAGACATTACAGCATCTTTTTATCCAGATTTCCTTGCAGATTTCTGAGTATAATTTGACCTGACACTGGTCAAGCATTGTGACTTGTGTGGCCTTCCAGGAGTGGTGTGTAAGCTGATATTTGCACCAGACTCAGGAGTGTGACCAGTTTGAAAAGGGCTGAATGACTGTGCACAGGCAATCACAGGAGTGTTGCTGGACGTGTGACTGAAGCCTGAATCAGCTCATTGCATTAGTCATTTGTCAAGCAAGTGGATCTTCTCCCACACTTCTGGCTTTGTTTCCACATGGGGATCTCTAAGGAGGGTTAGGTCATCCTTGTGTCCTCTGAGGGGAAGATGGAGGTTTTTTACTTTTCTGCCTTTTCCACAGCAGTTATGTTCTTCTCCCCTCCTGGATGCTCAGCTGTGCCAAAAACCTGCTATCCTGACAAGATTTGTAGCTGTTCTTTCTTGGCAAGAGTGTTGGGCAGGGTTATGTCAAAGCACTTTTGGCCAAAAAAGAAGCTGGAATGCCTGTCAGTCACAAATCAATTCAGAGAGTGGCTCACTGGGTTTGTGACACTTGGAATTTATTTGCATTTATCCAAAATCTTACCAAAACTACTGCATTTCTGAATTTTTACAGTCAGGCTTAAGGCAATGCTGTGTCTGTGTTTTGCTTTTTTAGTGTATTTTAATATGTCTGCCTCAGATGCTGTCCCTTATCTCATGGTGATTCTAAAAGCTGGTAAAGGGCCCTGTTTCAGAGGAAGTGGGGAAAGAAAGGCACTTATGTCTTTGATTATAAGAATTTTTGTAGTAACCATTTTTGCTCCAACATCTGCCAGGCTGAGCTAAATGAGGAGCAGTGATTAGCAGACATGAACTGAGAAGGGAGAAAATGCTTTAATTGGAATTCAAAGGCACTGATCTTCACGGGAGGGGTCATCCTGCATTCCTGTCAGCTGGCATGGTTTTCTACTGTCAGGGAATCTGACTGTACACTTTATAAATGACTATTTACTGTCTTCAACCCCTCTTTTTCTTAAGTTACTCCAAGTTATTTTGGACTTTAGGACAATGGTAGAACTTTATATTTGGAAGGATATAATCCCCATTAAATACTGATACTTACTTTGACCTCACTCACCTGATCTCACAATTTGTTTACCTAATTTAATTTTAAATGCTGTTCTAAAGTTTTGTGGCAGGTAGAAATCAAACTATCAGTGTGGATCTTTCTGTTTTGTTCTTGTTGTCTGTAAATGCTTTGCTCAAAAGGCTATTGCTGTAGAAGTCTGAATATTTTTAGGATGTGTACCCAAATGTGTATTTCTAAGATGAAATGCTTGTTTTGTTTCTGGGGGTGTTTTGGGCTGTCCCTAGCTCCGTCACGCAGACGTGGTGCTGTTTGGCAGTACGAAACCCGATGATGTTCCTGTGAGCTGGATAAAGCCCGGGGCCACCGTTATCAACTGTGCTCATGGTCTTCTGTCAGGTAAGAGGTGATAAAAGGTAACAGTTCTTGCAAGTGGTGGACAGTGAGCCTTTGAGATGTGTGTGGCATCTTGGTGACAGCCTAGTGTGGTTGAAAGCTGCATCTCTGCTGGAGGGCCTTTAAAGATGTGTGTTCAGGGCATGTGTACACCTTTCTCTGATGTATAACTAGGGAAAAGATGTTAGGTGAGAGAATGAATGTTGGAACTGATTCCTCATACCAGGGTGGTTAGGTAAGTGGTGACCCAATGGATTCAGAGAGTTCAGAGGGAAGACTTTTGGGTCATCTGATGAGCTATTATGTAGTGCTGGTTTGTACAGTGTCTTATCCTGTGACTTCTGTGGACTCACCCAGAATATAGGAAAAGGAGAAGGGAATAAATATCAACTGCAAAGTGCTGTGAAACTGTCTGCAGAGAGTGGTGCAGGGGGAGTACAGAAATCGTGTGTAGTTAAAAAGAGGCAGAATATCTCCTGCAGTAACTATTCCTACAAAAAAGGGTCTAGATTAATCTCCTTTCTTTTCCCCTAACTTGTTGTGGAGGGTGTATGTGCTCCATAATATCTCAGTTGAAAAAATATTACAGAATTTTCTTAGGAATAAAATTAAGAAATTTTCCCAGAAGTTACTGTGCTGCTAGAATAACATGTAGTAATAGTAATAACATGTAATTTTACATCTCTTTAAGTTTCTTAAAATTCTATGAAGGTATTTGGATATTTTCTAGGTTTTTGGTGTGTATATGAACTTGACTGCTCAGCATCCCAATGAGATTATGCTGCAAATGAATAGGAAAATGAAGAAGTACATAGATAGCATGACAGGTTAACCTGGGGTTTTTCTTAATCTTATCACAAATGTACTAGATTGACATCTATTGGTACAAAATAGTGGAAATGGGCATAAAGCTGAGAAAACCTAATTGCATGGGTTTTAAACTAGGGATATTCCCAAAGGGCAAATTAAGCAGACGCTCCATGCAGAGCTAATGCAAAATCAGGATCATAATAAAGCAGCTGTTGTTCCCATGCAAAGCATGGCTTTAGCAATAGATTTCTTTCCTTGTCTTTCATGATATCCTCCTGACTTGAACAGACACTGCAGGTGTGGAGAACTGGGTTATTGTTCACTTGATGGTCTGAAGGCATTTGGACATTCATTGTCCACCTCCTGAAGCAGATCTGTGATCCTACTGAGGATCTCAGGGGTGGGTACCAAGCTTCGTCCCTTCCTGATGCTGCACAAGTTGCCCAAAAATAATACATGTTTTCTTTTTCCTGGACTAGTGACTAGGAAACTCCTTGCATCTCTAATGCCCATTTGCTTCCCCTAGGGATTTTTGGATATAAATGTTAAGTAAATGTAAGGCAGGGCTTGGCACACAGGTCTCTTCAGCAGGTACCCAGCCTGCTAGTATGACACAGCCTTACATGAAGGAGGAATGGGGGTGAAAAGGAAAGAAATAGAGAAGAGAGGGAGTGCTGGTACAGCAGTCATACCTATAAATCAATAAACCAAAAGGAATCTCCCCTCTTCATTTTAATCTTGCAAGTAGAAACCTCTTACGTGGCAGACTTGGGGTAGTTCTGACAGGGTGGCATAAGCCATTCCGTGCAGCCTCAGTGAGCAGCAGGAGTGACTGGACTCTCCCAGCACTGTGTGCTGCCTGATGCAAGTCCCTGTTTCAGATACCTAATTCTCTCCATTGAGGAGTCTGAGCCTTCACAGGTCTAAAAGTTAAACAGTATAATTGCATGCTACATCTTAAGAGTTAAATATGTTCATGCCTTAGTTGCTCTAAAGAAGTTCTCTAAAAGAGTGTTAGAAGAACTGCATTACATACCACAGAATCATTCATTCCTAATGCAGGAAATGTAAGATTTGGCATAAGCATATACATTTGTTTGCATTTTTCAAGTTGTAGCAATGCGCTTTGTTTTAATTTTTTTTGGAAATACAGCATGAGATTTTTATCAAGATAATTTAAATGGAACTTATCTACCAAATGTCTGTCTGTCTTTATGGTTATGCTTTTGAGGTTGTCAGAACCTTGGAGAAAATCCGAAATTACAGCAGAAAGGCATTATACCAGCTGTAAAAATGTTGGTCTCAAGGCTTACTAGAGAGGTACATGAAACACAGGTGTCTGACAGGAAGAATGCACTTAGTTTAATTGCAAGATGTTTGTGGAAAACCAACTGTGGAGTAGTTGTGACCTTGGAGAAACAACTGAATCTTATAACTGACTCTTGACTTCCACGGAATCTGGCTGAGGTGCTTGGAAATTGTTCTGGATTTTTTCTTGCTTTAGAAATGTCCAACTTGACATCTGTGGGGTCGCAGGAGCTAAATGAAGCCTGAAAGCAAGAATGGTCATGAAGTAACTTTTGTTCTTGCTAGATGGTGGCTAGATTTCCAACTTGTGTGGGTGTACAGGTCGTCTAACACACCGCATGTTTTAAAAGTAGTCAGAATTTGCAAGGACATAGCTGAACTGGGGAAATGTAATGTTTTAAATCAGGAGAGTGGAGATAAAAGTGCTCACTCCAAAGTAACAATTCTTTTTAAAGTTTGTTTGTTTTTTTTTATTAAAGGTTTTTAAATTATCACAGTTTTAAATCATTCTGCAATTTTCTGGCAGTGCAACATCTGCTTCTGTTGCACTGACAGTCTTGGAATCAGGTGAGTGCTGGTAGTGTCTTGCAGGAATATATCCTTTATATGTAAATGTATGGAAATGAAAATAACTTTCTGAACAAAACTTAAGCATGCCAGAATTATTTGGGATTTGATGTCCAATTCCTTTGGTATCACTTGAAAGCTGAAGCCCACATGGTTTAAATATGTTAGTGGGAAATTCAACCATTTCCCCACCTCTTCTCTATTCTAAGCTGCCTGAGCAGACAGGTTGCACCTGACAGCAGTTCTCACTCATCTACCTGTACAATAGGGTATGAGTCTGAGGAGGGAGTGCAATGTCTGAAGTTCAGCTGATCTGACCATAGTCCAAAGCAGAGAGTGCTATTCCAGCTTCCATCTGGAAAATTTATCCTAAGAGTGCTGTTGCAATCCTGTGATTGTCTTGCTAACTCTGTGCGTGCATGACTTTCACCTCTAGCTTCACCTTTACCCCTGTAAAAGCCTGGTTAGCCATTTGTGGGGTGACTGTGTAGCATAGGCAGTCTGAGAGAAATAGTTTATTGAAGGGAATTGTCTAATTCTAAAATGTATTTACACACATGCTAGCTCTGCCCTGATAAAAATAGTCATATTAAGCCAAATAACATAAAAAGTCGAAATGTTTCTGTAAAGCACAGCTGTCTGAAAGGGGGTTTTAAACTTCATTCTTCCTACTTCATTTGTCTGTTTGGCAGCTCTCCCAGCCTGGTCCCAAAGCAACAAGAGTCAGCTTATGACTGTAATAGACTATTCCAGTAAAACTCCTCTGTCTAAATCTAAAGCTGAGCATCTCCAGAAGAAATTGTTTGTTTGTTTGTTTGTTTGTTTGTTTTAATTGCAAGTATTAATGCAAGTAGAAGGATTTTTCAAACACTTTCTTAATTAGAGTTTAGTATGAGGATTGTATCCTTCAGCTTGGTTAACTTTGTCACTGACGTGTAGATGCCTGCTGGCAGGAAAGTTGGAGAAAGGGTCGGGAAACACATGGAATGTGGCTGAGGGTGTCTGCAGAGAGGGTCTCTTGCTCCCTCAGTGATGAGTGTGGGCTGTAGCTGCCACCCTGTCTCCAGTCTGAGTGTTCTGTGCCCTGCTGCTCTGGGACCCTTGTTGTGAGGGGTGATCATGCAAGGAAATGTGAACCTTTTATGACCAGTAGAGAAGGAGTGAACAGAGCAAGAGCCTGACCAGGTCAGGGTTTGCACTTCAGTTCCCCCGTGGCAGAAAGGTTAAAGCTGTCAGCATACAGTTGTTATTTTTCTATTACAGTTATGTCTACGCCCTTCAGAATAGGGCTATAGCTTTGATATGCCCACAGAGGCTAGGATGTGAATTTTGGAGAAATTGTGTCTAGATAGAAGTCAATGAGCAACAACAGAAGAACAAGCCAGAAGAAGGATTACAGCAAAATGACAAAATACTGTGTTTAACTGGGGTAGTTAATGTATGATTTATCATTTGATATATTGCTACCAGAAAGAATTCTGTCTCTGAAATTAAAGTCACTCTGAATTGTGTAGAATGCCTACTTTTAATATCATGCTGATGAAGATAATTGTTGCTATTCAAAAGGATTTACATATAGTGTTTCCAAGTTATAATAATCCTGTATGGTATTTGTGATCATTTCATTGTTCTCGCTCACTGTAATGTGTGTGTCAAAGAGAAGACAGTCTTTACTATGCTCATTTACCTGTTCTGTTTAAGAATGTATGTGGCTTTTCAGAAACAGCTGTGTGATTTTTTTTTGTGTGAGTTTGTGTAATATGTTTCAAAGCATACAATTACTCTCTGATTTTCATAGTATAGTCGTCCTTCTGGGTGATTTCATTTGAAGCCACCTATAATTTTGTCTGTAATATAGTTAAGTTTCAAGTCAGCATTCAGAATTTTTTGATTTGGACGTAACTTTCAAATACACATGCTCCCACTCAAAAAGGATTTGTGATTTATTAGTGCAATACTTATATTTTTCAGAGAAACATAACTGTGGTCAGCAGAACAACCCTGCTGCTGAAAAAACTGTTGGTTCTCTTGTAGTAGCAATGAGAATGCAGGTTGGTGTACCTTTCATTGTTGTAGATTTGTTGCTCTTTCTGTAAATTGCAGAAATTTCTTCTACAGTTTATATTTTAACTTTTGTTTTGCTCTTTCTAACATCTTATCTGACTTCCATTTTAATAGCAACTCTTAATCAGATAGAGTGATACCTATCTGATTTATTACATTTATCTGATTACAATAATGTTTAATTAGAGAAAGGTAAATTAAAAGTCAGACATCTCTTAATTCTGGTTAATACAGTAAAGCTTGGCAGAAGCACTTGTGTCAATAGGCTAATGTCACTCACTCTGGAAAGACTGTGAAAATTAATTGTATCTGTCTGCATTTTTGCATTATGATGTATAGAGAGTCCCAAAGTTTGTTATTTAATTTTGGAAACAACATGAGTCAATCAATGAACAATCAGTATCTTCCATTATTTTTAAGGCATGAGAGAACAGAAATTCTCCAACTTATCAGAATAAAATGTCCAATTGCCTAATTAGAGACTCTTCTCTGCATGTGTTAATGGAGTTGTTTCTTTTTGAAATGTGGTCAAACAATAGAAAAGTGGCTCTTACTTTGTTCTAAAACCATGAAATGGAAAATTTTTTAAGTTTCAGGGTTTTTTGTTAGCCTTTGCCATAGAGAGATTGTTTGAAGTTAATGTTCAGCATTTATGATGCAGCTGTTGTCTGCTGTTTGGTTTTTTCAAAATCAGAACATGGTAAAAAACATGGAGCGATGGATCCAGTCCCAGCAGTACAGGAAGTGGGACCTCCACTGTTTGAAACTGCAGCCCCTCTCCCCAGTGCCCAGGTAAGTGCTTTTTAAAGAAAAAATAATGAAAAATATTTTTAAAAAGAGTAAGCAAGTGTAACAATCTAAAAATACTCTGTGCAGTTTTTAATCTTACGTGGACTCTATGTTGTGCTGTTCTCTTGTATGCTTCATCGTGGCCATGTGCTTCTGTTTGCTGTCGATTTTTACTTTGATGATATGCATTGGAGCCAAGCTTTATTTTAAGAGGACCTAAAGGTGGAAGGTTTCATTGACAGAAGTAGGAGAAGCCTTGTCCAACACCAACAGAAATATAAGACTAGAAGTTCCTAATGGCTAAACCCTGATGTAGGAAGGTGTTTAATTAAGGTTCAGTGATTGCAATGGCATTTGAGTTTGTATTTATTTTCTTTCCTCAGTAGAAGTACTTTCTTCTGTATTAGACTTTTAAATTCCTGTGTGGGTGTGAAAAGCAGGAAGCATATTTATTCTCATAGCCAGAATCTTTTCAATCAGTTCCTGTCATTCACTTCCCAAGGCCCCTGTCTGGGCCTCAGGGATTTCAGGTCTGCCTTGGCACGATTGCTGACATCTCTGACATTTAAAGCAGCCTGAGCTCTTTACTGTGCTAAAGTGCTTTGCTGTGAGTTGGGTGACAGAGCGGGGAACCAATGGCTTGAAAGTGAGGAAAGTGTCAGCATTCCTTTGTGCATGTTGGTACGCCTGCTTCTGCAGATGCTGAAGGAACCTCACACCAGAAGAAAGTCAGAGAGAGATGGAACTGCATAGTCTGGAGGAGAGGAGGATCTTATCAATGTGTCTAAATACAATGACACAGAGAGGAACAAAGCAGGCTCTTTTCAGTGGAAGCCAGTGACAGAACCATAGGCAGTGAGCACAAACTGAAGGAAGCTCCAGGAAACTCCATCTGAACATCAGGAAATACTTCTTCACTGTGAGGGTGACCAAACATCAACACAGATTGCTCAGCGTGGTTGTGGAGTGTCCATCCTAGGAGATATTCAGAAGCCACCTGGACATAGGCAACTAACTAGCTCTAGATGCCTCTGCATGAACAGGGGGGTTTGACCAGATGACTTCCAGAGGTCCCTTCCAACCTCAGCCGCTCTGTGATTCTGTAATTCTGAATCCTACTCATGTCTTTTTGGAAAGCTGCGACAAAATGTTGTATTTTTTAAGCATTTTGATTTACTTTTCACTGTCTCTTAAAACATTTTAATGGGAATGGACACAAATGTGATTTACACCAGAGATGCCAAAAGAATGAGTTTTCTTTTGTAAGCAGGGGAACAAGGGGACAGAAATGCTTGAGCTTTTTCTGGGCTAGCATGTAACATTTCTAGAATTGAAGCAAAAAAAACCCTATCCTTAAATAATACAATAAAAATATGCAATGTCATGAGTGTGATGGTAAAAAAAACTTTCAAAAAAAGTATTCCAAACCCTCTCTATGACATTGTGTGTTTAGTACATAAATAATTACATAATTAATAAATAACGGTGTGTATATATATATATACACACCATATATATGTATAGTATAGTATATATTATATAATTAGTAATAGGACTTGCACTTATCTGCTAATTCTATAGCTTTGTCTTTTTTTCTTTTAAATGTAAAGAAACCCTTCAGATAGGAAGTATCCTGTAATAAAATGTAAGCTTGCAGCAATATACCATGTTGTGTAGAAACAGATGGAGTTTCATTGAAAGTGAGGCAAAGCTGCTTAAGCATTAAAACTAAGAACATCTGCTTTTTGATTTCTGTGAGATCTGGGCTGAAGTATTTCCAAATATATTGGAAATGGAATGGAAAAATTTCTAACAGTAAGCAGCAAAAAAAAATAAATATCAGGTGAGTAGATGTAGATGTAGATGTAGAACTCCATCTCTTAAATTTTTCTGCATTTTGTAAATTATCACTTTGCATTGTCAGTGATGGACTTCTTGCTTAACAGTTTTCATTCATGCAGAAGAACCACTTTTGCACATCTCCTGCAATACTGAATAACTTAACATATCGAATAATTCTGGTATTTCCAATACAGAGAATATATTGTCAGATTAAAAGAGTCATCTACAAATACAGGCTTCTAAGGTCCAGGTATAACCGAATCTTTAATTTCCTGTGTTTTCAGAAGGTAGATTAAGTAGGAGGAAAAAAATGCAAATTACCTTTATCATATTCGTCTACATCTTTCTCCTCTTGCTAAATGCATTGATTATTTTAGTAGGAGAATAGTCATCCTGAAAACTTCCCTTTCTTAGATCTTTAAGGGATTACACTGCCATCAACTCAGGAAGAATTTTCTGTGACTTGAGTTGTTTACATATAGTAAGTTCTGAGTGAAAACTTCAGATGGTCTTTGCCATGTGGTGTTTGTAAGCCACTCCATCTCGAGTTATTGTTAAATTTTTATGGCTGTTTGAAGTCGCCCATAAGAAGCCAAAGGTGTATCCTTCTATGAAAGAGGATACAATTAGTATGTCTTTGAAAGAAAGCAGGTTCCAGGTTAGTTCTGTGATTGAGTAACTCTGTGTCCTGTAGTACTGGATTATGTCATTGTTTGGGTGGATGGTTTCTGGGTTTCACTTAGCAGCTGCAGGCTGCAAAAGGGGGACACTTGAGAACTATAAATGAATAATGGAGCCAGTTTAGATTTTCTCAAAGAATTGCAAGCGATTAAGTTGGCACAGACTGATCATTTGCTGGTGGATGCAGAATGGCCAAAGTCCACACACAGGGCTGAGATCTGGTAGTAGTTTTATGTTCACTGAATATTTAAGGTCTTACAGAATGTTTGAAAGATCAGGACATGAACTTTCATGCCACTGCCAGTTTCTATCTTTAAAATACTGTGATAAACTGAAACTACAGGAAGAAATTTAGCCTGGTTAGGCTGAAAGTAATTTTTTAAGTTGTTTTTGTGGTAATGTGAGCAATTCAAAGCCCAAGGAGACAATTCTTCATATCCTGTTTGCCAGCCCCTAGGCTCCCATGCTGCAGGAGCTTACAGGTGCTACACACTTATGTGGACCCAATGGGCAGCTAGGTCAAGCTCACAAAGGAAAAATCCATGATGAAGTATTAAATCCAAAGACCTCAGGTTGTCCAGGTCAGGAATTGCAGATACAGTAGTGTTCCCTGCAGCCACATCCCCTCTGGCAATCTGTGCGCTGCCGCTCACCCTTGCTGGAGATAGTTTGTAAGGTCACTGGATGTCCTGTCTGGGCCCCGTGCTTTAGACTCCTGCTCTGTGGCCATTCTTAGTTTAGCTGTGTTTTCGAAGTGCATGAGTTGGTCTTCAAATGCCTTGTTTCCTTTAGTGCCCTCGTGGGGGAGTAGTGATGTTGGTGCTGCCTTCGGATGAAAGGCGCCGCGTGCACGAGCTTTGGGTTCAGTGAATGTGTTTGTGTGACTCTTGGCCAAGGAATGAATGCACTTTTTAGTAAATTGTATGTGCTGAAATATGCTGTGAGGGAGGAGAACAAAATGGAAAAACAAACCCAGAAACAGCCATTCCAGTGGGACATGCTTGAGCATCCAGCAGACACGTTTCTAGCTTGATATGAAAGCATTATGTAATATTTGGAATCTGATTAAACAAGAGCTCTCTGTGAAATTGTAACAATTAACAAACACTGTACGTGATTTTCAATGTTATATTAGGTGTTAGCTAATATTTAGGTTTGGTTAATAAAATGTGAGAGAGAAATGAAAAACTCATTACAGTAACTCCATTGTTGGATTATTTGCTGTTGTTTAGTGCTCTGTTGTCGACCACCTAAGCTGAGAGAAATCTCCTGGCCCCTATTTGTTTTCTTTTCCAGTGATATTGAGATTTCCCGAGCACAGAGTCCAAAAGCTGTTGATGTACTTGCCAAGGAGATAGGATTGCTTACAGATGAAATTGAGATCTATGGCCAAACCAAAGCCAAAGTACGTTTGTCCCTGCTGGAAAGGTTAAAGGATCAACCAGATGGAAAATATGTTCTAGTTGCTGGGTAAGAATGCTATGTAGTGTCATTAATGTCTGCTGTTTCCACTCTTATTAATATAAACATGCAACTTACATCTTTTTTATACTCTGCACAAGTAAGAATCTTGAATGTTTTCATCTGTATGTTTCTCTTCTGAAAGTGAGCAGGTTTTAAACTTTTTGAAGTAGAACAACTTTTCTTCCAAACTGTTATTATTGAAGTAAAGTATATTTTATAAAAGGTAATTTGTTCTATGATTCTGTGAAATGTTGGTGAGTGGAGTTTTTCTTACTGTTTTATCAGAATTTTAAATGTTTAGCTTGGATATTTAAGGCTGCCTGTATTGTGGCTGTTTATAAACAAACATTAACAGAAGCTACATGCTAATCTGTTGATATTAATAATAAATACTTTTTTTATTGAAGAGCAGATTACAAAGTTTAAAAAGCCATGTTTTTTCTCTGAAATGTAGACATGTCTCCAGGCAGGCTTATCCTGCTTGCTTTTCCCACGATTACAGCAAATGCAATGCTCAGCAGGAATTATGCACTTCTCTTCTGAAGAGCTTCAGGTTTTTCTTGCATTCAGTGACACAACTTTTCTCTCACCCAGTTTACTAAGTGGAAACTTCTGCTTGTGAACAAACATGTGAAGGTTTTCATTAATATTTAAATTTCAGTGTGTTCTTTATATTCTGAGTTACTCTATTGGTTGCTTCCTTTTAAATAAAACCACACAGGTTTAAAACGCAGTTTGGCTGATCCAGGAGAAAACTGTTGTTAACCACCTTGATCTACCGATTCCTCACCTTGGTTAGTGTTTCTCGAACTGCTTTACTGCCTTCCTCTGGGAACAGCTGGATTTCTGGCACTGTCTGAGATGGAGCTGTTGCAGACTGAGACTCGATGTCACAAAACAAGGCAGGCAAGATATGAAGCTTTCCTTAAAGCTATGTGATAGAAGTCCAGCATTAAAGATATTCCTGGAGGATGATGGAGCAGTTAAGAGAAGGAAATAATAGCTGGTTGAGCTTGGTCTCCTTTGGCAGAGTTTTATTTTGGTTTTGGTTTTGTTGTGGCATTGGAGAAACAAAAATAGGTTTGGTATTTGACTGAGTTTGAAGAAAGTTGCTGCCGTGTATTTTCATACTCATGATGTCAACAGCATCAGTTATCATCATGCTGCAGACCAATCCAGACTTCCCTAGCAACAAACCTCTCATAGAAGAAGTGAAGATGTCTGGAGGTGCAAAGATAGCAAGTTTCAAAGCCCCATTTGGGTGGATTTTAGTTGTGTCAGATAGCATGCACTAGTGCTTACTTTTCTTCACACTGCTTTGTCTCACATTCTCTTCAAAGAGGGTATCTCAAGCAGTTGGCACAGAAGGAAGTGCATCTACATGTGGAAGAAATGCAGTTGTTTTGACCAGAAAGATGAAAAGCTGGCAAAAAGTAGAAAATTGCATCCTCTCATAAGTTTACATAAAATGTACCAATACAGAATGGTGATTCAGAAACAAAGGACTGGGCTTGGTAGATACCCAACCTGATGATGCAATATGTTGTTATTTGTAACATCTCTGAAAGTCACTGCATCTTGTGGGGTTAGTGCAAAGCCACATCTGCTGAGGAGTGCCTGGGCAAGGTCGCTACAACAGTGGGAACATTCTCTTCTGAGAGAGTTCAAAGCTTGACTTTGAAATATAGTACATATAAAATATACATTTAATGTGTGTTTATATGCTCTCAGCTGCTCTCCTTTGCTGAAATGGCTGTAGCAGATGACAATGATTTTAAGAAAAATAGGGAGCTCTGTCTGATGGGGAAACGTTCAATGCAGTGAAAATCAAGTATCACTGAAGTGTGAAAATTGGGAGTGAAATAGGATGCTCATTTGCCTTCATTCTCTCCCTTTTCACGGCCAGGTCAACCAGAACCTGCCATTTGGATTATTATGTTTGTTCACAATAACTAAAGATACTTAAATTTATTTTACAATGATGCAGTATAGGTCTTCAGAATAAATATTTTCAGTGTTTCAGAGGAAACATTTAAGATATTTGCCTATACTTATGGTTCTGGTGGAAATATTTGTAATGTACGATGAGAACTTCTTGTGTGTGTGTGTGTATTCAAGAAACTGCAGAATCTCCAACATTCATCCATGATGCAGCCAGGAACATTTGTGCCTTTTATTGCACATTCAGATTTAAGTGTTTCACAATGTCTAGGAATTTATAAATATTTACTGCAAATGCATGTCTAGTTTATTCCTGATATGCTAAAGAACAATCTTCTTGTTCTGAACTGCAAAATGCAACTGAAATGTACCTTTTTATCTCTGAGGATGGTTGTATTTATGGCTCTTTAAAAAGTTGCTAACTGCAAAGTCTTTTTTGTTCTTCCTAAATGCAAACAAATATGGCTAAGTGTCTCATCCAATATAAACTTTGTATGCTGAAATATTGCAGTTTGATTAACAGATCACAACACTCGAAAATAGGATGAACACTATTTCTTCACAAATTCCATTTACTTCTGTATGGAAACCGTCCTTTTCTCTTTTTTTTTTTCTTTTTTTTTTTTCATTCTTGATTTTTTCTTTATTTTTCTTTGTCTGTGTTTGGCATGCCATAGGGCTCATGTTAAGACATTTTGAGGGCAATTATCATGGAGTAATTGGTTCTTGGGCATCAACTGCCTGTAGACAGGATTTTAGTGTGCTAAATAATATGTCCCAGGATCTGTTAACTCCAACTGCCTCCCATCATTGCCAGCTGAGGGCATGCAAATGAATGCAGCTTGTGCTTGACCTAGGAGCTAAGTTTAGTGTCCAGGGTAACCTAATCAAGCACTCAAGCATGTAGATGGCATATTCACAGGCACAATATGAAATTACAGCTGCAATTTGGTAGAATCAATGTCTGTGTGTGTGTATGTTTCAGCATCTTGTTTCTAAATGCTCCAATGCTTTGGCTTTTAGTGGATAGTTCTGGAAACTTGTTCACGTCAAAAATGCAAGATGACGAAAAATAAAAAGTGGGAAAATTATGAAATCCAAAGCTGTTTTTAACGAGAAATGTGTTGGATTTTGAATGCTGGAAAATTTGAATCCTAACATTAATAGATTGGTCTGTGATGAACTACCTTTTCAAAAAGGTAAAAATGGAGGAAAACAAAAATGGATTGTATTTCTTTTTATTGTGTCTCTTGGGCTGCAAGGTGCTTAAAAGCTAAGAAGAAAGGAAAACAAAAATTAGAGGAAAGATACAGGGAAGAATAAGAGGGGAAAATACCCCTGTGTTGATGCCCTGAATTGTCTGACAGTCCAAAGAAAAGTCATAGTTGAGACAGTTGTCATGTATTGGTCATGTCATTACACAGCTCCTGATTGGGATTGCCTTGTATGAGTCTGTAGGGGATTATGTTTGTAGTGGAGGATTCCTTAGTTTGTTCCTGTCTTTGTTCAGTCATTTTAGCTTCATAGTGATTGCTGTGCTTTTGTATTTGGAAGCTCCAGTCACAACCCAGGGATGCCACTGCAACATTGTCATAACCCCATCTCCATGAGGTGACAGCAGTTGCAACACTTCTGTGCTCAGAAATACATTTCTGACTGTTGTCATCTAGGATGAAAGATGTACATAGCTGCGAAATCAGTTGCCCATGGTGTCCATAGCCTGGCTGTGCAGGTTTCCATGTGGATCACCAGAATTACAAACTCATTAAAATCTTTGAATCTGCTGATACCTAGGAGTTGAACATAGGAAATTTGAAAGAGAATTGTCACATATCCAGTAAAGTTCTTGCTGGAGTCACAGTGGCTGGTGTAGCTGTGAGGAGGTTACAGCTAGTGCAGTGTCTCCCTGTTTGTTTATTTCCTCTTTGGGAGACCTCATGTAGCTTTCCCACAGAAACAGCTCTGCTGTAAGCTAATGTGATGTATAACAAACAAACAAAAAGTCTGCGTATTCTTATCTTTGTTTTGATATACATAAAGAGGGAAGGCTTTCCAATGTTATGGAGAACTTACTTTGCCAAGGAGCTGATGACTGCTTGGTAGGTGGCGAGGTTTAAGGCGGAAAATTATTGGGGGGTTTCTGTGTTTTGATTGAAAACATACTAAAGAAATTTGAAGAATAATGCAAATGGCTGTTAAAGTCTCTTGAAGTTCATTAAAATTTATTGCATTTTAAAGGAGGTTTTTCCTCAATTTGCATAAGCTTAAAACACAATTGAGCTAAAGTTAGCCATTGGCAGCTGTAATTTTATACCCATGTGAGCAAGTGACCTAAGCTGCAAGAGTGCAGTGGCGTAGCCAGCAAAAACAGTTCAATGTCCACAAAACAGCTTAAGTGGATCATTTTATTTATAAAACCCAATCAAAGTAGAGCAGGTACAAAAGGAAAGATATTTAAAATGAGCTTTTGAAGGAAAATTATTGGAATAGAATTTTCTTTTCATTTCAGGCACTTTTTTTTTTTTTTTTTCTTTTAACTAAAGTTTAAAGCTGAGATTTTGGTGACTGTTGAAACAAATAAATAACTGTTTAGCTCTTGAGGTTTCCTGCCAGTTTAATCAATGAGCCGGGGTGTGTTTCTCCTTTTGCTTTCTAGAAAAAGATCAATCTCATAGAAAACTCCCAGTGCTTTCTGTTTCATATTGTGTAGTCATTCTAGAATAGGCCAGACGAGTTACCAGAGAATTTTAGTAACGTCATACTTGATTGTGAGTTGTTTTCTTCTGTGACAGGTAAATATTCTTTATGCTACCAACATGCATTCAATTTGTCAATTGCAATTTCCTTTCCTTTGCTGGATAGGAGGCTGCATCTTTGATTTTGCTGGTTTCATAAGAGTTGTAAAGAGTCCCTGTGCTGCTGTGCATGCCAGATCAGCCACCTGACACGTTTTGAGCTGAACCAAGTAAATTACTAGGGATGGTGTCTTTGAATTCTTATGAGTGTGAACTTCATATGTCTGATGGTCAAAAATAGAGGTAGCCACCAAGAGGATGACCTGCAAATGCAAATTTTTCTGTTACTAGTGGAGCCATTTGTGCACTGAATTTTTTGGGTCTGTGGGATGTTCTTTACTGGTAACATCCAGTAAACAATTATGGGTATCTCTTTCATGGTAGGATACTTTTCTTTTGGGTGTTTTGTTATTGTTTTTTCTTTTTGTTTTGTTGTTGTTATTTTTAAATAATAGATAGCTTCAAGAGTTTTTACCTTGATAAGTCTTTGAACAGAGTAATGCCTCAGGATTACTCATATATTCCTTGAATCTGGTTTTAATGCACAGGAGTAAGAGGATCAAGTAAATGAGATTAGGACAAAAGACAAAAGTGAACAAGATAGTAGGAGAAGAAGGGGTAAGGAGAAAGCATGCTAAGAATTATTTGAATGGGTTTGGGGAAACCAGTGCTAGAACAGTAGTCAGAAGGTGAAACTGGTAGTAAAAGTGAGTTAACCTAGCTGTGGTGCTCTGAAAGAAACACATTTGTACAAAAGCACAAAGGATCCCAGGACAAAAAGGAGGTGAGAAAAAGAGTGGTGGGAAAAAAGGAAGCTATCCTTGTGGCAGCAGTAAAATCCTGAGGGCTCCCTGTCCTGACAATGTGGAGATTAAAAGTATCTTTTCTTCTAGGAACTGCAAACTTGAAAGTAAAAGAAATGAAGTAGCATTCTGTGCTCCTGTGGTAGATCAGAAGGAAATAAGAAGGCCTAGTATGGATAAAAAAAGACAGTGACCAAAATTGCTTTTGAGAGTATATAAAGGATATGCTCTAAATCTCCCACCTTTCTTTTTGGCTCTACATAGATATTTTGCTAGAATTCTGTGAATTCCTTTTTAAGTCAAAGAAGTGTCATTCTAGGATAATGAAATAGTCTGAACAGTAAGTTATTGATGATGTTTTAGAATCTGATGGTTGGTGAGCACAATGTTACAAAATGTGGGAGCAAATTGCTAAAACCAAGTGCTCAAAGTAAGTGGCCCATGGTCACATAAGAGTAGTTCAAAGCGTAGACTTCAGGGAATCTCTTACAGATGTGCTTAACCCTATTGATTTCACTGAGACTTTTGTTAAAAGACTGCTTTTCTGAACTGTAATTTATTTTTTTTTTTGCTAGAACAATATAAAAATGTTAATTTGTCTTGCTTCCAAACTGTCCAAATTTTTCCAGACCTATCTATCCAGGACATCTTTTTTAAAGTAAAAGCCAAGGATCTGATGATGCTGTAAAAGATAGATTTGTGAAAAGTTAACATTTTTCATCTATTTTTTTTTTGTGGGACAAAGAAGTGGTTTTACCAATCTGTGAGCTGACTGAACTGAGCTGATTCTTACAATTACACTGTTTCTGTGCCATTTGAATTGGGATCTGAGGATAGCAATATCTTGGGAAAATTACTAGTTGGGGAAGGAAGTGCTTCTAATTAGATCTAGATGTTTCAGCTTGAGTTTTGAGGAGGTCACAGGATAATGGTTCCCCTTTGACTAGGATCCATGTGCATGCTTATATTTCCTTGGGAATGAACATTAGTTCTTAACATCAGCTCACTAAAATACTTCCCTGCAGGTAGAAAAGGTACCAAAGGTATGGTTATACTTTGTCAAAAAGGAAGATTTTTGTGAGAGGTGGTGTGAGCAGAAAAAGGACTGGGACTTTCTTCTTTTGCCAATCAGAAGAAGAAATGCTACCTCAAAAGAATCATTCCAAGTGCATTTTGGAGCCATGAGATGTGTTCATACCTCAAGAAAGGAAAACAGAAAGAGAAGAAAAACCCTAACACCCCCCCCACATTTTTAAGGTGGATCATGAACAAATGTGCTGATGTTGAAAGCAGGGAGATGAACATTTAAACTGAGGTGTCTCTCATTCACTGAAGGCTGATGAAGTTCTCTACTTGCAGAATCAGCTGTCATTGTCCCTTTATTAGAGGGGGACATATAGAATAGAGTCTCCTCTATGGACAAGAATAGAGTGAGAGGTTAGAGTCTCTGATTTGAGTTTGGTGGTCTTTTTAAAATTCTGTCCTGTTTCAATCATGGTCTAAATATGGGAGCTGTAGCATGAGGTTTTTGAGCTTTTGTATGGACTATGATTGTCATTGTCCACTATTGCCCTTAAATCTCTGAAACAAAAACATACAATAAATAATGTTCAATTGAATATAGTGAATTTTGTGTCCTATTTTATTTAAAATGCAGTTGATGTGCCATTGTTGGGGGTTATGGTGACGTGGAAGCTGGAGAGGCATAGTTGAGTTCGACAAACAAAAGTGTTGGTTGTTTAAGTTAAAATATTCTATTATTTCATTCAAAGTTTGAGCAGTGGGAATAAAAGATCTCATGCATTACTGCAGAAAAATATTAATACATGCTTAGAGTATCGTGATGGATGGTTTGTTAATGAAACTGGTGAGACTTTTGTGCTGTAATAAAAATGTCTAAATTCAATATATTCTTTTTAGAACTTTTGCCAAAATAATCTTCTCTTTTTCTGCTATCATAGTAAATTGCTTAAATAGAAGACACATGTATATTAGCATTCCAGCTTGAGCTAGGGGCTAACATTGTGGCAGTATTTTTGTGAAGATAAAGTAATCTTATTGAAATTTGCTGTACAAATATTCTTCATTGAAATCAAAAGCTCTAAGTTCTGATATCCTTAGCCAGGCTGACATCAGCAAAGAATTTGATTAATCTTTTTTCTTGTTTTGCTAGAATAACCCCTACACCCCTAGGAGAGGGGAAAAGCACTGTCACAGTTGGTCTCGTTCAGGCGCTTACTGCACACCTTAACATTAATTCCTTTGCTTGTCTGAGACAACCTTCTCAAGGACCTACTTTTGGAGTGAAAGGTACATAATATTTGCAGAATCTATGACCTCTTTCAGATTAAAAGGAAATACTGGTTTTTTGCCTTTTCTAATTTATTTCTTCTTTTTTAATTTCTTAATTGCTTCACTCAGTGGATTGTCCCAGTAGTAGCATGTTTGATTTTTTAATACATATGTAACTAATAGATTAAGGCTTCTTGCACACAACTTCCTGTGCAAGGCTCATACCTATGTTCCTGCACTTAACATGTATTGATAATGTAAATAAAGCCTAAACATAATGAAAGGCAGAGGGATGTAATTAGCCGTGAGGATTTTTGTGTAAGTACACACCCTTCCAGCCACCCCTCTTCTTGGAGACTCTTTAAATATGTTTCTAAATATTACTGTCTAATTATTCCTTGAGAAAGTGCCCATGTTGGATATTTCCAAGCAATACGAGGAATTTAGCAGTTATGGTTCAGCTGTGTCAGCAGCACACATTTGGCTAGGTCTGAACATCTTCTCTCTGTTCTCCTGAGCTGTTGCCTCTAATTGTGGGCTGCTGCCTTTTTGCCTAGAAGCCCTATAAGAGCCTGAGGGCCAGGTAAGACCCAGACCAAGCCCATCTTCAATGCTGATAGGAAGTAATGCAATCTTTTTTTTACCATTTCTCAGCTGAAACTGGTGCCTAACTGGGCAGGCACTCCCCATCTGCTCTGCTTTGCTTTGCTGAAGTTTAAGTTAACAAGTTTGGTTTCAGCTGGAAGGCTCCTGGTGCTTGGTGCTTCTCAGCTAAGACTGGTGCGTGTGAGTGCTTTAATCCCTCCACTCAGCTTGTGCATAGGCAACAGCAAATTTCTTTGCCTGTTCTATGAGAGGTAGAGGGGAAGGAGTGCACAGGCGAGGGTGTGAAGGTTTCATTTGGAAGCAGTGTTTGCTTGTGACTGCTTTGTCTTTCCACCCAGCAGCTGCATGTGCATGACTGTGTCCTAAATCTGGGCAGGAGCAGAGGGTAGCCCTTAGGTAGCCAGAGCCTGTACCACCCATCATGTGTAGGCTTTCATTTCATAGCAAGAATTCCCTTTTTACTACCTGCTGAAAAAAAAAAAAAAAGCCAGCAAGATTAAAGAAATCATGTTTATTTGGGTGCGTCGCTGATCTTCTAATAGACATCAAAAAGCCAAGAATGCATCATCATTGCTGTATGTTTCACTTTGTGTTTTTAAAGGTAGTTGTTTTTTTCCAAAACTGATGTGACCATGTGCTTCCCTGTGCAGGTGGAGCAGCTGGAGGTGGATATGCTCAAGTGATCCCCATGGAGGAGGTGAGACAGCCTCAACTTGCAGTCTGTGATACAGCTTAATGGGCATGATGGTATTCAGTTGAAGATTGGACTTGATGATCTTGGAGGTTTTTTCTGACCTTAATGATTCTATGATATTCACAGTGCTTGTATGGAAATGTGTGGCAGTTAGAGAGAGTCTAATTTAGAGTTCAGCAAAATCTCTCCATGGCCAGAGTTGGTGAGGAACCACCTTGACTGTGCACAGCTTGTCCAAGCAGGGTTCTAATGTCAGCCCTGAAGTGCCATTAAAACTGACCTTCCAACTCCTTCTGTCAGACACGTAAAAGATGCAGTACCTGTGTAACACAGGTCTTGATTTAAGATGCTCATTTCAGAGTTGTCACAAAACTTTGTCAGACTTTGTATCAGCAAAGTTCATGCCTGTGAGGTTAGAGGCTGTTCTCCTGCAGCTAACAGAAAGCTGGCATATGGCCTCAAAGCCAGGATGTATGCTGTGCTCTGGGGCAGATTCAGCAGTAATCCACACCTCTGGTCCAGGTCAGATAGTAGTTAGTAACACTAAACTGATTCAGTGTTAATGATGTGGAACTGTAGCTCTTGGCTTCTTATTCTTGAAGCATTTAGCAAAGAATGAAGGTGTTCTTGACTTTGTTTGGCTTCACTTAGAGTAGTTTACCATGTACTCAGATGAAAACAAGTCTTTCATATGGCCCAGTGTATTTCCACCTGGTAATCTTTAGCCTACCCTGACAGCTGACTAATCAAAACTCCAATCTCAAGGAGACAGCAATGATTTGTGCTGCTAATTTGTCATAGTGGATTGAATTAAATATTGTCTTATAAAAAGATCTTGTTGTTTCCCCCTTCTAGTTCAATCTTCATTTAACTGGAGATATTCATGCTATAACTGCTGCAAATAATTTGCTGGCTGCTGCTATTGATGCTAGGATCTTGCATGAGAATACTCAATCTGATAAGGTGAGAGTTATTTTCTCCTATCCAGATGGTGTTTTTTATTTTCAGTTTTTCAATAAACTGCATTTCAGAGAAAAACATGTTGTTTATAATTTTATATTTTTACCATGTAAATAGTAACTGTTGCTGAAGCCATTTTATGTTCTGCTGGGAGATTTTCCATATACAATGTATTTTTCTGGCAAATAGCTATCATAAGGTAGTCTTTAAGATAAGGATCTCATGCCCAGAACATTGACAAGTATTTCCTACTGTACTAAATAGTGTAACAAAGCATGTTTTCCCTACCCATAATCCTATTGTCTTCAGTAATTTGAAGACTCACTTTAAAGTTACCAATTGCATTTCAGATGTGTAGTTGGGTATGATATACCTTAAGAGGAAGGAATTATGGGGAAAATAAACTAGATCCTTGTCCCTCTGCTAAATATATTGTGACCTTAAACAAATCTTAACTTGGGGCTTTAAAGGGAAGGGAAAAGACCAAAGGAGCCTCTTCTTTCTGTCTGCAGTATTAACACTGAGCAGGGTTATCATATTCCCTTTGCTTGGTACATTTGTACACAATGTACAAGTGTACATTTAAGCCCATTTGGAAATTACAATTGTAGTTTAAATACTTTGGATCTTGGTTAAGGTTTTAAAAGGTTCCCAGTTTAAAAATTAATATATATTTTTTTTGGTAAAACAGAGAAAACCAATAATTTCTGGCAATTCAATTTTAGACTTTTAAATCATAGACATGGCTCAGAAGCCTGCCACCTTCTCAGAATTGTTTTTTAAGTCTCTAACCAGAAGTCCACAACCTATGTGGTTAGGAAATTTGTACTGAAATTAGGTGGAATAAATTAAAAAAGACATTAGCTTTTTATAACTTTTTCTTTCAACTTCTTGTGTGTTTTTTCTAGTCTTTGTATAATAGGCTCGTTCCAGTAGTGAATGGCGTGAGAGGATTTTCTGCTATTCAGCTTGCCCGTCTGAGAGTAAGTTGTTAATTCTGTCTCTCCTCAATTATGGTGTCTCTTCATGAAATGTATTCTCTTACACAAGTTGTTTAAAAGTATTTGATGTATGGGACTGAGTTTATATAAACCCTCATGAATACATCAAGTCTAGGCTTTTTTCTGAAAGCATCATCCTTGGAGTAATAGGATCTGGGTCTGATATTATTGTTATTGTAACTAACATTTTTGCTATTCTTTTCTCCTGAAATAAACCAGTAATGTTTTTAAATGCCGTGTCTCTTCTGATGAAATGTTAGAGTTTTTTAAATACTTTTCCAATTATGGTATAGTCACATTTGAAAGCACACATTCTTTGGTTTTGCAATATTTTCTGATTTTGAAAGTATAGTATAGCATATATTTCTGGGGTTTTATTGATGTCAGTTTGATGGTGTTCTTTCTTCAAGGGTACATTTGTATGCTCAGTATATTTTTGCATCCCATCTTGCTCCCTGAATGCTTCCAGAAGAGCTTCCCGTGCAATTCATGTGTGAATAACATGTCTGGATTTGAGAGTGCCATTCTGATAAAAACCCAGAGAGGAGCACAATCCACTAGTGCAGGAGAAAGAGAATATGAACCCCTCAAATATGACCCTTAAGGACAGCTCCAGTTCTTCTGTGGCCAGTTCTGTGTTTGCTGTTGGCCTGTGAGTCCTGGCTGATCGTGTTTCAGTCATCGGACGGCAACAGACAGCTGCCATGGGCACACTTGGAATTCGGGGGTGGAGAGAAGGAGAGAGGTAGTGCCAGCTTCTGTTTTGGTGGGGGGGGAAAGAGTTCTCATAACATTCTAAGCTTTTGTGCTGCTCAGTTGAATGTCAGTAAACTAAAATGAGGATGATGCCTGCTTGACTCTAAGGCAGAGTTAGGCTCAGAGATTGTTCCATTGGAATTTTGGGATATTTTCAGTTTGTTCTTGTTTACACTGTTACAGATAACAGGTTAGGGAAAGAGGGGGAGCGTTTGTTTTATTCATGACATACCAAATGTCTCTATATTTGAATTGATTTTTCTCTTCACATGAGCTGCAACTGAGTAAATGAAAGTTTGGCTTTATAACATTCAAATACATGAATCATAATTTCCAATATAATTGAATTATTTTGCTGTGAATTATTCTCAGTATAATGATTCCTTATATCTAACAAGATGTCAATTGTAAAGAAATCACTATGGGATCAGGTTGCATTTTTCTCCAAACAGGATTACTAAGATTGAAATGCCTCACTTATATGTGTGGGGTTGATAAGCCAGAGCAGCTACACCATTTGAAACAAATAAGACATTTCATTGCACTTCTTGAACTTGTTTGTGTGTAGAGGCTGGGAATAAACAAGACTGATCCTGAGACTTTAACAGAAAAGGAGATCAGCAAATTTGTGCGCCTTGACATTGACCCATCAACCATAACATGGCAAAGAGGTATGTAGTCAGAAAGTTTCACTTCTTCTTGGATTTCATCACAACTTATCTCCTAATTTACTTAATTTTATCTGAATCAGAGCTGTTTCTGCTCTGACAACAAGAATAACCAATTTGCAAGTGGGAAGTGTGGGTTCCTAACAAATGCAGGCGCAGCATGTTGCTCTAAACTTGGTCAAGTATCTGCAATAGCTCAAGACATTTGGCTAAAATTCTGAAGGATAGGTTTCTTTGACAGTTTAAATACATCCCCAGTTGCTCTCACATTAGGTAATATCTCTCCAGCCATGTGAAAGTGTCTATTCTGTGCATTTTGCAAATCTTAGCCATTCTTTTCTTAACTGTGTCTGTTATGGTTCTAGATTATTTTTATTTATTATTCTTGATTTTGGTCCCTTATCCTCCCAAGCTCAGCAGCCTGGGTAGCTCAAGAGACTTAATAGGCTTAAGGGATTATGTGTTTTTCTGATTTTTGAGGTCTCTTGAGTTGTTTGCTTCATTTGGAAAAAGAGATGAAAGATGTGGTACTGTTGCCAAGCAAACTGATATCCCCTCTGATGCCCTTAGACAACTCCCTTCTGTTTTTTCCAGCTCTACTGCTGGGTCAAATTTCACTGTTTACCTCAATTTCTATACCTATCTTTTTCTTCTTTAGGGAAGTACACTCTGCATAAAGTTTTGAGCTAAATACCACTGGATTTTATTTTCTTTCTTAGTTCTCAAACACTAAAGTTATCACTGTTAAATGGAATGTATTATGATGCTTAGAAAAAAGGGTGAATCTATTGAGAAGGGAGGAGTCTTGGCCATGTTTATTGTGCCCTTTGTATGCATGTCATCTCAGACTTGGGATATTTTTCTCAAGATAATTCTGGGGACGTGGCATAAAATGTTTTTTATTAGTCACACAGTGTGTCTGGAAGAGACCTGTATTAGGATAAAGAAGTAATATAAATGTTTAGTGTAATATGACTCCTCTTTTTTATCAGCATGGGTTTGGGAGGAGGCAACATTGCTCAACAGCTGTTAACCTCAAGGGAGTTATTTAATTAATCTCAAACAATGGTAGTGAAATTTCTATTCCACACGGCTCTATATGATGTACATACCTTAAACATTTTAGAAAAAAAACCCTGGGTTTAGGAATGGTTTAGATAACTTGGAGGCTGTTTTATTTAGGACTGTTTCTGCAGTCCATATGTCTATGAAGCTTGTTGCATACCAGGGTATTTGTAGGGAAAAAGAGCTAAGCTATCAGATCTTCTGAAAATTAATTGTAGTCGGGTGTTACCGCTGAAGGTGAATAGATCACATGGACACAGGTCGAGGTGTGGTGAAGAGAAGAGAAAGTTTATTTTTCCTCTCAGGATTTATAGGCTCCTGACCACGGCCAGGGATTGGATGGTCAGGATAACACTTTCTCACTGCACTGGCCATGAGAGATGTCCATCACAAGACGTGTAACAGAAAGAATGTACACATATCTATGTTTACAGTTACTGTCCTGGGAAAGTCTTTAGAAAACCATGTCAGCAAGCTCAGAAGCTGAGTTTTCAGGGCGACAGTCAGGACCTGTTTCCATAGAAGTATCACAAACTTTCAGTTCACTGTCAGCTTACACTAACTTGAAAATGTACAGTATGCTGAAAAGTGGGAAAGCTTTCCCTTTTTTCTTTCCCTGATAGTCAGATTCTGTTTACATCTCTAGAGGAAAAGGAAGTGGATACATTAAACCTAACACTTATTTGAACCTAAACCTTAGTGGAAGGTTTACTTTGGGTAAAGGAGGAGGGAAGATTTGGAGAAGGAAAAATTTATAGCAAAACCAGTTATTTCTTATTTTATTACTACTTAGTGCATCTATTGGAATCTTCTTGGACAGTGAGTGACCATAATGAGAAAGTAAGTATATCTCAGTGAGCAGGAGTTGCAGGAGCAGTTACAGTTTCATGATGAGGGTGTTTAGGTTACATGGTTCCACATGTCCAGATAAAAAAGCTGCTCACTGGCTGTCCAGGCTGGTGGGAAGGTAAGCTCCTGCCCTCAGAAGTGCCTGCATAGACAGGAGAGATTCAGATCTGCTGAAGCCGTGTTGTGAGACTGAGCTTCCGAGGAAGAGAAGGGAGAAGTTTGTGCTGGAGCGATCGATCAGCTTGCCATATGGCTTCATAGTGCCATGTGGCAGCACAGCTTGGTGCAAGACTACAGCTTCCATGTTCCAGGCTCTGCTCTGCAATTTCTGCCAATGGTGTAGTATTTTAGAGTATGACTGTATATAAATAGAAACCAAAATGAGTTGGCCAAATCTGTGTTGCACCATCCCTTAAATGGAATTCCTGAAGAAATTAGGGGCCTGAAGACTGAGTAGAGGGAAGAAAGTATGTGTGGTATTTACAACAGCCCCAAGAGAAATGCCCAAAAAGGGGGAAGTGACTTAAATCTTGGTTTTCTCCCAGGTCACTCACAACCCTGAACTGGAGTTGTGGAACATGAACATTCAGAGTCACTCTTGTTCTTGGGTAATTGTCATCTTCTTCTGTACAGACAGAATTTTTTTTTAATCACCAAAAGCAGCAGGAAAAGTGGAAGGAGCTCACTTACCTTGAGTACTGACAGCTTTTCTGGAGGTTCCTGGACTCTCTGCTTATAAATGAACAAGACTCAAATCTACCAGAAGATTGAGTTCATTGCCAAGCTACAGGCTGAACTTATCAAGAGTCCTCTTGCACCCTTTATTTTAGGGTTGGTGCAAACTTGAGCATTTCTAGGACTACAGAGCCTGTAAGAAAGAGTCTGTTTTTTCATTCTGTAGGAATTGACATGTCCCCTTGTCCTATCACTACACACTCTTGTAAAAAGTCCCTCTTTGGACCCTTTAGATGCTGGAAGATGCTATAATGTCTCCCAAAGACCTTCTTTTCACTAGGCTGAACAGCTCCATCTCTCTTAGCCTGTCTTCATAACAGAGGTGCTCCAGGCCCCTGATCATCCTCATGCTGTGCAGCTGAATGTGGTTAGTTAGTTTCTGTGACACATGTGAAAGATACTTGTCTGGAAAATCCAATCTGACAGCATAATCATCCTTTAAAAGAGGAACTGACCAAGTCCAACCAACATCATGCAGTCTTAAAATCAATTCTTAACAAGTCAATGATGAAGCAAATGGTTTGAAGTAGATGTGGTACTTTGTGTATACTAAGACTGATTTTTTCTCATGTAGGTAAAATACTAAACTGTGTGCTAGAATACTAAGAATCTGTCAGCTTCAAATGCTGTTCAAATAAAGTGTATTTGAGTTGTTTCAACCTGTCATCAAATGGTACCAACTAGAAGGGAGCAACCAAGCCAGTGCCAGTGCTGATATGCAGAAATGTGTCTGTCTGGTTACACTCTTGGAGCAGTTGAATCTTATATATGTAACAACAGGTTTGTCTGGAAAAACCCGTATTCCAGAGTCCTTGTTAACATGTTTTGCTTTTGCTATTCCCTTATTTCAGTGGTGGATACAAATGACAGGTTCCTGCGCAAAATAACAGTTGGGCAGGCAAATACGGAGAAAGGATTTATCCGTCAGGTATGTAAAAGCAGTCAATAAATCACGTTCTGGACAGACTTTGCATTAGTGGCTGAGAGAGTTTCTGCAATTTGAATTGTCATATTGACATCTGTTGCTGCCGTATAGTGATCTTGCAGTGAAACTGTTGGTGTTAATGAGTGACTGAATCTGAATTTCAGAAATAGAAACCAATGCATATTCTACAATGTGTCAAAAGCGCTTGAAAAATTTAATGTGTCAAGGGTTTAACACTCCTGTGACAAGATGCCATTATGCCCTCATAAAGTTAATTTGTATGACTTTTAATTTTTTTTTAATCTCTGTAACGATTTATGTAGGATACATGTAATTCAAATTACATTTAAATTTTATTTCAAAAATTGTTTAAAAACAATCTTTGTATTCAGAGTTCTCATTTTCCTGTCATGCATCTCAACTTTGGAATCTGAACTGTAAGAACTTTGAGCATGTGCTTGCTTTTACTATGTGGCCTTGAAGGGATAGTTCAGAAAATAAGTATGTGCGTACTTTTCAGTGGTATGAAAAGCTAACCTGCATTACTATATGAGAGATTGTGGAAGTTTGTTAAAAATTGAAAGCCAGACTTCCTCAACACCACCTGAACAAATGTTCCTGGTGTAATGTAGGTAAATTAATTTCTGAAACAACACAGCACGGAACAGCAGTGTCAGGAGGAGTAAATTTGTTTTGGTGATGTGGAGTTGCTCCTAATTCGGTGAAGATCTTGTAATCTGACATTCTGGATCATGAAATTCATGAGGTTCTGACTATTTTGATGTGAACGGCTCTTGTAACAGAGATAAGGCTTTCATATTTTTGGAAATCCTAGCTGCAATTTTTCTTTATGATTTCTTTAACATTTTTTAACATATGCCTAAATAAAGAGATCTAAACATATTGCTGTATTTTTTGCAGCAGGTAAAGCAAAGAGAAATCATAAAATCCTAGAGCAGTTTGGGTTGGAAGGGATCTTAAAGATCATCTAGTTCCAACCCCTCTGCCTTAAGCAGGGACTCCTTCCACTAGAAATGCTCACTTATTTTGGTTTTGAATGCACAAAATAGAAATTTTTGTCTGCAGCTCAAAGGAGTTTCAATATTAGCTAATAGTCATTTCTGATAAAGGGCTGGGGCTACAAAAAATTTTATTTGGTATGAGTTCCTTCAACACTTGAGACCTTTTCATATGTTTAGATTTGTTCAGTGACTCAGTATGATTATTGGTTTTAAGCTGGGTTCTGCCAGGCTTATTGTGTAGTGTTTTACCACTGTAATTGTACTGCTGAGTTAAATGTGGCTTATTTTATTATAGAGTAGTACTTGACAATATCACTGTCAAATGTTGCTTCTGTACGTTTTTGGGTAAAATTAATGTTTTCAGTATTGAGATGTTGGACTGATACATATCCATTCACATTTTAACGTGGACTTAGTGACTCAAGAAATAGAGTTAGCAGTTAGGAAAACTCATTTTAGAGCCTAGCCAGAGATCCAGAGAAAACAGGACTTCATAGTTAGCAGATGCATTTTATAAATATTTGGAGTGATGTTCTAGCACTCTTAAAATCAATGACACCTGTGTAAAACGGCAAAGCACAGCAGGCACAAAAGTCTGCATTTTAATGAACAGGGATGCTGTGGTTTCTAAAGAGTATTACATGACTGATGCCCTTGATCCTGCAATTGAATCCATGTGGGTGGATCCTTTCATCAATAGAAAACTGACTTTGCAGCTAAGACTTCTGTCAGCACTTCATAGGTGTGTAAAGGTTATTAGAGTTAAAATAGCACCTGCTACTACAGTCTTTTGAGCCTGTTTCTTCAATTAAATTTTATGTCACTCTTTGAGCATCTACCTGGGATTGTTTTTCCTATCCTTTTGGGTTTATATAGAAACAGTGATAAAAAGTTGGGTTTTTTTCTGGTAAATTAGAAGTATTTTACATAAGGGTTGGACATAGATTTCTAAGGCTCGTTTCTTGTCTTACATATGCTGCAACAACTTACTGACGACATTCTCAAATTCATCTGCTTCCAAAGAGGACAGAAAATCTGTTTTGTAATTTCACCATTTCACTTGAATCTCTATGCTGAAAATCTCAGTTGCAGAATTATTTTTCTTTTCCTTGGTATGTAGGATTCTCTGCCTGTGTCCACAGCAGAAAAGTGCTCAGGTGTCTTCAGCAGTTTTGACTAAACAAGTGGGCACATAGGGGTCAGCCTGAATAGGGCTGTAGCTGTCAAAAACTAAAAGCAGGAACATGGGTTAAAAAAGGGCAGAAGCTCTTAAAGTACCAGGCAAGTGCACAAGAGTGGTGGGGTGTATGTTCTCTGTAGATGCTTCTTAAAAACAGTCAAAGCTCTCAATATGAACAGATTCCTCTAGTATTAGTATGGGATACATCTGCCAGAGGTCTGAGAGAAGCAGTCCTGGGCTTTTTTCTTACATAGATAGCAGTAGGATGTCAGTTACTAAACCTTATGTAGACTTTAATTGTTGGAGATAGAGAGATTACTAAAGAAATTGCAGTTCTTGGTCACTGCCAACATTGCATTCCTATAACATAATACATTAGGGGCTTTTCTTTTCTTATCTGTTTATGTTCTGAGAGCATGCGGCCCGAGCTTTACTAACAGTGACTTAGTACAAATACTACTAATCCATACTCTTAAAGAAAAGTAAAAACTATTGCTTACATTGTGCTGAAATGCTTCACAGTATGGATGTGTTTCTACAAGAGCAGTGGAACTGATGCCACATATAGTTCTTTGTGCTTTTTGACTTACGTATTTGTTCATTTAATTAAAAAAAAAGGGGGGAAGAAATATATTTTACATTTTCATAGGTCAAGCACAAGACTTAACAGCATAGACTCTAAATTTTGAGCTAAAGTAGAAAAAGAATGATCAAATGTAACAAGAATGTTTTTTGAAACCAGAATAAAAAGCTGTTGGAGGTCATTATAGAAAAAAAAAATAAAAACCCTCCACAATGCAGTGTTCCTTTTCTCAGGCCAGTAAAACTCAAAAGACATCTGGTGATTTTCAGTTTCTGCCACAGAAGAAAAATTCTTGATCCTTCAGGGAGCTTCTCTGAGGACAATGTGAGCCAAGGAGCTAAGTCTGCAACACTGGTCCTCAAATAAATGTAGTGTAATGGAAAATATAAATTGTAAAAGTCTGAGGCACAAAGTGTGCCCTTGTCTCTGATACCTAGCTCTGACATCCAAAAAAAACATTGAATTTCATATAACATCATAAAAACAATTATTAAAGTTAAATGAAAAACTAAAAGTGTGTAGATTAGAGAGTTTTCTTAAGCCACTAGGTGAAAAAGTTAAGAATGTAGAGTTTAACCTAGTTTAGAAAACAAAAGACGGATAGAAAATTTAGGGTGTTGTCTCTTTTACTTCTTCTTTCTTCTTAATTTTCTTCTTTTAGAGATTTTTCAGTAGTAATAAGTGATTAAATAGAAAATGCCACAGTGCAGCACGCAGGTGTTGGGTCATTAGGTCGCTAAAAAAATAATTTACGTGTCTATTGTTAATTGAATAAAAATAAGTATAAAGATAAAAGAACTGTGTATTTCAAGGCCATTTTGTGCTATCAAAGCCAACTTGAACCAAAGCTGTGGTAGATTGAACTTGTGCAGAAAGTCTGGGAAAGACCTGCCAAAGTCTTTTGATAATATATATTAATAAACATGAGAAACAAGAAACAAATGAACCTTTAGAGAATCTTTCCTGAAACAGAACTGAAATAAAAGAGACTCCCCGTGAGGGAGTATCCCAGAGAAAACACAGCCCTGAGAAGAAACCGAAATCCCACAACAAGTTGTAGTAGTAGTAATGCAACATTAATGAGGGATTATAAGGTGTTTGAAGTTCACAGAATCATACAATATCATGAGGTTCAAGGGATGCATCAAAGTCTGACTCTTGGCCCTGTGCAGGACCATCCCCCAGAGTCACACCCTATGCCTCAGAGTATTGTCTGAATGCTTCTTGAACTCTCTCAGCCTTGATTCTGTGATCACTTCCCTGGAACTCTGTGCCCAACCACCCTCTGGGTGAAGAACCTTTTCCTAACATCCAATCTAAATCTCCCCTGACATAACCTCAGGCTATTTTCTTGGGTCCTGTCACAAGAGAAGAGATCAGCGCCTGCCCCTCCTCTTTCCCTCATGAAGAAAGTGTAGACTGCACTGAGGTCTCCTCCAGGCTGAACAGACCAGGTGACCTCAAGCTGCTTCTCATACAACTTCCCCTCAAGGTCGTCACCATTTTTGTAGCCCTTCTTTGGATGCTTTCCAATATTTTTATGTTTTTCTTGTATCATGGCACCAAAACTGCCCCCAGCACTGGAGGTGAGGCCACCCCAGCTCAGAGCAGAGCAGGACAATCCCCTCCCTTGCCCAGCTGGCCATGCTGTGCCTGATGCCCCCCAGGACAGGGTTGGCCCTCCTGGCTGCCAGGTCATTGCTGGCTCATGTTCAACTTGCCACGGACCAGGATCCCTAGGTTCCTTTTTGCAGCTCTGCTTTCCCACAGCTCATTGTCCAGTCTGTACATACAAGTTACTCTAGTCTTGAGTAATCTCAAAAGCTTTCAGTTACCATTTAGAAGTTGTTTGAATTCTGTGACATTTATCTTTCCTGAGTTTATTCCTAATGATCCCCTGTGAGTATTTCAACTGACTTTGATTTGGTTCATGATTCTCATTTCTACTTTACAGGCTCAGTTTGATATTGCTGTTGCAAGTGAGATTATGGCCATCCTGGCACTTACCACCAGCCTTCAAGATATGAAAGAAAGACTGGGGAAAATGGTGGTGGCTAATGACCAGAAAGGAGAACCAGTAACAGCAGAGGATTTGGTATGTTCAGTGCTGTAGAGACCTGTGAATAACCTCAGACATGTTTGTTTTGCCTCTCGAAGCATTAAAAAGGCAGGTGCATGCCAAGGATTTTGCTTTGAACAGCACAGTCAGATATCAAAGAAAGATCATCTTCTGGGCCAAAACCTGCTTGAGAATGAGAACAAGATGTAGAATTCATTTCCTCAACTCTGGTAACATCTGGTGGAGGAAACCTCTGGTCTCCATAACCTACTTGGATCATTTTCTGCAATTCTTAAGGCAAACAAATTCGGTGCTGGAGGGAGTCAAAGTGCGGGCTCTTATTTGAGAGAGCTGGTAATGTTTGCTACTGTGCTTTTAGAGTCTGCTCAGATCTTACAATGATAGTTACCACATGAATGCCTGTACCACTGAATCACAATGGAAACAAGCTGTTCTTAATTCAAAGGCTGCTGATAGTGCTTGGGACAGGTTTATTTGTCATTAGATTTTTATGGTTTTCTTCTTCTTTACCTTCATTAGCTGCCATTTCCTCATTCTCTACTTCAGCTTCTGAAAAAAGTCAGTATGTTTTCTCTTTAAATCACATTCTGTCCCATGTATCTGGGCTGTGAGTCACTGAACAGTGGTTGGAAGCTCACACATGGTTGTGTATGGCAGGTTTTGGTGCAGCCAGAGGCTACCAGTTGATGAGTGTAATCAGCTGCATGCCAGGAGCAGTCTAATGCCATCCCACTGGTGATAGCTGCCTGTGTCACACAGGCTCTGGATGTTTTCTCCTGTTTCTACCTGTTTCGTGAACATCTGCTCAAGCTTACTGAATGAGTAATGAATGAGTAAAGCAATATCAAGGCAGTATCCTGCCTTGTCAGCAAAGATAGCAAATCTGCAAGTCAGGAACACCTTCACAGTCTTAGTGGATTTCTGTTTACTAAAGAAATGAAAACATGATATCTAGAGTGCCTGGATTTAAGAATGAAATTAAGATAAGGTTGAAAATTTCTAAATACAGTCATTAAAATTCAAAGTAAATCATCTACTCCCAATTATGCAGGAGACATGAAGAACTGCATTTAATATTCCAGCTACTGAAGTTTTGCTTTTGCTTTTCAATTGTATAACTTTGTCTTGGCCAAATGGAGGGGATTGGGAAATAAGTTACATTATAAGGCATATGCAAAAACTTTAAAATTATTTAGTGTTAGAATTAAAACTGCATTTGAAATACACAATTTTAATTTTGACACTACTTTTCTATTAAGGTACTTTTATTTATTAACACCATAAAATATTTGACCTGCTAACCACTTAACACTAATTAGCTTGATGAACGAAAGAAACAGCTTTTCCATAGGGGCAAAAGAATTTTAGAATTTTTCCACTGTGTCCCTAAAATTAAAGTAGTGCTCAGCAAAATGTCTGTTACTAATTCAGTTTTCTTTGGCCTTTTTTAAAACAAACTTCCTATGCTTTGTGTCTCAATCATTTGATAGTGTTGCTTGTACTGAACATGTGTTTCTAGTTGTTCTTTAAAGCAGTGTTTTGTATTATACAAAAGAAAAACTGTCCAGAAAGGAAAAATCATCACAGCCTGAAGGACATGTGTTATGAGCATCTGCAGCTATGCTGCTGCATTCTTTTTCTTCTGGAGGTTCTCCATACCATGCACAGGAAAGACTTGGGTGCATGTCATGACTGGGAAGTGCAGAAACTTCTATCTCTTTTGTTGTGCAGTGTGTTAAAAACGTGTATGAGAACCATGGGAAAAAGTGGAATATGATTTCATGGTTAAGGATGTAAATCATCTCTTTGGAGAGTTATATTCCTGTGTTTTTTTGCAAAATTTTCATGTGGTGTTCTGTCCACACAAACTGATTCTTACTGTACATAAGGAGTTACACATTCCTCAGATTGGTTTAATGCCAGGGAGCTAAATAGAAATTTATGGAAAGTGTGAAACTCCATCAAAAGCTTTGAACCAGGAGAAATTATTTTCTGTTGTCCCAGGCTGAGCACCCAAAATTGGTGAATATTTTTGAGCTTGATTCTTGTTTGTGCAGGTTTTTCTCTTGAAGAACAGGAACCATTTTTCCTTTCTGAAGACTTACTAATATTGCAGAAGAAGTCAGATGCTGTGGTGTGGGATTTTAAAAATGCCGAAAGAAATTCACAGCGGGGTTTCTACAATTTCTGTATCAAATTAAATAATGCTTACTTTGTACAAGGGGAAGAGAATAATTATGAATAACCATACTGCACTGGTAAAAGTCTACTGTATAAAGTTGAATCCTGTGGAAACAACAGGAGAAGTATAATCAAAGACCATAACAGGTCATAATTTATATGTACAAAGAAGATAAATTTGTGTTCTATCACGTAGCATTTTATCTCTGTAGCTGGTTTCTTCCCACATGTGGTCAGTCTGTCTGAGCTGCTTGCAACTAAACCTACCATTTCTAGATTTTAAATGCAGTCTCTACTCTTCCCTTCTTCCCCTGAAGCTTGTGGTGCCTGTGTTGATACAATCCAAGGATTATTTATTGTGAAAATTTTCACACACAAAGAAGTTTGATGTGAAGCCATCCTGGTCCTGAATTTCCATCCTCTTTTCAAGTCAGTCAGTGAAGAGGTAAAGCTCTGTAGTTCAGTAAGGAAAGATCTCAAGACAGCTGAACAAAGCAAGAACACTGTGCAAGATTTTAGAATGCTCTCAATGCGGGTTCAATAATTTTGACTTCTATTTTTGTAAAACAAAATCAAGTTTAAAAGCTTGAATCTATCATAGTCCATTGACATGGAACATTTTAGCCCAAAGAACTCCAATTGCATATAGTTCTAAAAACTTTAAAGGCAACTTTATCATGAGAAATACCACACAACCTGAATAATGGGTCAGCTCTACCTATCACTGAAAAATAATTCTTGGGTTCATGTTTATATGCTACACAGATTGAATTTATGCAAGTTTAAATATTTCACAGTAGTCTTTAGTTCTTTGAAATCTATGTGAGCCAAAACCACTAAACCTTTCTCTGTGATTTGTTTCCAGATCTACACACAAAATACTTCACAAAACTACAATTGCTCTTAATTTTGACTTTATATGCAATATATTTATCATAATACAATAGTAAAACCTAAAATACACATTGGCAGATATAAACCATATGCAGAGACAGGCTAGGAATAATAGAAAAAAGATAAATTGAATATTTCAAGAATTGAGAAGACTCTTTCCACAAGAGTAATGGATTAAATGTCTATCCTCTGTAATGGAATATGTTGAACTCTTTGCCAAAATGTGGTGCTCATTGTACAGTATTTTGAAGACTTAATTGCTTTTTGGCTTTTACAGTGAAGTAGAATTCTGATGGACACATACCATATTTTTATGTGAGGCTAAATCGGTATATGTGCCCTAGATCAGTATTTCAGCAGATATGAAAAATATTAAATAAATATGTCACTATTTTTTTTAAATACAACTACTTCTCAGCTTACTTGCTGTGCCATACCATTAGCTTTCAGTAATTCCAGGACCAAAAAAAAAAAAAAGAAATAGCTTCATATTTACTTATGTAAATGATCTGTCAGCTAGTGAGATTTTGTTCTCTGGTTCATCAGAAACATTGTGAACAGTGTTCACTTCAAACGAAAGGAGTTGCAGTTCTCAGATTATGATTTAAGGTTTCGTTTTTTTTACAGGACTGAAATTGCAGAAAGTATTATTATTTTTTTTGAGACTATAGTTTCAATTGAAGGGAAATTACAAGTACTTTATTATTTTTCTTACAAAGTAAATAGTTTTTCTCTGCCCTTCAGTCTGTGTAGCCTTTATTCATTTCACAGTAGTTACTTTCAATCACCTTCCTTGTCATCGGGTGCTGGCTTTCATTTCCAGTCTTGATAGACTTCAGAGACTGCTCCACTGGAAGTTGCTTTGAAAGTATTTTGGATTTTCATCTAAGTTTGCCTTTCCTGTGTCACGTGTATAATTTATTTTATGCTCTGTGATCTGTGGTGTCCTGGGGAGCATACCTGCCCTGACGGCTGGTGGATAGATGGAAGGAGCATTATTTTCAGGAATACCTGTGATCAGTTCCAGGAAGGAGCCCAGAAAAGTTGAACATCTGTATACAATTGATTCAGAGCCCTGCTTCTTTCCTCTGACAGTGAGTTAGTGGAAAGCTAATGATCTTTGGGCTCTCACAAGCTTAATTGGTGTCTAAGTGTCAAAGCCCCTAATTCTTTTATAAGAAGTTTATCTACCTTTTCTGAATTGGAAATAGGAACCTGATTCCTTAAATAGCTTTTTGAATCAGATCCAGGACTTGGAGTGAGCTGTAGGAATTGTGTATGAGATACTTGGAGGATTGAGGATACAAAGAAATGAAAACTTCATTCTCACAGTCGTGTCAGATAGGTATGAGAACCTTATTGTTTGTTTAGCTTCTAAGGACTGCTCTTGACACCAAACCCGGTTAAGAACCATGGGAGGCAGATAGACACAAGATATGCCTATTGGAGTATTTGGGTCTTTTTTTCTTTGCTTTCAGCTTCAGATAAAATGAGTTGTGTCCAAGAGGCATGTCTAATATTTCCCAAATAATGCATAAGTAATATCTCCCAAAAAGATAAAATGCAGAGGAAGTATTTTTTTTTACTTCACCATTTCTATCAGATTGGTGAAGACATCAGAAAACAAAGGAGATGGGATTTGAGCCATTATTATCTAGAAGAAGTAGGGGAAGAGGTTGGGGGAGAAGTGTCCTGCTTTTATTTTCCACTTCTTCCCCTCAAGTTTTCTTTCCAGTAGGGCTGATCTATGGCTGCTCAGGTAGTTATTCTTGCTGTTGACCACTTGAAAGACGGGATGTAAAGTTTTGCATTTGGCTGCTTTTTTTTTTCACCTCTAGAAATGAGAATATTTGGGTATATAAGAACCAGGCTGTCTCTATGGAGGTTGTGGAGCCTCACCCATTTTGAAAAAGCGGGAGTGCTTATGTTTCCTCGCTTTTTAATCCTAGCTTCTAAAATGAACATCTTAAGAAACAGCAGTCTAATTCAGAAGATGAAAAATTGTGTTGTTTTGCTATCAGTTTCTCATATTATATCTTTGTGGATCCACTGGGTTTTGTAAATAGTGGGAAATGCAGTGTAAAGAAAAATATTTTCCTTCTCTCTCTCCCTCACAGTCCTCCAAGGAAACACTTGCTATGCATCAGTAGAAGCCAGTTTTACTATTTTGGTTTCAATTTGGTTTTATCTAAGGCCAAATATTTTGCGTCATTTTCCTCTGAAGTCTATGCTCAGATGTGATGCTCAGAAAGGGGAAAATTTAATTTTATAAAATACTGCACTTAATCACCACATACTTTTATGTCTCTTATCTGTTGCCGTCAAAATTTTCATGCAGACTTTGATTGGTCAAATTTGGGATTAGTTGACAAAAGCTGTGTTGGGAATTATAAAGGCACTATTTTTATTGCTTTCCTTTATTTGAATATTACTGTTTGTCTCTTTATAGGCAACTTGAACATTATACCCATGTTTTTCAATCTTCATTTTAAACAATTCTCAACAGCTAGGGTTTTTGTTTGGTTTTCATGTTTCTTTTCAATACAAAAATATATTAAATTCTTTCTTTTTTGTGTTCTCTGGCAAGTCTATGAGCCACTCTTTATAACACTACTGTGGTTTTTATGAACCATTATCTAGTTCTTTCAAAACGAAACACATCATCTCAAAATTAAAGTAATTCAAGAATAAATTTGAACATATGCTGGTGGTTTCTAGATACCACTCTTCATGTAGTCTGATAGTGTGATAGTGATGTGCACACTGTAGCCTCTTTTTTTTCTAGAAAGAGCATTGAAATTTGGTGTAGAGGGCTGTCAAAACTTTTATTTATTTTAAGGTCAGTCAGTGTGAAATTTATGCTTCAGCAAAAATTTTAGGGAGGAGTAAGATTTTTTACAACCAAAATGCAGCTATTTGCTTAGTTCCTTTTGTGCTCTCATCATCACAGTAAGGCACCCCTAACTTAGAATCTTATGATGTATTCTTTACCTGCCCCTAATAAACTCTGTAGCTGCTTTCAGCCTGTATCTGTTATGTATATATTTGTACAGGTCTTGAAAAATACCCTTTCTGGTTGTTGCTAGCTATTGATTTATGCTGTTGGTTCTGTCATAAAAGAAATACATCTTTCATTTCTTTAGGCAGTTTTAGCAAGCTATTGCCTTCTTGATTTCTCAGGTCTCAGTGGCCTTTGGCACTTCATCTTTTGTTACCTTGAACATCCTCATGCTGATCATTTAATTCTGTCTCTGATCTCTCCATGAAATAGGACAGAGGAGTTACCTGTTGCCTTTTAATGGTATTTGGAATAGAATAATTTTTGGTTTTGACACACTGTAAATACAGGATTTTAGAAGTCTTGAGGTAATATCTAAATCAATTCTTTATGCATCAATGTAACACTTCTTTGGACTGTAAGGGTTTTTTAACTGTAAGTGTAACTTGGAAATGTTGCACCTTAGAACTGACTTCCTTAAAAATGTCTCTTGTCTTAAAATGACCCTTGTCTTTTAGGGAGTAACTGGTGCTTTGGCAGTTTTGATGAAAGATGCAATTAAGCCCACGCTAATGCAGACATTAGAGGTAAGTATGGCTTATGATGCCTGCCCTTCTCCAACTTTCAAATTCCATATTGTGCTGATCATGCTTCTCTTCAGCAGCTGTGCTTGACTTTCAAAGTTCAAGCCATGGTCCAATCCATAAAAGCATCCTAGCAAATGTTAATTTGTTTGTACTAACTATTCAACTCTATCTGCATTTATCTCTTTCTGGTGGTTTTCTTCCTTTTTGAGATCTGTCTATAGTCATCATTTTACCAAGTGTTGCAAACAAGCTGCAGTGCATTGTTGAGCTGCTTCTGAGCACAATGGGAGGCAGGTTTGTCTTCTAAGTCACAGATTTAATACTATTTCCCATGTTGTTCTTATAGGGAAATGTCCTTTTTGTGTGTTACTTTTATATGGATGTTCTCATGATGATTCCCACAGCCCAGCATTTTGTGTGGAAAAAAGGTGCTTTGCTGTGGCCATTCTAATCTGTACTACAGTTTGTGCCATTCATAATCGCAGGAGGGTCCTTTCAGCTGTTTATACATTTTCAAAAGATGGTTCCCAGCCACCCTATCTTGCCACAGTGCCTTCATGGACTAAATGAAGCTTTGAGAGGAATGTTTTACACCTGCCTGAAAGAGCTTTCTTCCAAAAGCTTAAAGAATGTAGAATTACTGCAAGCTAACTGTGTGCCTGGGCAGTCTGGTATTGATGTTTTGATGGGAAACTGATGAGCAATATTCAAGGGGAGGAGGAGAAAGAAAAATGAGGAAATAATGAAGCAGTTTTGAAAACAAATGCACTTGGAGAAAAAACGGTGGTTTTTTTGTTTTTTTTTTCATTTGACCATCAAAATTACATAGCTGGAATATTTCACAATGATTCTTGATATGGTGAAAAGTTGAAGAATGCAGAAAGATACCAGTGCAATCACCAGTTGATAAAAATGTCTCATTTTCTACTGCATGTTGAAGTGATAACTACCTTTTTGCTTTCGTGTTTAGGTGGAGACAGCTTCCTAGTTTCTGAGAATATTAGAAAAACAGAATTAAAGTCTATGTTATTTTATTATAACCATCTTAATTATTTTCCCCTGCAAAGAAAACCTGTTCTTTCATGTGGCTGTGTGAAGAATGTATGTCTGTGTGTGATAATTTTAATATAACATCCAATAGCAGAAACTGGAGGTCACATAGGATCAAGAATGTCACGGCCAGAACTCAGTATTATAATCACCACTTAGATAACATTGTATGTGTTAGGCACCAGTGGCAAGGTAGCTTTGATTCTGACTGTTTAGTCACTCTATTTGCACTTTGCATATCTGTTGGAAAAATACTGTGGTTTTGTTGCAGTGTTCTGAAAGAAAATTATAAATGTCAGAAGAGATACTTTTGATCGATAGGTGTTTGGTTCTGGGACTTGCATGCATTTATTTTTTCCCTGCATTTCTTTATATTCACATTTCTATGCACTAAAATTCCTGCCTTTTATGTGGTAATCTTTTCTAGTCTAATCTATGCTATGGCTGAAACATCTGCCAACTTTCATCAAACACTATTGCTTGTTAGCAGGACCCTGACCACATTACCCAAAGATATGTTTTTCCCCTAAATTCTTCTCACACAGTTATTTTTAAAACAGCAGACTAAAACAGAAGACTCTTTTATGCTCCACTCCTCCATTTTGAGTCTTTAAGATGAATTTTTGTCACCCTTTGGATGCTTGCTGTCTTGCAGGCTAATAGGAATCACCTATCCAGGAATGGAGATCCCCAGTTTATCTAAATATTTTCCAAGATAGTGCTATGCTTTGGCTGATGTCCTTTTGGGCTGTGTCATCGCTCTCATGTAGAATCACAGAACCTGCTGGGTTGGAAGTGACCCCCAAGGAACACCAAGTCCAGCTCCTGGCCCTGCACAGCTCCATCCCCAAGAGCACTGTCCAAACACTTTTTGAACTCTTGGTTCAGGCTGGTGCTGTGACCACTGCCCTGGGGAGCCTGTTCCAGTGCCCACCCTCTGTGTGAAAAAACTTTTCCTAGTATTCAACATAAGCCTTCCCTGGCTCAGCTTCAGGCCATTCCCTTGGGTCCTGTCACTGGTCACCCCAGAGAAGAGATCAGTGCCTGCCCTGTCTCTTACCCTCATGAGGAATCTGTAACTGCAATGAAGTCCCCCCTCAGTCTCCTCAGGCTGAACAGACCAAGTGACCTCACCACTCCTCCTGCAGCTTCCCCTCAAGGCCCTTCACCGTCCTCACAGCCCTCCTTTGGACACTCTCTAACATCTTTCTGACATTGTGATACCCAGAACTGCCCCCAGCACTGGAGGTGAGGCCACCCCAGCTCAGAGCAGAGCAGGACAATCTCCTCCTTTGCCCGGCTCTGATGCTGTGCCTGATGTCCCCCAGGACAGGGTTGGCCCTCCTGAGGATGCAGTGGCCTGCCCTATCATTGCCTGTGCTATTGCTGCTCTTGAACTCTCTTCACTGTTTTTAATTCTTCATCTGAATGACTGTAAGAGGTGCTATTTTTAATAGCTTCAGTTTAAAAAAGAAAAAGACAGGGAACAAGAGGATGTTGTGCCCTGCACACTTGAATAAGCTCTAGAGATCCACTCGTGAGTTTAGAGCCCTCTAGCATGATAGATTGTAAACCAGACTAATCCTAGTATACCCTGGGGTGATAGATGTAATAATAATATTTCTTCTGCTGTAGTCAATGCCATCTTTCTGATGAATGTGTGAATTTCAAATCAGAAATGAGGACAGCTGAAGCCTACATTACACTTGAAATAAACCTAATAAGTAGCACTCAAAAGTTAGCATCTTAAGTTTCCAAAGAGGTTACCAGTAGTAAGTGGGCATCATAATCCTAATCCCTTCGGGGAGAATGAGTTCTTCATAAAAGTGTAAGGATTTTTAGCAACAGCACCACAATTTGACAACAGTAAAACTAGAAAAAAAAAATCCTGCAGCACATAGGTGGTGAAAAAACAGAATAGTAAGATTACAGAGAACACAAATACAACTCAGAATGTGCCGTGGACCTGTCTGGCAATTAGGGATACAACTGTTCACCAAAGCAGGTCTTCCAGATGACTTTGGGGAGTGGCAAAAAGATTTTTGGGTGAGGGAGAGCAGGAGATCTGGATGGCTGACAGTTGATTTGGCATAATTTGTAAGTCATAGTGACTGTGGGTAGCAGTGACTGGAAGGAGACATTGCAGAGATGGTAGCCAGTGCAGCTGCACTCCTCTGTGATCTGCCCATGAGCCAGGGGATGGGATGGGAATTTTGTTAAGCTGTGGAAGTCTGAGGAGTTGCTTCTAAGGGCCTGTGAAAAGGGACAAGAACAACCAACTTTGTATGGATGTCTGCATGCACTGGAGAAGAGGCTTAGAAGGTCATAAATCAAAAATGACCAGATGTCAGTCCTGCATGGAACTGAACTGGCAACTTATGTCAGTCCTTTTTTTCATATGTGAATTGATGTGTGTTTTAATTTGCTGATTTTTAATGAGGTTTCTTGGTGGGTTGCCTTCCGTCACAGTTCTGCTACTCTGACACCAGAAATTCTGCCTGAAAGTGTCAGTGATTGACAGTGTTTTATATGCAGGAATGACAGTAAAAATCTGAAAATGGGAGACACAGGGCACTCCATCTACGGTATCTGCAGACTTCAGTGGAGCTTACTTATATCCAGTGCTGTAGAATTGAGATTACTTTGTTTGGAATGTGCATAATGATTTCATAGTGTTTATCCATGTTTCTCATGACAGATTTGTTCTCTTGTCGACTGATCCCTTAATGTTTAGCATTTATTTATACCACGCGTAACAGAGCAGCTGCTCTACGGGACAACCCTTTGTAGTTGCAGGCTGGCTGCTCTGGGGTGGTTTGTTGTGTTACTTTTGAAGTGCCACTCATAGTAAAGATGAGAGAAGGATGGTAATAAGTATTATAAACATCCTTCTGGCGGCCAGATAACTTCAGATATTTATTGACATTCTGGGTTTATTTTCTTTTACTGAAACTTGGACAGTAAAATTTTCTGTACTGCAAACAGTCAGCAGAATGCATCCCAGTGCCACTGCTTGGTTCTCCATATAGTTTGTTAAGAGTGTAGCAAAAATAAGTGGCAAAAATAAGTGGGACAGATGGACTGGCACAGTCACTAAAGCTGACCTGAGAAGACATTGTTGTCCCTGTTCCAAGGTGTGCCTGAGGCTCCCAAGGTCCTGCTGGAATTCGCTTTCCCCAGTACCTAAACTTTACTTTTCTTGCAGGATTGCTCTTGTAAAAAAACATTCCAATTGCTCTTCCTTTCCTTCTGGTGGAATTCAGGGCTCCAGGGGAGCATCTGTCTATGCCAGTGATTTAGTAGTATGTTTGGATTTCAAGTTAGTTGGAGCCTCTTGACTTCCAGTATTTTGGATTTTGGATCCTGCAATCCACACTCCCTTCCTATCCATGTTGTGTGGATGAACTCCTGGAAACTCAGTAGCACAGGGAATGCAGGAGGAGGCCCTTCTGGCACCTCTCTTTGCATAGCTGCTGCAGTGTGTGCTGGGCTGCCCAGTCGCTGCCTGTGGGTCCCTGCATCACATCTGCCCAGTGTGTACTCTGGCCTTTAATAAGGCCAGCCCTGTGATTGCTTCCCACAAGAAATTAGGGATTGGAAGAGTAAAATTAGTCTTACTGAGTAATAAAAGACAAATTGGAATAAATCTTATGGCTCTGAGTCTGGTAGCTGAAAATTTGTGGTCCTACTTATTTGAATGCCAGAAGCATAAATACTGCATTAAAGTAGAAATAAGTCTTCAACTTAGTTTGGTGGAAGTTGTTTGCATTTGATTTCATATGTTACAAGCTCTTTGGGATAGGTATAACATATTTTGCATAGGACCTATTAATCTGATGCCCAGATGAGAAGCTTTGAAGGCATATGTTAAGTTTTTGTGTTTCTGTGTAAAATCTCAGTTGTTATTGCAGTATGTGTCCATTAGCAGATAGAAAACAAAAAAAAAAAAAGAAAAGCTAACCCTAAGTAAGCACTGTGTGATGATTATAGTGATCTACATCAGTTCTTTTGTTACAGGGCATGATTTCTCCTTCATTTATTTTTTTGGCTCCTGTTTCTACTCTAACATGTATGAGGCAGAGTTTCCTGAGTTGTAGCTTAATTGTGTTGTTCCTGGAGAATAGCACCCACCCATGTCTGTGCATGTGGCAGTGGCTAGAAAGTTACTTGTCTTTCCTCTGAGCAAAACAATTAATTATATGTTATTACTTCTAAAGGAAACAATAAGAAGAGATGCTTTTTGTTGATAAATCATTTTTGTATATGATTTCCAGTCATCATCACTAAATTGTCCATGTTTTTGGTAAAACACAACTTAGATTAGAGTAGTTAAATAGAGATTTTTTCCTATGTAGCTTGTTTCCTTAAGACACTGGTGGCCGGGGGAGAGGAGGAGGAAGAACCAATTTGTATTTCATGGTTAATAGTTTCCAAGCTGTGCTTCAGGGGACTATTAGATGTGCCCTGCAGCTGATCCATAGAACACTGTCCTCCTTAACTGGTGTTTCTGGTCAAAACTCGAAGGAGGTTGCCTGAAATTTTGAGGGTTGACAGTAGCTCCTAGTACAGAATGTGAGAATAATATTGATGGAAATAATGTGAAATTGTCTGTTTACCTTTTCTTTAACCAGCTGGGCATTTTAAGATGCATAAATGCAACAATGGGCATTTGTTTGCCTAAGTATTTTGTAGTAATACAGCTGTAGTGACATTCTTCTGTCTGATTGTGTATCCTGTTTTTGAGAAAAAATAGCAGTTAATGTAATCCCACCTAATCTTAATCCTTTTCTGAGGATGCTTATCTTCTAACTTCTCCTTTTCTTGCAGAAGTATGCAAAAAATATAAGAGGGAAGCTGAGAACTGCTTCCTACCTCACAAATTCCCTCTAGGTAGCTAATTTGCTTACCTCTCGCCTCTCCTTTCTCTGGTTTAGACTGGTTCATCTACAGAGTCAGTTTTCCCTGTGTATTTGTATGGTGTCCAGTGCAGGAGAATTCAGCTCTGCACCTGGGTTTCCAGCAGCAGTGAATGCATTTTCCATTGTGTCAGTGTCCCTGCTGCACCCCAGCACATCCCTTGCCATCTCCAGCTCCTTAACCCTTGACTCTGGTCCCTCGTAGCTTCTGCTGGCTCCTCTGCCTGCACAGGAATGGCTTTTGCAGCCAGTGAGGAAAACAGGAGCAGACAGGGCTGAAGTAGGGCTGGAGCTGGGCTCTGGCTTGTGTGTCTGCAGTGCTGCATTTAGGGCTTGTTACAGGATGTGTGCCAGAATAGCACACCACAGTATAAGAGCTGTGGCACTAGGAAACATGAACTAATGCAAGGAGGGGTGAGGAAGTTGTGTGGGTTTGCACTACTGTTTATTACCTTTCTAAGAATGAAGCAGACAAATGAGGTCTCAAACATCTGAGGTGTACCTGGAACCCCTAAGTTGTCTAATAGCACTTCCTTGCTATGTGTGCTTTGATTTATATGTGACTGATAAGTCCGAAAAATTACTGAGTTTCTTATGTAGTGTGCTGGTTTGGCCTGGTGTAGGGTTAATTATCTTCACATCAGCTAGTATGGGGCTGTGTTTTGGATTTGTGCTGGAGACAGTGCTGATAACACAGGAATGTTTTTGTGATTGCTGAGCAGGGCTTGCACAGAGTCAAGGCCTTTTCTGCCTCTCACTCCACCAGCAAGCAGGCTGGGGCTGCACAAGATGTTGGGAGGGGCCACAGTCGGGACAGCTGACCCCAGCTGGCCCAAGGGCTATTCCAAGCCGTATGGCATCATGCTAAGCATACACTGGGAAAAAGGAGGGAGGAGGGACATTTGTAGTGATGGCATTTGTCTTCCCATGTAACCATTGCACATTGCACATGATGGAGCCCTGCTCTCCTGGGCTGAGCACCTGCCTGCCCAAGGGAAACAGGAATTAATTCCTTGTTTTGTTTTTCTCATGTGTGTGCAGTCTTTACCTATTAAGTTGTCTTTATCTCAAGCCATGACTATTCTTACTTTAACCCTTCTGATTTGCTCCCCCATCCCACTGGTAGAAGAGTGATTATTCAGCTGTGTGGGGCTTGGTTGCTGGCTGGTGTTAAACCATGACGTCTATACATTGAATTACTTACATATATTTTTTTTGTCATCCAGGGAACACCAGTATTTGTTCACGCTGGACCTTTCGCTAACATTGCACATGGAAATTCTTCTGTTTTGGCAGATAAAATTGCTCTTAAGTTAGTTGGAGAGAAAGGATTTGTAGGTAAGTAAATATTCAGTTTATTGTATTATGATCTGTAAATTGGCAGTGATGCAAATGAATGGGAAAATTAGCAATTAAAGGTAAGAATACTACTTTATTATTAATATCAGTATTAAAAAATCTTAAAGTGAATGTGTAATAAGCCAAAAGCACTTCTTCCCCTGCCTTTCGTCACAAGTCCTGTCACCATAGTCCTGTCACCATCTTTGACTCACGAGTCAAACCTATTCACTCCACAAGGTGGCTGATCCAATCAAATGACTGGATTGCATTGAAAGAGGTATCCTGTCGTTCATTCTATTAGTATTCGTCTGGCCTCACTTGATTAACCAGCAGAAACCATTTTTTCTTTCCTGATGAATTTTCTCTACCAGTTCTCTAAACTCAGCCAAATCACAAGTCAGATGTCCCTCCCAGTGCAGAGGACTAGCAGAGGCAAGGTAGTAGAAGAAGGATTAATAATGCCTCATCTTGGTGGCTGTGAGCCATTTGGTTGGTCCAGCTGCATTGTCAAACCTCACCATGAGGCCCTTTCATTCCCATGAAAGCATTTGAGTGGACAGACTCTTATATTAGGAATTTGGCCTGCACAAGCAACAATAGACACATAGAGCTTACAGTTGCAGGCAAAATAAACTTGTGGCTGAACGATGAACTAGCTTTTATAAAAATTGCTGTGAGTGTTTAAACCTTAGAATTAATTTGATAAAAGGGGCCTTGCAACTTTGCAGTAGTGATGCCTTTGCACTGCTGAAGCCATTCTCTCCTGAGTCCTGAAACACCCAGGCTGGATTACATTAATCCTAAAGCTGAAGTTTGAGTACCTGTGGAACAATGTTCTTGAAAAGATGCAGCAATGTGAAACATGAGATTTCTTATGCTAGCACCCTTAAACTAATAGTGAAACATGTATGTATATGCTTATGTCACACCTACATACAGGAAAGAGTTGTTTTTTACAGTGTTGTAAAAATCAATAAATAAAAACAGCTTAAAGGTCTGTTTATTTCCCTCTATTAATCAAACATCCATTCAGAAAAGAAAATTTTGCATTCTGAGTACATTTATTTAATGATAGTTGAATTCCTATTTCACTGGGCCATGTTTGTTGTTACATGGCTTTGTGGAATGAAGAGCAGAAGAATTAAGGGTAGGTAACATTTTTCATAAGCGGTGTGAAGTGACTGTTTCTGCAGTGTGGAATTTTTTCAAGTGAGGAGTCAGTTGTGTATCAATTGAATGAAAGTGTGTTGGCAACAGTCTTAAGTCTTCATCCAGGTTTTGGAGCTCAAAGTGTATTGCCTTAGGTTTGGATTCCCTTCCATTGAGTGCATCCCTCAGGCACAGAGAGCATATCCTTGCATTTCTTGGGTTTTTTTCAGTCTTATCCACCTGTTTGTCTTTAACTCTCTTTTCTGCTTTGTTTGTCTTTGGCTCCAGTTTCTCTGTTGGGAGACAAAGCAGCATAGCTTCAATATAGGAAAACCTTTGTGTGTTGCCAGCTAAAGGCTCTTGTTCAGATTTTATTCCACAGAACACAAATCCCCATGAAACTGGCTTCAGAATAAGACTGCCTTTGCTCTGCAGAGCCAGGAACTTCAGCATGATTTGTAGCCCTTGTTAGATTATTAAAAGCAATAGTTCATAGAGTGGCCTACTTAAATAAACTTTGCAGGTAGTTGCAAGTGTAAATATTTTTTCTAATGGCTGTAATTACCATAAGGTTTATGGTTTAAAAAAATACATTTTTTCTGGTAACTAGTCAGAGCACGTGGGCAGAGACTACATGTAGCACCCACTGGTTTATTAAATACTGTCCTATCCTACCCTACACAACTGAAGTCTAAAATGACAGCTACAAAGTGTGCACCAGAGGTGACGTCCATACAGATGGAGGGCCCGGTGCCTTGTGAATCTGCACAGCAAAGCAGATAGCAAGAAACTCCACTGCATTCCTTCTCACTGTGGAGCCCTCTGTGGCCATTGGAATTCCAAGGGAAAAGCTGATCCTGTAGTTAATTCAGACAGTCGGGGTGCAGGGCAGCTACGGTGCAGTTAGGTAAGCAGCTGAGTAAGTTTATTTACTCCTGCTGAAAGTAAAAGTTCTCACTGTTCCACATTCCCCTTTTGGGATGTTGTTGTGCATTAGATCTGACACTCATTAAGTCTTGTATGAGTGATTACAGTACAGTTCTGCCATGTAGGTTAGTTGCATAAGCTCAGGAAAGAGTTCAAAAGGTGCTAGGAATAGAATAAGGTATCTTGCAGAACCATGTGGCTGGGAGAGATATTTTAGGGACCACAGTCTATGAGATTACTCTCAGCTGCATCCAAAGCAGGAACATAAGAAATCTGTGACAAATATGTGAAATAAATTACTTTCGTGAATAGTAGAATAAATATCTTAATATACATACATTAGCTCACTCACCATGAGATGGGATGATGATATAAAATATATAGAATTCATCTATTTATTGTTTTATATACTTAGTGCTTATATCTATTTCTTGCTTATTCTTTTTTTTTTTACTTACACCATATATATTTTAGGGCAGACTTTCCTGTTAAATGTGTGGACAGTACTTAGGAGAATAGCATGGCTTCAATTTGCAATGCAGTTTTACAAACACAGACTGTTTAAACTCTCTGTCCTGGTTTAAGCACCCTCCTTCCTCCAGCTGCTTGTTTCCAGTCCTCTGTTTCACCAGCACACCTGTTCACAGAGCCATGTGACAAGCTAAGCTGGAGACTTGGTCTCCATCGAAAACAGCTACAATAAAAAAAAGCCCTTTCCTTCCCCCTCGACAGACAGTGTCTGGGCAAACAGCTTTGTGTGACAGGGGGATGAGATAATGCCACATAAGATGGCGTTCTTGCTGAAATAAATATTTATAGTATTAAAGCCTCATTTGGAGCTTTCAAGTGCCAGTAAAGCTACTGTGGATGCACTAGCTGACCAGACTGAGCCTGCATTGCCAGGCCAGCTAAGCCTGTCTCCTTTCCCAGGCTGTGCTCAGCTGCTTTTGCATGACATCCCAGCAGAAACCTATTGCCCTTTTTGTTGGCTTAGTTTTCTGCTGACTTAACACAGAAGCAGTTCAGCCCAGAGTCACAAAAACACCAGAGCTGGTGCAGAAGAGGGTGAGCTGGGACAGCCAGCAGTGAGAAACCAAACTGTTGTGTAGATCCAGTTGCTTGTGTGACCATGTGCCATGGCCAAGGCAAAAAAAAAAAAAAAAAACCCTCTCAAAGTGTTCTTTTAAAATTTATTTTTAAACCTTACTTTCTCTCTCTACCCTGCATTGCTTGCTTTTCAGCTGGAATGGCATCGTGCTGTGCCTTTTGAGTAGTGTCAGGTAACAGTGATGTAGACAGTCTGCTTTAAAAAAAATATAAATGAAGTTTAACCATTGAGTCTTCTTGTGAACGCTCCCTAACTGAAGGCATTCCTTGCTTTATTTTCAGATGAAATCACAGGCCTTCATTAGGTTTTAGATAGCTTAAGCCTTTTAGCTCATCTTTTCCTTTCTCTTTCCTGAGCCATGTTGCTATGCACCAATAACTCAGCCTTTTTGCTCTAATGTTGAGATCTTGATACGATTTTTGCTACTGAACTTTAGGTGCAATGCTGCAGCTGCCACTGGCTGGTTTGCACTTGTTTTTCCTCTTAGCCTTTTAGCATTTCCCTGCAGATTCCCCCTGGCCTTGCTGTGAGCAAGAGTGGCCCACTGAGGATGGCTGCAGGCAGCTCCTGCGTGGGGAGCGCCCACGCTGTGGCACAATGAATGTACCCATCATCACAGCTGCCCCTGCAGCTATGGGTTTTGTGGCTCTCTGAACTCTGTGGGCTCTCCTGAGCTGTCAGAAATCATTCTGACACATCTCTTTAATCCCTTCGTGTTTCAGCTGAAGGAGAGGGGTTATTGTAAATCAGAAGACAAGTGAAGCATGAGTAGATCCTTGGAATCCTAAAGCAAAGTTCTTCTCGAGTTTGTTTCTCAGGTTTGGACTTTGTTGATGGCTTTCTTTGCTAGTCCCAATAAGCATGTCACATTCAATGCTGACAGCATGCTGTGCTGGTGTGTTTTGTCAGGGGACAAGAGAGGAATTATTGCAAATTCTTGCTGACTTAAGAAAATTTCACTTTCTGTTTCTTTCTCTAGTTGGTACATTTGATGTAATTGGAAAGAATTTGTAGACGCAGTAAATTTTTATAAGCTAAGTGGTTGACTCTTTTTATTCTGTTGGTATTCTGTTGGTTAGTGGAAGCTAATGATGCTAGCTGTTCTTGGTTAGTGGAAGCTAATGATGCTAGCTGTTCTAAGTATCTCTTCAGTACATACAAAGTTTTATTTCAAAGGCTATCCATTTACATACTCTCAGAGCAGACATTGTTTAACAAGTTTATACAGCACCTTATAAAATTGTATGTGTTTAATACACTAAGTGAATAATCTTCAGTAGATTTTTTTTGTCATAAAACACTTCAATCCATTTTTTAGTGTACTCTTTTTCCAAAAAAGGAAATAAAGCCCAAATACTTTGGCTAAACTTCTTTTGGCACCACAAGTAATGTGATATTATTACATTTAAATGTCAAGTTCAAGGATTTATTTTTAATATTTTTTGCTTGATACCATTAGAAGGGGATTCCATGCAGTGACCCTCCTGAAAGCTTTAATTTTTAAGAATCTGCCCAGCATCTTTCTAGCTTGCATTATTTAATCTCTGACTTCCTCACTCTTACTTTCACAAAAAAACCCAAAATTTAGTGTGATTGCTTTCCAGTATTTTGCTCTCTGAACAATATGGCTGTTCTTGTTAAAGTGTTAAAGCAGAGCTAAGGTTTCACAGTATGGGGTGGTTGAGAGCATTATCAGTGTAGGTGTTACCTGCCTGCTCTGATCAGTGTCTACTGTGAACGAGAAAAAGGATGTTCAGAGCTTTACAGTATTTTCTCTGACCCCATTCATGGTGCAGCTGCTCAAGCAGCTGTGCTGGGCACAGCTGTGACCGTGGGGAGAGGGCAGAGAAGGTGATACTGTGTTAGCTGGTATTGCTGTGAGGCTCTTAAAGTCATGGTCTAATAATACGAGTCTCAGTGGTACCACAAACTGCAAAACAAGGTACCATTACTGCCAGAAGATCTGTGAATCTGTGCTGTTCACTTGTGAGTGGCGGTGCCATTCACATCCAGGCTGCAATTTTTATTACTTTCCTCACAACTGCTGTGCTACAAGTAAATTCCGTTTCTTTCGCTTGTTGTAAAGTGGGACCAAAAAAATTGTCTCCTTCTCCATGCTTTTAAAATCTTAGCAAATTTTCTTACTAAGTAAGCAGGAAAGTCTTCAGAGACGAGATGTAGTGTAATGTGTTTTTCTTCACTGGCATGAAGTCAGAGTTCCTGCGAGCTGGGTTTGCTTACTGCCTCGTCACAAATAATCTGGGTGCAAATCATGTTTGCATATAGTTTGCTGCAACTGGAAGTCAGGTGACAATGATTTAAACTACTATCTACTTCTGTTGCAGAAAGTGCTTAAAACAGTCTTGAAATAATTTATGAATCATTAGGTGAAATGAGAGTCAAATCTTTTCTTATATTTTTGTGTGTTCAGAGTCCTTGAAAAAGTTCTGACTCTGTCTTGTCACTGCAGATTTCTATACATTTTTTTCTTCTGCTCTTTAGCATACATTGCAATATCAAGCTTTTCAGAAGAAAGATTGAATAGAAGAGAGCTGTCCTTAACGTTTTTGTGCGTAAGGAAGCATTCTAGCATTGACTTCAGTATCGTATGTCACTGTATTTCAGAGCTGAATTAATTTAAAATCATATAAATTATGCAAAGCTGCACTCAAAACTGAAAGTTGGTATTGATCATGAACTATTAAATTATATTAATATTACACTTGGCATAAAAAAGTGATTTTTGCCCAGTCAAGAGAGGTGGTGCTATTTTTGAAGACAAAACCTCCTAAATTATGGGCTGTCTTGTAGTGAGATTTTACCTTCTTCCCTTAAAAAAAACAATAAATCTAAAAAAAACGTGTTGGAAATTCACTTTGTCTTTCCTTGCTACAAAGCATATTTGTGTTTGTTCCCAAATCTGCTGTTTATATCCAGAATTTCAAGGAGCAATTTACAGCAATAAAATAACATGTGATTATAAATCATCAGCCATTTGGTTGAGTTCTCTGCTTTATCTGACAAGCATATCAAGTGCTCTCCTTCATAAACTAACTTAGCTCCAGTTTGAAACCAGCTAGGATTTTTAACTCCTGCCATGGCCAATTTGGACTCATTTGTTTTTTTGGTTTTTTTTTTAATACTGTGTTAACAGCTTAGTCCTCTCTTTCTCAAGTGATAATTTTTAATAATACTGTCTCTAGCTATTTAAGCACACATTTTCCATTCATGACTGTGATTGACTTAATATTAATGCTAGGCTCCCAGACTCCTCCCTGATGTTTGCAATTATGAAGTTCCCAAATCGTAGGTCAGACTTTTTGTCACCTTTCTCCAATGGCAATAACTCTTTACTAATAGCTTTTGTTCTGTTTCTTTTCTTCATAAATCCACAGAAACTTTTTCCCATGTGATACGTTTTCAAGCTTTGCTATTGCCAATAAACTCCATCAGTGTTTCTTTCTGCTGACAAGGTTTAACAAATAGTAAATGGGAGCCCTGGGGCTGGTCCTCTCTCCTGTCCCACAGTTCTCATGTGGTGGCTGCTATTCTCCCCTTAATCATGTAGTAATGTTCTTCTAGCCTAGTTTGCAGACCCCTATGTGTTGCTGTAGTAGGTTCTTTTGTTCTTCATAATTGATGAGATGTTGTCATATTTTCATCACTGGAGAAAGCTTTTAATCTGGCACAGCCTCCCTTTGGTAGGCAAAGGTTATATTTCTTACTTATTTCAATTTTTTTTTTTTTAAGTTATTCTCTTCTTAAAAATCTGCTGCAAAACCATCAAGCCTGTAGTCACTCGGACTTCCCCCCCTTACTTTAAGATAGGTTTTGATTCTTTTCAGGCATAAGGCACCAAAAGAAAAGGAACTTATTTAAGGTGTTGATACAAGTGTTGTGGTTTGCATTTTAATTTTTCTTCCACCATTTTGAAAACTCTGATTCACACTTTATTAAGAGCAGTGCATTCAGCTCTTGTGTGTTTCAGGTTTTCAATTCCATTTTTAATATATTACAGTAACTTCATATCATTAGCTTCTGTGTTTTAATTTGTGGGGCTGAAGGCTTTTGTAATTTGTTCACATTTCCTTTGCAGGTTCTGACACTTGTTCCTTAGCATAGCAGCTCGCTCTGTCTTTGCCTCTCTTTTAGAGCTTATGTAATTAATAGTGACATTATCTTCTACTCAAGAAGTTAACCCTGCAGGATAGAAAAGCTGTTTATTTGACTGCCTTTCCTCCTAGTGACCAGAAGTTACCACTGTTCTCAGGCCAGATGTCATGTGAGAGACCAGGCATTTTAATTTGTACATTTAGAGAATTTTGAATTAATTGGTGATTTCAGTATGAAGAAAGATATTTTAATGGTCACATGATAGAAAATAATTAAGAGATAGCGTGGCCTTATCACAGTTGTTTTCAATGGTGTTTTTATTGTTTCTGGGTGGATGGACGCTTCTCTGTGCCTTACTGGAAAAGGAATTAAATGGTTTTCTCACAGCCTAGGAGCTGTGAAGGGGCACATGGGTGTTGGTTGTGTGCTGAATGAAGTGTCACACCACAAAGGAGCCAGCTGGGTCACAAACAAACGGAGAACTGGACACGTGTAGTTTATTTGAGAAATCCGTGTTTTCTTCCCTTGATAGGGGTTTTCAGAGTAGAACAGAGATGCAGTGAGATAGTGTTTGGGATGGCACTGTATGCCTGGGGAATGTGCTGCCGTGATGATGCGGAGGCGGGAAGGGCCATGTGAACGTTCCTTCTGGCTGGCTGGTAACTAGAGCTGGCTGGCTCCTGAGGAGCTGCTGCCATGAGGAAACCTGTCCTGTCTCCTCTTTCTGGCCCAGTGAAAGACAAGGAGACAAAACTGCCATTTCCATCGCTTGCCACCAGCAGCACGTGGTCCCTAATGGAGATCTCCCGGTCTGTCATGTGGCTCTGGCACTGCAGTGCCTGACAGGAGCCATACATCTTATTCCCACTCTGTCCTTGACTGGCTTTATGGCCTTAAGCAAGTAATTTCAGCCTCTGTGCCTGCACATATAATCCCATTCTTCCCGATGTGTTCTTTCAGTTTATGAACTTTCTTGGGGGCAAAACCTGTCTCGCCGTAGCGATCGGGGAGATGACAAGCACCGCTATAACGTGAACTTTAAGGTAACAGGGCTTTTGTAGAGCCATGGCAGCTGCCAATACTTAAACATGCATCTGGAATTTACTTACAAGCTGACATGGTATTTTAATGTCCTGTATGCTGACCTCTTCTGCAACATGTTAGGGATTAACACAACTCTTTCCTCTGGCAGTGATATTCATAAACCAAATGGAGTGTACAACTGTTAAGGGCTATCCATTATTCTCAGTCTCAGGATAGTTACCCAGAGGTAAAAATAGATAGGATCTGTCATTCATTCAGAAAGTAGAGGCACTGCCCAGTTCCTCATAAATAAAATACCATTCTATGAATAGAAACTGATGACATTGCAACTTCTGTTTATTTTCCCTTCCCTCCCCAATTTAGAAATCTTACCTAGTTTTAAAACTCACAACACATAAGAAGCAGTTCCTTTTGTTCTCTTGTTGCCCACTGTTTGTATTGTTTTTATTTATAAGAAGAAAAGAACCAAGGGTTAAAAAATTGCAAACAGCAAAACATCATGTGTGCTAGGAAGTTCTCTTAATTCATCACTTGGTAAAGAAAATAAAAGAAGGCTCCCCAGCTAACAGCGTTACTTTTGCTTAGGGTTATTTGGCAGAAAATCCATCATCCTCTCTCCATTTCTGAGTATTTCATATTGACTTACACCCTTTAGCAAGGGTCAGCAGGGCAGAGTATGCATAAAGAGTTCAAGTCCCATTTCAAAGGCTGAATTTTAATTTTAGTGGATGGTTTATTTTTAATATCAGTTGAAAATGTTAGCTCTTTATTAGATTTTTGTTTGGTTGGTTTACTGACCTTTTGATCCTGAAACTTAATGTTCTTTTTATGGACAACTTGTATAAGAATTAGGTTTCTTCAGATATTTACATCATGTTGGAGAAACCAGTGTTTGCTTTTTGTTTTCTGACTAGTTCTAAATCTGAAGGCAGAAGTGCTTTATTTTCTGAAAGCTTTTATAATTAGAATTGTTTATAATGTGCACATACTGAGGGGGCAGTGTTTGTTTATTTACTTTGTATATTTACTTTTGGAATGGCTGACTTAATTCTTCAAGGCTCCAGAGAAGTCAGTAAAAACATGGAATGTGAAAAAGACATAAATACATGTATTTCCATTTTTGATTACAGTAATTACAGTAGGCAAAGTTTTAATTCATCTAGTACAAATTTACATTTTGCAGAGTTGATTTTCTGTTTTCTGCTAGTATTCCATAAGCTCAGGCGCACTGAGAGCTCTGTGTTGCAAAAACTATTGTTTAAAGCTACATTTTCTTATTCAGGATGAGAACTCTGATATGTTTTCTTCTCCTCCTGTGCTGCCCTCTCTATGAGCCCAATTAAAATAATGTGGTTTGGGGAAAAGGTTAAGATTATATCTTTAGATGCTCCTGGAACAAAAGTGCAGATGCGAAGAGCTCCAAATATTTTTATTTACAGATGTTTTGTTTTGCCTCAGAAATGAAGTACTCTATGGTAATACAATATAAAAGAAAAATAGTATGATTTCTCTGAAAATATTCTAACTTTAAATTGTTGTTTTGTTGGGGTTTTTTTAGTTTTCAGACAACAAAGTATATGTATTACTGTATGCTGGGTATTTTAACAGAAAATAATTACAGAAAAATAGTTATTTGTCTTTGAAAACAGAAAGTAGGTTTGTTTACATCTGATCTGATCACCTAATCAGATTAGCTTTAAAGAAGAGTTCAAGAATTCATGTCTAGAGATGTAAATTTGTTTCTAAACTATTTTTAATCATCTTAATGAGATTGCAAATAATGTTAGGTTATGTATGGCCAATATGATTTGTTAATGGGAAGAGTGGTGTTTTGGCAAATAGCCAAAGTGCTTTTGAAGGTCAGATGTTGACAATAGTTGAAAGTGTTCAAAGGCTGCTCTCTGATTCTATAAAATAATACATTAAAAGAAAAGATTAATATCTGAAATGGTATCTCAGGGTCAGTTTAAATTACAAGGCTCTGACCTTGTAATTTAATTTTTGCAGTTTTATAAGACTGCTGTTTATTTAATTTGATTTGATTGAGAAAACAGATTAAATTTTACTACAATAAGAGAAAATGTAGGTTACAGCCCTTTTTAAATGTTGGGTGGGCTGTCTTTTATATGGTGGGCCTATTTCTTGGTCCCTTTATCGCTGGCTTTCTGTGCTGACAGCCTTATTGAAGCTGACAATCTCGAGCTCTTCAGCTTTGCTACCTGGAGGAATCACGACATGCTTCTAATGTATTTTCAGCCTGGCAGTGGCTGCAAGCCCTGAGTGGGAATGAAGCTTCAGGGACAAACAAATGCTTTACATGCATGAGGACACGGTATCTGTGCTGCCTCCATCTACAGCATCTCAAACAGAGCTCCCGAGAGACTGAGTAACAGCTTCATAAATCAAGGGTTGCAGGTTCAGCCTTTCCAGAAGCCAATTAGGAATTCAGTGTACGTTTTGGGGTTCTTCACTGCACAAGGAGCAAGGAAACACAAAAATGTGGGGGAGGGCTAAAGGATGATAGAGTAGATAAGATGACAAGATGATGGCAATTATGAAAAGGAATTGAAAAAAAAATTAATAATTTATAAGCTGTAGCAAGGAGGGACAACTAATAATGTAGAAATATTTCAGAAATGGTAATGGGTGGTTTGCAATGGCAACTCTGTTGCCCTGATTACATGAATTGTGGTTAAGTGGATAAATTCATAATAGGCATTAAAAAATTGGTTTAGCCATGAGCAGTTGCAAGGATTTGTCATGTAAACCAGCAGAACTTTGGTTTTGACTGCATTTTTAATTGGGAATTCCATGTAGGAAGATGGGATATGTTGGTGTGTGACCTTAGTGGCTTCTCTCTCCTCAGTTTGTAATTCTTTCTGTAAGATAAATTACACATGACATCATATCATTTAACAGACACAGTTATTTTCCAGAGCAATTTTAACCATTTGAGTTTGTTTTCCTTATCAAAAAATTATCAGGAAAATAGCAAATATGTATTAATAAGTTTATCACAGATCATCAATGTTACACTTTGAGAAGAGGTTCAAATACCAGTTCTGTATATATTAATTTAAAACCACAGATGATTACAACCAAACTAACGCCTACCTGCAAAAGGTATTGGAGAGCTTCCATGAAAAGCTTCCATGATTTCCATGATTCCATGAAGTGCTTCTGCTGCATTTCTCCATGTATGTGGCTATTGCATGAAGTCTGTGCAGCACAGTGGGCTTTACCTGCCTGCTTCTTTCACCCTCCTCTGCTCTTCTGTGGCTTATGTTTTACATTCCCACTACTAGGCATTATTTCCTGTCTCCTAAAATACTACTAACAGTACCTGACGTTTTCTGTCTCCATGGAATGTCTTTCTGTTTATTGGTATCTTAAATTCTGTGTGTGTTTAATACACATATTGCACTCTGTGTACAATAATTTCCATTCTCACAGAGCTCTCCAGCAAAGCTCTTGGGGTGGACTTGTAGACTAATTTACAGTCTTTGCATCGGATGTTTCCCTGGGCCATTTTTACATCAAGACAAACTGCTAGTGCAGAGGAATAATACTCTTCGTCCTGGGGATGCATAACTGGAGATGCCCTTTTCCATGAATTTCTAAAATATGTAGTTCTGCTGTCAATAATAGTGTTATTGATGTCCTCTCCCAGGCCAATCATGAAAGGAAGGCATTCTGTCACCTAGCAAAACTTAAGAGGGATAAAACCAGAACCTGATTGTCCTTTTAGGAGAGGGATGCACTCCACGGGTACACAGAAAAGACAGTGTCTAAGTCACAAAAAGGCAAAATCATTACCGTAACAAACAAGTGCTCCCTGGATTTTAGAAGGGCAGGATGGAGAATGCTTCTCAAGGATGTGCCTCGCTGCAGAGTCAGGGGGAGTTCTGCCACGGCGGCTGCCCAGGGCAAAGAGCTGCCTACACTGTGGGGTGGGCTTGCACGGTGGTGATGGATGGCTCCGTGCCTGGTGTGCCTCGGGTGACTGCGCAAGTGACAGGAGCATTGATCATCGTGATTCAGCGGCCCTTTGTTGTGTGGCACTCGCCGCAGCCCGGGCCATCACCACCCTTCTGCTGTCTGTGCACAGATGCTTTTTGTTCTGTGATGAGAAGGAGGAGAAGCACAGAGTGATTTCCTGGGCTCTCCCCCTGTGCCAGCCATGCCCATCTGAAGGCATGCGAGGGCACCCACAGCCCAGCGTGTGCTGGGAAGCGCTGCTTGAATGGATTTTGTCTCTGAGTTGTGATAGGCTCTGATGGTAGCTTGTTTGGATGCAAAAATTCTGTGTTCCTCACTCACTACATGTATCATCACTCATTGCCCAACTGTATTTCTGCTGCCCTTCTGGATGTCTTCTTCCAGGGCATGTGCTGAAATGGTGGTTTGTCTCAACAAGAGACAAACATCCCTTTGCATCCCTTCTTTCCTTTTCCACAAAACAGTACAATATTGGTGCTAAAGCATGTGCTGCCTCATGACCATTTGATGAAATGCTTAGAACTTTTCCAGGGAAGAAATTTTCAGGCTCTCTGCCTGCCCCTTGAAGTTAGTATTTTCCAGATGCTTGTAACATGAATTCTCAAAGCATGTTCAAAGTCCATTTCCAGTAGCTTTTTTAAGGGGAGTATAGAAGGACCAGAGAGCTCAACAGAAAGCAGTTTCACTCTGATGAAAGGTGTATTGGTGTCAGGAGCTTCCGCCAACTGCATCTGTTAAAAGTGGAAGTAAATGAAAGTCTGGCAGTGAGATATGCATTGACTAACATGGTTTAAGTCAATGAAGTTTACTTTAAGCCCTTTGGGAAATACTGTGGGTACCATAAGTTATACTTACATATACTCCTTGCAGAATTGTAGAAGAATGGCCTTAAATGAAGAGTCATCAGTGCTGCTGTTAATTATTCCTTCCATGCAACTCCAAATAAAGAAGTGGTGAGGTTTTAATTTTGTAATTACCAGAAGACTAATAATTCTTTTGCCATGGTGATTTTTAAAGTATGTAATGTAATTGCCTTATTCCTGTGCCATTAACTGTGCTCCAAACGTGGTCATCTGTCTTATGAGCAAATGTTACTCTGATACCTCAAAGAAAACGTGCTATGAATGGTGAAAGCATGCAACCTAAAACTCACAGTTCTTTTGTTTGAATTTTTCTGGTTAATTTTGTAACAGGAGGAGGTTACAAAAGAGGGAACTGTGTATGTTTGGTTAGTGTATTCAGCTATGCATTGCAATTCATGTCAGGGCCCAACACTTAGCCTAAGACTTACAGATCTTTACATGAGTATAGGACACAGAAATTAAGAGAGAGTGACTGTAAAACCCAGCAGGCTTAGCAGAGGGATTCAAAGAAACGTGTAACCCATGAAGCCACATCCACGTCGCTTAATTTCTATTAGAATGAATCATTTGTGACTTGAAAGGCATCTTCTGTTTTTAATCTCTAGTAATAAATCTAAATAATGAGCTCATTACTATAGTGAGCTGCAAGAAAATGTCAAATTTTACATTCAAAGTATGGGAATATGGTTTGACAAGGTGGCTAGGGAAGAATTAAGTTTTCTGCTGCTGAAATGTATCTTCCTTCCTTCTCTTGTTTCTGGTGCTTGTTTGAACATGTTCAGATGATTGTCTGGTCTTACTTCAACTAACTCAAATATAGCCCAGTGGAAAAACTGACAACTTTTTGGTGCTGGTTTTTTTGTATGTTTTTGTTTTCTGTTTAGCAAATTGCAGCAGTTTACCTTCCAATTAAATGAATGCCAAAAAAGTCTGGGTAGCAGGGATAGAGCAGGAAAGAAAGGTAGAAGACTTAAGAATGAACAAGAATTACCCTTTCAGCAAAGCAGGGTGCTCATTTGGTTCAGCCACGGTGTAAAACCATGCCCTAAATTGGTGGTTTGGAGGCAGGGATCGCTGCAGTTGCACTTCTGTATATTTTAAAGATGTGGAGGCAAGCAGAGCTGTGGAGATGTGTAGAGCATGCTTTCTGTCACACAGTGCTACTCTTGCCAGCTCCTGGAGTTTTCAGTTTGGTTCCCACCCTGTGAATTTAAAATCCAACATCTGCAGCATCCATACATAAACAGGCCTTTAACACCCACAAAAAGGAATTGTATCCTTAATTGTCAGAGGGCTGAGGTTTGAGGGTTTTCTTCACCTGTCTGGCTCAGAGTAAATAAATGAACTTTCTGTAATTCTTTTTTGTCTATAATGTGGGAATGATCTGTACGAGTCATTGTGCCTATTCTTTTGTTTAATGTATGGGATACTCTTGGAAAGTTAACAGCAATTGATATTAAAAGTGAGTAACTGTGAGAGGTTATGAGGTAATCTTTAGTTTCTCATTTAAAGCTGCCCTGCATTTCAATGGTAAAATCACTTTCTTATGGAAAAATAAATGTTTCTGAGGAAAAGATTGAAACAGCTTGTTATGGAGTCCCAAGGGAATCAGCACTTAATTTAAGTGTATTCCTGGGAGCCAAATTTCCTATGCAGCCCTTGCTGCCAGCAGGCAGTGACTGTTAGCCGAGGCCTGAGACTCAGCCAAAGGAGATAATGTCTCCTTAGAAGGATGGCAGAATGAATTGCCATATCTGCTGCTTCGTCAAAAGCATGGATTGGGTGTCAACACCCAGAAACCTCCAGTGCCCTGACCTCGGCAGGGCAAATACGGCCCTGGCATCTTTCTTTAGCAAAAGATGGAAAGTACAGATTACGTCCAATTAGCTTATGGTCAGTTAAACTTAAGGGAAAATATTTTTCCTACCACCTTTTCTTTTAGACTTCACAACAGCAACATAAAATTTTGACAACCAATGCAATGTATTCTCTTCATGGCATGGAAAATGTTCAGGCTTAACATACTCATGTGTAGTGTTCAGCAGTGGTAGCAGTGAGTTCCTGTGTTCCATGACATCTGAGAATGCATGGAAAGAAAAATGAACAGGAAAACTCCCTCTGTTCGGGGGATGAGGAGGGGGAGAAAAAAGTATTTGTTACGTTCCAAAATCCATTATAATAATGGAAGTTCATCAAATAATTGCTAGAGTCAGAATGGACAAACATCTGGCTTATTCATCCCTAGCTATACTAACAAAAGTATGATATCCTGTTAGAGAAATCACTGATCATCCTGGTTTATTTTGGCGATTGCACACCTTGGTATTTTTCACTTTAAAAAGAACATGTCAGTACTTTATAGCCAGCATATCTCTAGTTCCAGGTTCACAGTTCATGTGCTTCTGTGCCTTTGAGCTATTCCTTTCCTGAGTTTACCAGCAGACAGCTGCAGCAGAACAGATATGTTTACATGTAGGGAGTAAATGGCAACTTGCAGCTCAGAGTTTCCATTTCCTTTTACATTGTTCAGGAATCCAGGAATCCACAATTTGTCCTCAAGCTTCACCTCGTGTGTGTGCATCTGACTTGGCCCTTTATAGTACGAATGCTTTATTTTGACATTGATTTGTTGATACAAAGGGCTGACTAGGGAAAAGATACTTTCACTAGAAATTACCCTCAGTACATATGAAGTTCAATTGTGGGTGAAATAGCTTTTTGAAAAATATTCTAAACATCACTTTCTGCAAGGCTTTTAAGCACTATATCAATGTAAGACTAATGTGGAACCACTTTATGCAGCTTTAGCAAGATAGATGTATTTTTAGATGGAGAAAAATTACATTTTGTATTAAGAATGATGGTGAAATCTGATTAGCTGCTTAACACACAACGCTGTCTATTTAAGCTATTGTCACATGTAGGTGATTCCCAGATGTCCTTGGTAAGGCAGTAATTACATGAAGGAGGTTATGATAATTATAAACCTGAAACAAAACCATCAGAGTGATTTGTTCATCTGAACCCTGAAGCAGAATTAAAGACTCCAGCGAGGAGTTTGTTCTGACTTTACACCACCCAACAGACTTATCTCTATTATGTAATTTCACCTCTATGGGCTTCTCCTTCCCTTTTTCCCCCTTACCTAATTTTGATATTTTGGTTTCTTGCTCTGAAAGAAAACTATGGTTTATTGATGATTTTGTTAGCAGGAGTGAGTGAAGTAGATGTCACATAAATCATCTCTAGAAAAACTTGTAGTAATTGTGTATTGTGTTTTGCCTACTGGCTTTTTGAACCAAGATCCCACAGTTACCCTGATGTGTTAAAAGAGCTGCTTCTGGTCACACTCACATTGATGTTTTATGAGAACAAATTATTTTACCTTATTTGACCATTTTGATGCAGTTTATTTCTGATATACATGTAAATTAATTGCTAGGTTTGACATATAGCCCACTCTTAACAGTACTGCAATTATAGTGCACTGCTGATACATGAAATTTTAATTTTTAATCCTCATTCCAATGTTGTTTATGATGCTTAGGCTCTAAAACTGAAGCATAAAATCAAACAACAAGTTTGCACTTTAGGTTTTGCTCTTTATATGACCACACGGTCAGAGTCCAGAGAACTGTACTGACTGAAAATTGCACCCAGAAGTGCAATTTTAGCACTTGTCCAGCTCATCATTGGGTCTTGTCAATGCAAGGATAGGATCCAGAAGGCAAAACAAGGCCTGGGACTGTAGTAACACCGATCTAGGTCAGTATATGTTTGCCATGAAGTTGTGTTCTCAGCCTGGAAGTGCAAATACCTGTGTGTTTTCTGTGAGCTTGCTGAAGGCAAATCATCTACCTCTTTACTTTCATTAAAACCACATCAGAACTATGTTTGTGGCCTGGAAATCAAAGCAAGCAGTTAACACCATGCTGGTACCTATGACAAACCCCCTTTCAAGGCAGCAGCCCAGGTAGCCATGATTCATGGAGCTGGGAAATGATCGCTTAGCAGGGCATGGGATAAACAGGCATCTGGGGGGGAGCTGAAGCTGGGCAGAAATGGATAGGCAGGTAGTGGTGCTTGTGTCATAAACTTTCCTTCAGCTGAAGTACATCAGAACACAACTACTAAAGTACTTGTCTGTTGCCCAAAATATTATGTGAATTCGCCTGTAATTCTCTTCTATTGACAAACTCTGTATGAGAAATTATTATCAAAATAAATGGACCTGCATATTACTTTAATTTTCTTTTGTTACATGCAAAGTGATTAGCTTGCCATGTACTACTTTCAATTTTTGTTGTTACATTTAAAGTGATTAGCTGGTTTATCTCATGATCATTAAATATAGAGTAGTTTGAAACTTCCCATTCGTAGTCTGTGTTTTTCATCGACGCTTTCATTTGAAAGCAGGAAACAATCTGAAAGTAATTGTATTTGTAATTTGTGTAATTGTATTGTAATTTGTGTTTCAGCACAAAGATTCTAAAATATAATAGCTTGGCATGTTATTCTATCTTCTTACTATTCCTTGGAGGAAATGAAATGGAGTTGCAACTTTCATCCAGGCAGCTTTTCTACTACATCCTGTTTCCTTCCGCACAGTGGGGAAAGCACTGACACTGACGTTTGTCTCCCTTTCCTCCACTTCCAATGAAAAAATCCCGGTCTCCATGTTGTAGCACTCACTCCGGTGAACTCTGATACAGTATTTGGGTTGCTCAGGCAAATGTGAATTTTGCCGTCCGTATCAAAGGGAAGATTGCAGAGATCAGAGGAGTGAGCACAGCCCCGGCTGCCCGCACTGCCCCAAGCGTGGCTCGCTGTGTGAGCAGTTGCTGTGGAAGGCTGACATCTCTGCTTCTCTCCCAATGAAAGGCAGACTTGCAATCTCCCCTTTCTCAGAGGGAAACTGACCCTTGGAAAGGCTTGGCATGAAATGGATTAACTCCCTGGAAACTTTGTTTGGGAATGTTAGGAGACTGCTATGTATATGTGCTGGCAATCTCTGTAAGAGACAAATTATTTTCCCACCCTCTCAAGCACTTGGTAGTTTATCTGTTGTTTATATTAAAGATTGATTGTGGTTATATATTCCTAATTCAGGGTTCCCATTAATCACCCTATGTCACATAAGAGACTGGAGAAGAGGAATGAGGGTTACTGGAAAGCAGAAATGTGATCCCTGGCTCTGCTTTCAATGTGACTTATCCTGGCATTAGCTTTGCTCCTATGAATTAGTGCGTTTGTGTAAACATATTTTTCTTTTTTTTTTCTCCCATGTTTGGTATGTCTGTTTTTCTCAGGACTCTTTAGAAAAAGATGATATAGTTATTACAATGATTGAGGAGAACATAAATCTTGACACTCGCCATGTTACTATTTCAAGAGGTCCCTGCTCCCCCCAGCAGGCCCACCCCCTTGTTTGCTACTACTTGCTTCCTCTCCCAGCCCCAGCAGCCATTTCCTCCCTCAGAGCAGATCCAGGCAATTGTTTCAGCCTGTGCAAAATGAAGAAGAGGTGGAAAAGGACCAGTGGGGTTAGGACAAATGCACAAAGGCTGGGACTTCCTAAAGTGCACTGGCTGCCAACAGTGAGATGCTTTCTGCCACAGCAACAGAGCAGATCTGCATGTCCTCCTCCTTGACCCTGCTGAAGGTTGCCAATCCTGAAATGTTCAATCAGCCATTTGTGGTCCCTTCCCCTCCTAAGTATGAGAGACAAAACTGCTGGCAAGAGGGAAAGAGAGGGGAATGTACGAGTTTTTACAAGTTGATGTGGACTGTGAGAACATGTTACCAGCCCTGCTTGGAGTCGGGTCCAGAAACCTCTGGAGCAAGCTGTTTTCCCACCCTGACTTGTCTGCCTGACAGTCCCTTCACATCTTTGAGAGGTGTGGATTGAGCCCAGCTCTTTAATATGTTCTGGGGGAAAATCATTACATCAGTAAATTTTCAACCAACTGGAGATTTAATCCCGTTAATTTTTTTATTTGCCAAGTCCTTGTCTTTGTCTAATATAAAGAAGTTACTTGGATTTTAAAAGAAGCAATTGAAATAATTTCTATTGGATAAATTGGAACAAATTTGCTCAGAAGAGACTGGTATTTAATATAGATTGTCTTCTCTCTATTTGTAGCTTCACTAAACATACTTTGCCAGGGGCATCCTAATTCTGCACAGATTTTTCTTTTGAGTCACGTTACATTCATGTCTGCCTTCTTTGGTGCAAAATTCCATTATTAAATTTGTTATTTAAAAGCATATTCAACACAGAAATGTGACGGTAACTGCTATTGTTATAATAACAGTGTTATTTTGTTTATTACTCATGATCCTCTCCAAAAAAGCAGGAGATCACCAGAAGTTCTGCAAACCTAGGAGAATTTAGGTCCATTAACTGTGATGAAAGCACATCTTCAGTGAAATCAAAGGAGGAGGAATAATATAGGAAAGTCTTATGTATGAGAATTTGCAATCATTTTACACATAATTGCACAGAAACAGTGAATTTAGAGGACTAGTTACTTTTTAAATACTGTGGTTCAAACTAATTTAGATTGCTTGGTTTTCCCCCCATGTAACTACCTTTGATGGCATATTGTACATATAAGAATAAGAGAATTTATTTTTGAGCTGGGAATAGGTTTTTAATCAGACTCAGTAATGTAAATAGACCTCTATTTAAAAGTTCATTCAAAACTGAGTACTGGTGTGTATTTAAGTGCACTGTATGCTGAAGTAGAAATATCCCCCAGTGTTTAACCAAAAGCATGTTTAATGTGTGGTTTTGTTTTGTTTTGTTTTTTTAATGTTTAACAGTAACTGAAGCTGGCTTTGGTGCTGACATTGGGATGGAGAAATTCTTCAACATCAAATGCAGAGCATCTGGCTTGGTTCCCAGTGTGGTTGTACTTGTTGCTACAGTGAGGGCTTTGAAGATGCATGGAGGTGGGCCAAATGTAAGTTTTTGCACCTTCCTTGGAAAAATCAAATTGTTGCTAATATTTGAAATAAGTAAAATACCTTGATTTAAGAAATATTTGGGGTAGTCTATGGGGCAGTATTTAGATAACCCTTCTGAGATACTTCATAGTATAGATATTATCACTAATGCTATCTCTAAAATTGGGCTACAAATGAAAGAAGAGGGAGGAAAGAGCTCTGAAGAAGTACTATATCTTGCAGAGCAGGGGAAGTTTTGTTGCACTAAAAAAGCCCAAAACTGTACGAGATAGATATAGATATATAGATATTCTTTTCCGTGCCTTTTGAAATAGCATTTGTAAGTGCACTGAAGTCATCACAGGCTGGGAAACTTGACAGCTGAGGAGGAATGAGACGAGTTCAAGTTGCAGTATGAGTGGAAGCAGAGAACATTGTAATGAAGGTTTTGAGATTTCTTTCACTCCAGTAATGGGTACCCCTTATGTCTTTTTATTTTGCTCAGATTAATTCCCTCGGGGACGCTGAAGTAACTGATGAAATTTTGCAAGTGTTTTCCTGGTGTACCAAGAGTCACCAGTGTATCATTTTTTGCTGTCTAAGCCACAAAGAGATTTTACAGATTACTGATTGTAGAAATGCTCCCTGAATGTGCAATCAGATCAGACTCTGCTAGCCAAGCAGACAGACACTTAAGTCCTTGGAACACTTTCATCTGCCCAGCAGCATTCTAGAGAGTGATGCTGCCAGGGAAACAGTTGCACTGGGTGAAAATACCAGAGCTGTTTCCACAGCCACAAAATTTTAGAATGCATGGTTTCCCTTTAAGCTAATCTTCTCTAAGAGTTAAAGCTGAGCTACCCTTTTTCAGTCTTTCAGGTTGATATAATGATATAAATTTCTATCACTTCTAATGCATGTTTTCTTTATTTTGAATTATATTTCTCCATCCCTATCGAGGCAAGTATATTTTCACATGTGTTATCACTCAATCTAGCAAAAATAGGACTTAAATATGTCTTAATAACTGTCTCTATTTCTGTCTCACTTGTCTCCTTAGAAGTTTAAAGGTTTCATTTGTTTACAAATGTGATGCATTCATCACTGAGGCATATAGAGTACCAGATACTTTTACTGGGAGGTTAACTGTAAAAAGGACTAATGCTAGAGACAAAAGTGAGTAAGTTTGGTGCCTGGGATTGACATTATGTAGCCCTTGGAGACTCGGTACAGTACCCCAGTACCCTGGTGATGCACTTTGCATGTATACCTTTGTGCTTACCAACAAATTACTTGCATGCAGTTCCTTGCCATGGGCAGTAATTAAAGGACATCAAAGATGATGTGTCGCTGTTATTTCTTCAGCTGTTGGAAGTTGCTGCCTATTGTCTTTGCACTGCTGGTGTGCTGTAACAACATGTAGAATGAGATCCAGCTGCTTCCCCTAGTAGTCTTTTGCAACTAATTGCTGAGGCACTACCTGTGACTTGCTACCCAAACACAATAGGAAGTGTTGCTATCATTTGTGTGCTGGTGCAGCTTGGGATCAAACACAAGCTGCAGTCAGGCTATGATGCTGTGTGCACTGGTATGGGTTACCTGGCAGTACAGAAAGCAAGCAAAATTGCACTTCAGACCCTTTAGGGTCATGACAAGTATCAATCTGTGATGACTTTGTTTATTATTACCTGATCCCAGGTGACTGCTGGTGCCCCCTTGAAGAAAGAATACACAGAAGAGGTAAGAGGAACTGTTATAAAACCTTAAAGAGGTTTTTGTTTAAAGGAACCAGATAATATGGTGTACAGAAAATCAGAACTTCTCCTTGCTCTGCCTGGACAGTGTGCAGCCTCAGGTTTGACAATAGCATGCTCTAATGCTGACATTCAGTGAGCATCTCTAACAGGCATTGCCAACAAGAAAAACCACCTCATCTTCCCTCAGCCCCTTTGTGTTACCCCTCTTAGGTGTATGATGTGTGTGACTGCATGATGGATCATAATAAGGAACTGAAATGGCTGAAAAATAACCTTGTTTCAATAGTTTTTCTAGGACTGCTAGGTTTTCAGACTGATCAACATACAGGCATTTATAGAAGCACAAGAGCAGAGTGGTGTAGGGGTCAAGGACACTCCCTGAAATTAATGATAGCATAACTTGTTAATTAAACAAGTTTAATATGTTTATGCTTCGCATTTGGGGTGGAATGCCGCTCTCAGACAAAGAGTGAATTCTGCTGATTTGTTTTCTTTGTCGCTTCACACCAGACAAATTCTGTTCTTCTGCTTGTGTGAGACTAAGTATATGTGTTTTGTTACAAGAAAGACAAGGCCTACAAAGTGTGAGGTAAAAGAGTAAATAAGGAAATTACTGTGCTTTCATCTGGGTTATGTATGTGTATATATGAATTCTGCATCTAACACATCTGTGTGTCAAGCCCCACCCCACTACTGCAGTCTGTTTATAAACTTTGCAAACAGCAGACTAACATCCTTTTCACAATCATGACAAGCAACCAGTCATCAGCTGCACCATCTTCCTGTGTCTCAGAAGAAAGCAATGGGGTCATGTACAGATTCTGGTCACTGCTTAGTTATTTAAAATGTCTGATGCTTATTAATTGGAATGAGAATTAATAAGTGCCAGAATACTTTTTTCTGGAAGAATTTCACTTGCCTGCAATTGTCATGATCAGCAATGTTTATGTTCACTTGAATTTATGGAAAATTCTTTGGCTGGAGAAGACTTTATGTGTCTTACCATTTCCATTAATTTTTATTCAATTACATAGAACCTCCAGCTGGTAGCTGATGGCTGCTGTAATCTACAGAAACAGATTCAAATTACTCAGCTCTTTGGAGTTCCTGTTGTGGTTGCTCTGAACGTCTTCAAGTAAGTCTGTTCTTTCATTACTCTTGTGAGTAATACACAATTCAAATTCCTCATTTTCTTGGTTTTTAAATTATTCAAATTGGCATGAACAAAGAAGCTCTTAAAGAATTTCCTTTCTTCATCATGGATATAAAAATATTTAAGTTCTTAGCTTGTTCTTGAGGCTTTAAAACCAACAAGAAAAAGTATATGCTATTATGGAGCTGATAATCTTCCACGTTAATTAGCTATAACAATTACAAAATTTTCTTGAAGCATGTAAATGCATATGCTGCATTTGTATATTTCACAATTTCTATATATACCTTCTTTACCACTACTGATGGTAAAATAAGGCTAAGTTTATAAGGTTGTAAAAGAAAACTTATTGAGCAAAATAATGAGATGAGGCTGTTTGGTTGGCAGAACTGACTCTCCAGCTGAGGTTGATCTGGTGTGTAAGATTGCAAAGGAGTCTGGAGCATTTGATGCTGTACCCTGCAATCACTGGTCGGCTGGTGGTAGAGGAGCAGTAAAATTAGCTCAAGCTGTGGAAAAGGCAGCCAATCAAAAAAACAGTTTCAAATATCTCTACAGCTTGGAGGTAAGATTTTTCTTTTTTTTTTTTTTTTTTTAAATGAATCCATTCTGCATCAGACTTAGGTTTAAAACAAGAAGAACATTGAAACAAAGTTATCTAAAATACTTGGAAAGGAACTTGCCTTGGTTTAAAATCATAAAAACTGGAGAGAACAAGCAATCTGTGGCTTGTCTAATCAGGGAGCAGGGTACTTGCTGGTAATGATCATTACTTAGTGCATTGAATGATACATCTGATACTTTCATGTTTAACAGAAAAGTATGTATGCAGATGGAACACTCACCAGTTATTTTGGGAGACTTCTCCAAAGATCTCACAGTCACAGTATTCATCCTGTTGGTCAGATAAAAGGAGATGTAGTTGCTGTCTCACAGTCACGGGTATTGCACCAAATTGTGGCTCCCTGAAGCATTCACTGTCTGTGAAAGATGAGAAAGATGTGATACCTAGAATGTCCATGTTCATCCCACACATCTGCCCAGCCCAGCCAGGTCAAGACAGAGAGGAAACACTGCCCTTACCTGCACCCACCTGCACAGTGCAGCTCTCAGGTGAACACAAAGGCACAGGTGACCCAGTCCTTTTCCTTCTCTCCTGATGATCAGATTGCAGTCTGCCAGTACAATATGGCTCACACAGTACATGGGTCACTGCTGCTGCTGCTGGCCCCAGGTCCTCAGTCTATTCAGGAGCAGCCCCCAGGGCTTCTGTCCTGCTCCAGCTGATGGCACCAGAGTCCACAAGCCCCTGAGGTTCGCAGCTCACTGGGCACAGCGCTTTCCTCACACTCTGTCCTCATATGTACACATTTAGAGCAGAGAGCAATCAGAAACCAGATTTAATAAGAATAGAGAGATCCTCAAGCTCATAACTCAGTTACCCAGACTACTGACTGGCCAGACACCTTTACGCACAGCCGATCCCTTCTTCCTCTATTCTCTCATTTTCTTCCCACACTTGTTCCTTTTCAATCCACATTCTTTTTCCATCTTTGCTCCTTCCACTAAACAATCTTTTCACGTTCCCACAGTCCTCTTTGAAAATCCCATCATAAGGTTCACACGATCCCAAAATCTGCTTTTTCATACATCCCATGGAGTCCTGTGCTGCTGTACAAAATCACTTCCTTTCATTTGCAAAGTTTTCTGATCAAAGAGCTTCCCCATTGACCAACCTTGGTGCATTTCACACCAAGGACAATGGTCTCATCTTCCCCTTGGATTGTCATAGGAAACAGGCAATTCAGTGTGCTCTTAATTTTCACTGATTAGGTTTTTCCAGTGATTACTTTACAGAGGGTTTCTCCACCTATCATTGTTCCTCTAATCCTTGTTGAGGCTTTGGAGCTAATTTGCTTAGTCCTTAGATAACCTAACAAAGGATAGTGTGGTCCAAGTTTCAATCCTATGTCTGCCAGAGTTAGTGACTCTTTTAACATGCCTTGGAGACTGTTACTACAGTTGTTTACAAGGTAACATCACAGCATTGTGAGCTATGAAGAGGGGCTTGGACCCCTGGGAGCACTGGAGGTGCTGGGGTACCCCTGTGCTGGCAGAATATTTGGAGGGACGTATTGCCAAGGTTATACAAATGATTTCTCAAGGCCTTCCTGGCTATCCAAAAGTGGGTGGGTTTAAATCTGAGCAGCCAAACAGACTTCTCTGGCTCCAAGGAAGCCCTTGTCAAGTTTCAGATCCTGTGCCCGTGCTACTTAAGTTTCTTTAGAAAATGTCTGAATGCTGTTTTTTTGCAACAGAACCTCAGCTTCATTCTTTTAAATGGCTGGAAGTTCCTGTTTTGATTCTTCTCTCCAGAAAAAAGTTCAGCCTAAGGTAGATATGCCCTACAGTCATCTATCGTTCTCTCTTCTCCTTGCTGCACACCCTGTATCTGTTGCACCCATTTTATATTTTCTTTCCACCTCCCCTGCTGTTTTACAAAATGTCAGTAATCCAGCCAACCCATATCTGTATTAATCCCTGCCCTGACAGAATAGATGGAAATATTTTGGGAATATTAGAGCTTCAGCATGTATTCAAGGCGTTTTGCCCATGCAACAATTTTACTGCTGAAAAATGGACAATGTATAAGCCTTTCTAAATTTTTCTCCACTGAGATGCTCTGAAAACTGAGGCTATCATCTTATGGGGCTTGTGTAATAAAATGGGGGGGAAAGTTCTTTGAGAAATACATGTGATAGTTTTCCCCACTGGATGCTTGTGTTACAGGGATAGCACATTAGCCTTTGATGAGGCTCACACTTAAGCTCTGATGTAACTATTCACTGTATAGCTTACAATCTGGTGGTACAAGTGAGTAAAAAGGATTGGTAGGGGTGGACTCTGCTTATAAAAAAAATCAGCTTGATATCCACTTTAATGTCTTTCCCAGACACATTGTTTCATGCTGTGTTGCATAAGCAGCATGATCTTGAGCACAAAGGGAATGAATCACATCTTTACATCAACTTAGTATCCCATAACTTCACACAAGTATTGTAAGCCTCAAAAATACATTGAAGGGCTTTTATAAAAACATATAAAGATTTTTAAATACTGCAGAAAAGTACATTCAGGCCAACAAAAACAGTGAAGTGTAAAGTTCAGGCTTCTGTTTCATCCTTACTGTGCAAAGGATGGGGACTGAAGCAGCTGGAAGCAGGAGAGTGAAACAGCAATGCTGTCATTTTTACAGTATGTAGGTCAATTGGTTACTAGGCTCTCAGAGAAGTGAAGGAAAGCCACCTCTCCCAAATAAGCCTGCCCTGATTTTTTTTGTTGTAGCAATTTTGAGGTGTGGTTTCTGCTGTTCAAAGGGGTAAAATTAAGAAATTTACGGAAGATTAGAAGCAGTTAAATGGGATTCAGACCGATTATTTTTCCCCCTCATTGTGCCAAAAGGTGGTGTAAGTGAAAGGACCTAGTTCCATCCCTTACCTGATTGTCAGATTTGTCCAGTTACTTGAATAATATTAAGTCCTGATTGCCTCAAGTTTCACAGGATTTACTGTGGTTGGGGCTTTTTTCTGTTTTCTTTCCTTTTGGAAGGTCAAAGAGGGGAAACACTTTGCTTAAAATCACTTCCACTTCATTCATATATCTGTCTGTCTTCATGAGATTGCTCTGCTGTTTCCTTTACTCCACATCCCCATTTAATCCTTTGATGTCTATGCACCTTGTTTTCCTTTCTGAAAACTTCATCAGAATTTGCTTCCAGAGCTGGCTATAATTAAAAAAATTTCCAACAGCACAGACCACTGTAGCTGTAATAGGTTAATTCAATACTTTGATCTTTTGTTAGAAAGCATCACCCAGGGTATTTAGAAAAAAAACCTTCAAACCCTTATATGCAAAATTGGTTTATGTCCTTCCTTTCTTTCTTTAGAACAAACTTTGCAGTAAACTGTATTATTAGTGTGCAGTCAGACACATAATTAGAGGATAGCCCAGGTCAAGTGGGCTCTCTTTGTTTTTTTTTCCAAATGCATTCATCTCTGTAGTGCTTTATGTAATTTCCGAATATATCTTTGAAAACAAAAGCTTCCTTGAAGGAAGTTTGCAAATCTGTATAATGTGAGAAGAATACTAGAAGAAAGTCTTTTCTAGATCTGTCAAATGCTGGCTAAAAGTTGAGAATCAGCTGTTTTTTTCTGAGGTATGTTTATACATTTATACCATCTTGTCCAGTCATACCTGAGCATACACAAAATGAGAAAATTTTAGACATTGGACACAACATAGTTGTGTCAGTTCAGGATTCAGGCTCTGCTGTTCAGTATCATAGCAAGCTAGTCTAATTAGAAAACTGCTAATTTTATTCCTTGAAGCATCTAATATAGATTTAGAATGCACCCACTTCCTTGGGTGTCATTCCATGACACACTCTTCTATAGTCCCACTTTTAGATGTCTTTTTTGGGTTCTCTTCATTTATTTCTCTAAGCAGGCAATATTTTGTTTTTATCCTAGTGGCTGCTGCTTGTAGCTTGACTCTTTTTTAGTCTTGATTATAGCAAGGGATTGTTTGACATTTGGTATAAGATGAACAAATATTTCTGCAGGATTTGAATGAGAACAGAATAGCTCATATGTGGTAAATATGGCACCATTTGCTTTAAAAGCGTAAGAAGTGTAAAGGACAGAAACAGATAGACAGTGTACCCTGAAATGCTTACAAGATTAGGAATTACACAGGTCGGGGGGATGGTTCAGGAGCAAGGATGAGTTTGCATATCATAGACTTCAGAGTTTATAACATAGCTTAAAATGCTATTGGCAGTAATTGAAATAAATACTACAGTATCATGTGGTTTTAGTATGGATTTTTGCCCCCTGTGCACAGTAACCTCTATTAAGTTACTGTCGAGTTGGTTGCTTGCAGAGTGTTTCTCTTCAGTGTTTGAAGGATTGGTTTGTTTAAAAGGCCTTCTGAACTCTTTGTGAAATCATCTGTGGCGGTTTATTTTAATATATATTCTTGCTACATATGGAAAATATCAAAATATCAATCCTCTTATCACTGTTGACTTCCCTTCTGGGTTCAGTTTTCTTGAAGTATGGGTCTTTAAGTTGCAGCAGAAAGCTATTACTCAAAATAAAGTTGACTCAACCATTAAAAATAAGTTTAGATAACTAGGGGGAGGAAAGGAGAGGATGGAAACGCATCCCATTCCCAAATTTCCCTGCCTTCAGTGCCTGTTCTTGATCAGGAGAACATGGGAAGCTATATTCCTCACTAATGTATGCCTGTTGTGACCTGCCTTCACTATCCTGGTCTCCTCTCTTTTGCTATGATGAACTCTCCGTTGACTTAGAGCAGCCTTCCTCAACCTGGGGCAGGAAGCATAGGTCTGAAGAAGGCAGGCATTAGGTTTTTAAGAGATATATTTCCCCTTCCTGCCAGCAGCCACAGTGGAGATAAGAGAAGGACAGGCATTTAGCATGAGGCAGGATCAGTATGTCTGGTTAGTTAGCACTGTCCCCTTAAAAGAACGACATGATAACCTGACAAATATTATTGAAGAGCCTCAAATCACCGGATTTGTGTTGCACTGGAAAACTAAATCGAAGACTGTAAAGGTCACAAATTGGAGGGAAGAGAAGGGGTTGTTCCAGCCTTTCAAATTTTTCAGACAACTTTTTTTGACAGTGCTATGCTTTTAGGTAGTATCATGACAAATTAAAATATTTCCAGGTTATACAGTGAAAGTTGTATTTCTGCCACAAATATTTTGGCAGAGTGCAGTGCATTGCCTGGCCAGCCTGCAGAACAAAGGAGAGGGTTCTCAGCTTGTGACCATCCACTGGGAGCAAGGTTGACTAGCAGCACTTCTCAGGGACGCATTCAAGCAGTTAGCAGCCTCGACCCTGGTATTTTTCTTCCCCTGCTGGGAGCATTATAATAGTTTGGGCAAATCTGGAGCATCTAAGTCCAGGGTTTTGTCTGCCCCTGCCTCTGTTTTGCTGTGGCAGTATAGTGTGGGCTGTCACTTATCTCATTCCCTCCAGTCTTCGCTTCAGCTGTCACAGACAATGGGTCACTCAGAGGGGTCTGAGGGTAGCATCGAAACAGAGAAAACTCTACCAGCAGCAGTTCTCTGTGCATGATTTTTTCTTCCATCCATGGTCTCCCAAAGTAAGAATGAGCTGTGAGTAATGAAGGAGGAAGAGACCCATCAGTGGAGGAGAAGGCTCCTTGGTGCATGTACTGGGAGAGGAGGAGCAGCTGGGAGACGAAGGCATAGTCAAGAAGGGCTTATGGGGTCTGGGTTTGAGGATGCCATCCTCCAGGGGAGTGTCCCAAGGCAGACTGTTTGCAAACTTCACGTCTTTTCAATCCCAGTGATTGAGTGGGAGGTGTGGGGGGCTGCCAGGGGTATTTTCTGTTTCCTCCACTAATACCATGAAGTCACTAAGCCATGAAAGCCATCCATGGTGTGTCTGATGTCACAGCAGCCCAGCATACCTCTGCTCATTTGTCTAGGAAGCAAATAGCTTCTGTTTTGTTCTCTATACAGCATGGAGTTCAGTCATGTGTGGACCTAATGAAAAGTCCTTAAGTGCTGCTGGGGTGGGAATAAATAAAGTTATGTATGGTCCTTACTGAAACTTTGCCTAGTAATTGATGGTGATCATTTCTCATCCTGAAATGCCAGCAATGCTGCCCTGCAGCATATGCTGGGCTTTAAACTATTTCCCCCTCCCCTCTACTGCCAGTGAGACATGTAGCAGTGAAGCCACATTAAACAGGAATTCCATAGGGCTGTACCACCCACTCCTCCCACTCCCATCAAAGAGATTTCTGTGGAGTCTGGACACTTGTTTGACTGAATTGGGTATTCTAGGGTTGGAAGCTATCTTTCTGCCACTCCATCTCTTTATTTGTGGAAGTAGACTCTTGACGGCACTGTACTTTTATGTTTGTTTTCATTATCTCCCTATTCTTTGCATAGAACAATTTTCTTAGGCACAGCTGGGGTTTCAAAGTTGGAGAAATGGAAAATAAATCTCTAAGGCCACAGGCTTAGGTGTTGATTCACAAATTGTTTAGCTTGACTGAAAATGCTTTTCCACAAATTAAAAAACAAACTCTTGTCCTGTGCCAGCAAAGGAAGAGGAGTGTTAAAGACTTGGAAATCCTTTTGTCAGCCACAGATCTTCTGGAACCAGAATATACAGATACTTTAATAAATGTGTTTTTATTTTATCCAAGGGAAAAGCTAGAAGTAGGAGTTTGAATGTGCAGAGTCAGCTATTATTTTAGCACTGCACTCTGTCACCCCACACACCACCTTCAGCCATACTCCCATCATGTTTTCATTTGGCAGACTTCCCAAGAAGAGGAATGAGTGATGTCTGCATACTGTTTCACTTAGCCAGCCAGTGGTTCTTCTTTATTGCTTTCAGTGAATGTGCAAGTTTAAAAAAAAGTGCCACCGCCTTGAATTTTGAATTATATTAAGAATTTCTGCTAAAACACAAACAGCTTAGTAACAGTAAGCCCAGAGTTTGTCACCTTATAATTAAACTGGTGATGCCATAATTAAAAAAAATTAAGACTAAAAAAATTGAGACTAAAGTGAATGTTTAAAGTACTTGAAGTATTAAATGAAGTTAATTAAATGTGTAAGTGTAAATGTGTAAGTTACAAGTAAATAGTGCTTTTGTGTATTCTCTGGTTAAATGCATTAATAGGTTTTTTTTCCAACAGAATCATAGTTTTGTTGGAGAATAAAGTAGTTTTAAGTATTTATGTTGTATAACTGTGAAGGGATCCTGTCACACAGTGCTGCATTGATGGGCATTCATTTATAGTGCTCAATTTAAACTAGATAATACCAGGGCTTCTCTTAGAAACGGGACTTAGCTGCAGCCTAGTGGAATGTAGTATGACTTGGGGCTTACTGCTGCTGTCTCTGGCTTTGCAGAGGTGTTCTGTTGGTGAGGAAGTCAGGGGGATGTTTAAAAAAGAAGAAATGAAGGAGGAAGAGAAAAGGGATTGTTTTCAGCAGTCTCAGGGATTGGCTGTGGGGAGTTAAAAAGATTAACTTCTTTCTCCAGTAGCTGAAGAGCTTAAAAAGTCAGGTGTCCAAATTAGGATGCAAAAGATGGAAACTTTAAGCATAGTCTCAGACCAGATTCCTGGTAATAGGCATGCTTTGTTTCACTTAATACTGACTTTTGGCAGTGAGACTGATTTTAGGAATCCAAGCCAAGGAGTGTGTCCCTGCCCCAACTCGTTTTTTCTCCTGGTACATTTCAGTGCTCAGATTTGAACAGTTTGAGCAATTCTTCCTGCTTTGCACAGGCTTTGCCTTTATGATGAGGTGGATGTGTGAACTGATATGGGTTGCAATAGGGTTTTTTTCCCTGGGATGTGTTTTAGCCTGGATGACTTTCTCTGGTATGTGCAGCTGCACAAACAGCGGTGCTGCCTCAGTTGCACTGGCACAGGGGTGGGTGAGTGTGAGCAGCAGAGGAAACAAGGATGAAAGGAAGATCTGTTGTAGCTGGTCCACTGTCCATGGAAATCCTTATCAAGCCCTACATGAAAAAAAGATAATCTGAAGTCAGCTGTTAAAAGTGAAGAGATGAAGAGTGAAGGAAATGTGAGAAAATGTTAGAAGAAATTAAGCACTATTAAATTACGTTTCAGTTAAAACACTGCTGTCGATAGTTAGGGAGGAAAGAAGATTGTGTAATAAACAGGACCACTTGGCACTAGTATCATGTCTTGCAAATGAGATGGACTGGAAGTGGCAGTATGGCTGGATGATAACACTGGTATGATTCACTTTAGATAATCAATACAATCTTGGGAATGACAGGCTCTCACCTTTATCAGTGCTGATTTCATGGTTAAATCATTCTCCATCAAGTAATGAAATGTGCAGCTACTGTTTTTGTAAAAGCAGTTTGTGCTTTAGCATTTATTGTGCTTTAGCCTAGGAGATAATCCTATTTATGGTGTGGGTGCTTGGCAGTGTGTGTGTTTGTGCTTGCCTCAGAAGCAGCATATGGCTTTGGTAGCTCTAAATGTGTGAAATTTCAGAAGTGAACATTCTCTCTGGCAGGACTGGCAAGATTGTTTTTTTCTGAGAGAACCCTAATGAGTTGTCAGCAGATATTTGTATTGTGTGGCCCTGTAGCATCTTCTCATATTCAAAGTAAATTTATATTAACTATTTTATGTCAACATTTTCTCAGGAAGATGACACTGAGTTTGGAACGAATTCTCTGAAGCTGCCATAATTCCTTCAGCAGAAGTACTAATACAGAGTTGCATATCTATAAAAATCAGGTTTTATCCAAATCCATAGTGTCTATTGTCTATCTGTCACCTAATCTTCGCTTAAATGTACTTAGTTGTGCAACAGTTACAACTTTACATAAGGGAACTGAGAAGAGGGCTAGCTTTTATTGTTGATTATAAATCTTTCATGGTTTTGACACCCTGAACATTTTACAACTTTCCTTCTCACCCTAGCTTTCCAGGTGGCAGAAGTGCTGTGGAATCAAGTTGCTGTTGATAGGGGTGCATCAACACTCCCTATTCAGATAAGACTTTTCATCCTCCTTTCCTTAAGACTTGGACATTTCGGTTCTGGCCTGCAAACAGTTGCATCAGCACAGCTAAGGGTACAGCACTGGAGTTTGCTAGTGGGAATGAATAACTGCTATAGGAAATTCCTAAGGCCATTGTAAAAAATTCTCAGTCAAAAGAAGAAGTGAGAGCTGTTGTCCTGCATCTGGCTTGGACAAGGTTGATTTTTGCAGCAGCTGGAAGGGGGCACAGCCAGGAGGTTATTCTATACCATGTCACATCATGGGGGCAAGAGGGACAAGGAGGTGCTTCCTGGGAGAAGGCATTGGTGGGGACAATGAACTGGACAGTACCATTCCCAAACCACAGCAGATGTGAAATTACTTTTTTTTAAGCATCTGAGATACGTGGTTTCTGCTGGAGGCATTTGACCAAAGTATGTAAGGCACAAAAGGTAGTTCACATGTTTTTTTATGTTTTTTTCCTAGGTAAGTCTGGTATCAGCTGATGCAGAAATCCAGCTTAAAATCCCCTAATGATAGATTATTTGTGCAATAGGAGTCTTTTTTTCAGCCCACTTCTCCATGTGAATTAGCATTGTTGCTACATATGTCTTTGCCTGTCAGTGAGACTATTTTGATAGTGAAGTGCTGAATAATCAACAGTTTTGTTGAAAACCTAAAGCTAAACAAGCGTCTTGTAAGCATCCAGGTTTCTGCTATGTAAAATGTCTCTTGAATTAGTAGAACTTCTTTTCTGTTAAATACCATGATGGCACTTTCAAGCAAAATGAATTTTTATTTTTCATGTAAAGCACTAGGCAGTTTTAGCTTGGAAAACATTTCTTTAAATTAAAGTGAAGTTCCCTGGCAGTATTACTTGATAACTGAAACACAGGAAAATTTTTTGTTTGAAATGCCCTGTTACACTGTGATTCTAAATAGATAATGCCTTGAAAGTCCCACTAAATACTAGGAAACAGGTGGATCCTTAGGATGGTGGAGTGTACTCCTTTCCCTACTCCTGACACTTCAGGAAGGAAGCATATCTGAGAGTGTGTATGTGCATGGGCTGTGTTAATGTCCATGGCACATCTGTACCTTCCTGCTGGTTTCTGTCTGAATTTGGCTCAGCCAGGACTCATCTTGCCTCTGCTGAGATTAAATAAGCTCAAACTCTCCTCTGACACCATGCACACATTGCCTCACCTGTTTGTGTGCACATGCGTGGCAAAAACATGACAGGCTCAGGAAACCACTTTTTTTTGCCATTCATACTCCCACAACTCCTTCCACAATGGTGATTCTTCTGAGGTTACATCTGCAAAATTTGAGGTGTGGGTACTGACCAAAAAAGTATCTGAAATTCTGGTGAAAGAAAAAACAAGCCAGGAAAAAACTACAAACCATAAATCCAAAGGGATATGGTTTGACTGTCCAGCTTGGACTCAGTCATGCAACACACTGCACATATTCCAGGAGAAGCAGAGTGCCACCAGTGTCATTAAAGCATTCTCCTCTGATGTTAGCCAGAGCCCTGCTGGGTTTCTTTTGGAAAATAGGGCTGTGGTCATTGGAAGGGGGCTGAAGGCGCAGTAGTTATACAGCTGTCAAATTAGTTTGAAATGTTTTGACACAAATGCAAGTTGAATCTAAACGTCCATCTCCATCTCAATGAATTTACTGAGGTTTAAGCAGAAAGCTGTTAGTTTCAATGTTGGCCCTCTGACAACAGGGAATGGAATTCCTTTTGCCTTTCCATTTGCCATTGCTGTTAGTCCTTTACTGCAAACAAACAGCACCCAAAAGGCAAATTAGCAGACATGTTTTGCATTTCTCCCACTGTGTTGAAAACTGCCATGGATATGAACATATTTAATAATCACCCTGAGACAAGTTTCATCTCATGATGGCTGTCCATGACACTAAGTATTCCATTCAGCTTACTGCTGCCAGGAATTATACCCAGGATATTTGCACTGTGCTATCTCCAGTCCTGATTAGATTTTTTTTGCGCAGCTTAGATTCCTGTAAAAAGCCTGATGTTGAGAATGTGACATTATTCCACCCAATTAAGGTGCAGTAATTCTATTGTGAGCATGTTCAGAAAGTGTCTTGTGAGGCTTCTTTAAACTTGTCTTTGAAATTTCAGATCTCAGGGGGAATTTTATCTGAGCCTTAGTAGCTTTTAACTGCCTTACATTTAAGGTACTTGGAAGTCTGGAGAGATTCTTTTCTTGTGATGCCTCTGTTACTGGAGTTCTTTATTAATGTAAGCTTTAATTTTTCTAAAATTCAATCATAAATACAGGGGTATTTATAGCATAATACTAGGCTGACAGGGTCAGCCTGACATAAACCCTTCAACTGATGTATCTTTGCAGAAGAAGAACTATTTCCAGACAGGCACTGCAAAAATGTGGTTAACTGTGGAGCTTCCTATAAATGCACCAGATAGAGTTTGTTATTTACAAATTAATTACTTTCTTGCCTTTGTTAGAATAAAATGATACACTTCTATTTTGTGTTCTGGTGCTTTTTGTATTGCTTGAGATTACCAAATCTTCTTCCCCAAGTGGTTATCTCTCTGGATTTTGTTTAGCATTTATTCCACATGTGTTGTTAATTAAATATGCTACAAGTTACTGATGAGACATTGCACACATCTCTGGCCATCTATTCATAATAGGCAGCACTGAATTAGCTGAACTCGTGGTAAGATCCCTCTTCCATCATCCTGTTCTATTGAAAGAAGTCAGAGAATGGCTTGTTTAAAATAGGCCAGAGGAGTCACAATTGCTGTCTTCTTGGTCATTGGAAACAAAAGGAAAGAGAAAGAGGAAATAGGAAAGAGATGTTTACTCTAAATACAAAAATTATGGCTCAAAAAGTAAATGCCTGGTCTGACCACAAAAAACTGTTTTCTGAAAATTTGTTAAGGGTTTTCTAACAGACCGAATGTGAGAGTCTGCCTCTGCCTTCAAATAGAAGCTGTGAAAGCATAACTTGTTCAGTTTGAGCTGAATAACATGAGGTGAATACTCTTGGAGACTGGGATTGAATTTACTGACTTGAGGTTTCAAATTGAATTCTAGAATGCTTTCTTTTTTGTTTTTTTAAGTGTCCAAAGTGCTTTACAATATCAAAGCTACAATTAAAAATATGCATGTTACAAAGGATATGAGATAAGAATAATAATAAATAATAAAAGAAAATCACAATCAAAGGAGCAATGATGGGTCAGGAATTTTCTGCTACAATTCCTTGCTTCTCAGGGGATCCTTCCCTGGCTGCCTCCTACCTTGCCTTGTCCACTCGTGAAATGAAACTTTTTTGTCTAGTGATCCCTGTCAAGCCAATGGAGATTGTGCTGTAGATTATCTCTTCATTCTTATAACTAGATGGCAGTAATTTTCTCCCCCCGCTTCAGGTGAGCGTAAGCTCACGTTGTCAACTCTTTAAAGCACAGATTGTGCAGCTTCCAGCTGACAGAGTAGCTGAAATCACAGCTGTTCATGTACCTGTAGCTGCGTATCATATCCATCACCAGTGCTCTCTACTTTGTCTCACGCTTTAGCAAGCCCGTTTAACAAGGATGAATCTAAATGAGAGATTCAGAGACCTCACTCAGCAAACAAAATCCTGTTTTCTCTTGGCTAATGTTCATCCTTGTATTGTTTCCTTGTCTCTGCAGCTTCCTATTGTTGAAAAAATAAGGATCATTGCTCAGAAGGTGTATGGAGCTCAGGATATAGAGTTGTCTCCTGTTGCGCAGTCTCAAGTCGATCGCTATACCCGGCAGGTAAGAGCACCAGGGAATTATGCAGGCTGCTGGATGTGAGTCTTGGGAAGGATCAGGCTTTAAAATGTTCTCAGACTGGAGTGTCAAGCTTTGCTGACAGGTGTGAGCTTACCCATGGTGGTAAACGGTGGACATCAATATGGATTGGTTTAGATTCAATAGAACAGAATGGTTTTAACATTGGGTCATTGCCTGTGAGATATGAACAGTGCTCAGAATACTTCTGAGATTGTCCATGAAACTCTACTTTCTATGCAGTTTGGATTACTCTCTTAGACCTGACAACAGCATATCTGCAAAAATTGCTGCTAGCACATGTAACCAATTTTAGCATAAGTATGTTCATCTGTACCTGCAAAAAAGAGTTTGCAAGCACAGTAAGACCTGTGCACAGCTAGGCACATTGGTAATTGGTCCCAATATTTGTAAAATCTTTTGGTTTCTTTCTGTTCCTGTTACTTTCAAGGAGTTATAGATACTAGAACATGAAATAGATCACCTATCCTAAAGCATGTAGGAGCATGTTACAGTTTGAAAAGTTCTGCAACCATGTGGAAAAGTGAATGTGTATTTTGTAGTGGAATGGCTTCAGGACATAAATGTGGCTGGAGCCTTTCTGTCAGAAAGTAGGAACAATATGTCCAGGAAAAATTCCTGAGTAAACTTCAGCAGCTTGGTCAGACAAGCAGAAGTCCTTGGTCAGACAGGTAGACAGCCATCTTCCCTATAATGCAAACTTTCTGAGAATTAATCTGAATTTTCTAAATGGAAAAGCAGCTTACTTAGTGAGCTTGAAGCAAAATAATCCATGCCTTTATTTTTTCCTGCTGTGATTCTCTGATCCATTTTTTAGTCTAAATGTTAATATATTAGGAAATGTTTTCACAACTTCACTAAAGAATTGTCAGCACTGGGCTGCAGAAACAATTCCCTGAAGTGCCGCCTCTCCTCCTGGCCCTGTTTGTCAAAGAATTGAACAGAAGAGTGGAAGGTGCCTGAGTCAAGATTAATCAATAACTTGGAGACAAATAATGGGTGGGGGGAGCTGCTGAGGCACTTTACCTGATTTTCTCCCACATTTTCAGGAACTAGTGCACTGGCATTAGTGAAGGGGGTGCCATCACCTCATGCAGGTTTTGTCTTGTTTAAAAACAAAGGACAGCATCATCTGTGTTTACCCCCAAGAAGACATTATACCCTTCAAAAATTTTGGACTCTGAATCCTGGTATCAAGTTGGTGTCTAGCTAGGTCATAAGAGCCCAAAGGGAACTGCTGTACGAGAGGTTTCTAGAAGATACTGATAACAAAACAAGAACATAATGTGCCTTTACTGCAATTTTGAAATAGTTTTTCTTTTATTTTGTTTCCCTTTTTTTGTCAGGGATTTGGAAACCTTCCCATTTGTATGGCAAAAACTCACCTATCCCTCTCCCATCAGCCTGAGAGGAAGGGTGTTCCCACTGGTTTCATTTTGCCGATTACCGAAGTGCGAGCCAGCATTGGAGCTGGATTCATCTACCCTCTGGTAGGAACGGTGAGTGCAAAGTACTCAGCTCGGTAACTCCCCTTTCACCCAGTTTGACAGGGAAGTGCATTTCCTGTTTGCCTCTAAAAATAATGTGTAGAGCCATGTGAGTTCTTGTTTTTGTATAATAATCTTATCCTCAGAGTTTTTGTAGCTCTACTTTGATAGGAAAAGATAATCAAGAAAATGCAATGTCATATTAGAGCTTTGTCTGTCAGGTCTGAGAGAATGGCTCTTGCTGTTGTTTCTGTTGCTGTTCTTTTTAGGTTAGTCTAGGGTATTTAGGTGCCCTAATGCTGCAGAAAAATTAATTTACTTGTTGTTGTCTTTTCTTATTCAAATTGCAGCCTGTAAATAACTAGTTAGATATTATTCCAAATTTTAAATCTTTTATCCATCATTCCAAACCATTTAAATGTACTTTGATTAAAGCAATTGTGTTGGGGAATAGGATATGCTGATAATAATTGCTTTTCAGCTGATGAGCCTGATCTACTCCCAGTCTTTGTGAACATCACTACTAAAAGTAAGTTATGGTGGGAAGGGGTAGATTTTTACTGCAGAAGTAATAGCACATTCCTTCTCCTTTTTTAGAGATTTAAACAATGAGGTGCTAAAAAGAGGCAATTGTCATCCCTTCTTCCTACCTTTCCTTACAAATACCGACTCAGATTAGGAAGCTCCTGATACTTTCTTCCCTTACAGGCTTACCGAAGTAGCTGAGAAGTGAGTTGGCTCGTGCCTTTTGCCAACCATGCACATCTTAATCCAAACAGCAGTGGAATGGCATCTGACATCTCACACTCAGGGTTATTACTTACATGTAGCTGATTCGTGGGATGGTGCTGGAGAAGGGATGCAAAAGCCATCGCATTTCCGGAAAGAGTACTCTCCCAGTGTTATCTCATCTTCCCAGAGCACGGGCCGATTTCCTTGTGTAGCAGTACACTTAGGAAAGGTTGAAAGTTTCTAATCTATTGTTTTGAATTCCCTCTGAAACAATCAAGTGTTTGAAACGAGGAAGGAAGTACTTTCTGACCAGGAGGGTTCCTGGAGTTCAGGAAACTGTGTCACTTCAAGTCACTGGACTTGGGGATATGCTTTCCTTCCGCATGACCACATTGTGCACATCCACCAGAAGCAGAGTGCAGCTGCATTATTAAATTGTGTACGACCAAATTCCGATTACTGGTGACAGGGGTAAAATTTGTCAGAGCCTCTAGTATCTCCTTCATGGCCTGGATTCAAGTTTGCACTGCAAGTTGTGTGTCATGAAGTTATGAGGAGTGCATGTGAGTAATGGGCAGCAACTAATTCAAATCCATGAGGGAGCTATTCTGTTGGATGTCAGAATGAAATATTCTTGGGTTGAGCTTTCTGAATGAGTCACACCCTGCATGCTTTGCTATAAACTAGCTGCAGTCTGGTGTCATAAATCCATAGAAACTGTCCATAGGAGCAGTATAAACCAAACAAGTTCAAGGATTACCTCTTTCTGTGTCCATTTAGAACGAAAAAATGCAGTTCTTTTGAAGGGCATTTTGTATATGAGATCTCTTTTTGGAGGAGAGTGTAAAAGATACGTCTGAGTTAGTTAGCCTGACTTTGGTGAGAGGTAGTATTAGCTGTGGAACGTCTCCCATATCCTGAGCTGGGAAGGCAGTGTGTGTATTCCAAGAGAGTTTGTAGGCGAGGTACTGTATAAACATAAGATCCCCAAGAGGTAAAAATGTAAATACATGGACATCGATCATTGGTTGTTTGGAAAAATATTGCTAATGCTCAGGAATGTGGGACAGAACACTTCTTGGAACCATCACAATTGCTGCAAGTCAGAATGAATTAATGAATATGAATGTATTTCTAACACTGTTACCACATGGTTCTGTCTTTAGAATTAAATTCGTAGCAAGAGGTCCAGTTTGCTCTTTTCAGAGGGAAGAGTTGTGATCATTATAAAACAAACTTTTATAGTGTAATTGCGCCACAACTTTTGAAATCACTTTTCTAATTTGTCACCTTCAGATTTTTGTGCATGTTTTTGTCAGCAACTAGGCCTTAGGGTTATTGTTACTTTTTAAGTTGTGCAAGAAGAAATACTTTCGATGTCTAGTTTCAAAACTGAAAGCCTTCCTTTGGCAGTTCTCTTACTAATAAAGCTATCTGAAAATGTCTGCAGGAACAAAGCAAGTATAAAAGGGCATGTCCTGAAGGCTTAAAGTGGCTGGAAGTCAATGCAATGAGTAGAGGGATTACAGAAATCCCAGTGATAGCATATGGTGAAAACATCCAGTCATGACAGTGGATTAGATTTCTTTACATACGAAAAAAAAAAAGGAGCAGCATATATAAATTTTTTTCTCTTCCACTGCTTGCTGGCTAACTGTATTAATGGAGAGGTCCCTTAATACCTAAAATACTCAGAACCTTCTTACAGCTAAGGTTTTTCTGATGGCAGGAAAAAATGCTATTTTTCATTAAAATTGTAGTGATAATTCTGATGCTAATTAAATGTCAAACTCCATTCTCAAAGCATATTTTTTACCGGGTGAACTTCTCGTATTCTAACCTGTCAGAATTTATCAGTAAAGCAGGTTTTTAGAGTTCTGCTCCAATGTAATTGAAAAGAGCATTACAAATGAGAGAAGTAAGTACTGCTGAAACATAAACTATCTGCAGTAATGAGCATTTGTAGTTTAGCCTTGTCACTAGTACGTGCAAAGTGATGAGATTTGTATTAACACAGCTCTGATACACAGATTTTTTAAGTGATTTTTTTTTTTTTTTTAACTAAATATTTAGCATGTTGTCTTCGTATTCTCTAAGCAATATTTGGTTTGTGTTATGGTTGGCTCCAGTTCCCATACAGCATGGAAGTCTTTCCAGGAAAAATGAGCTGAGCCTTATCAGAGGAAATCAGCAGTGAAACAAGAGGTGCATTTAATTAACACTGGCACAGTTTTTATCCAAGTTCTCTGAGACCATGACCCAGAGGGCTACATCACTCTCACAGGTGGACTGTTGACATCATTGCTTGGCTTAACAGAGTGATGGCAGGAAAGCTGCTGGAGTATATGTAGGAAACCAGTGAGGTCATTCACTAGCAATGCTTGGGTGGGGAGTTATTAGATCTTTTGTAGTATGTGTGTTTCTCTCCACACCCACCCAAAAAGCCGTAGCAGTTCAGTGCTTTCTCACATTCAACCACGTTTCCATTGTTCTTTTTCATGTGAGTTGCAAGAATGCAGGAAGGTCATAGAAGTAAAACCTGTTGCCTTTAGCCTTTGGGAAGTGATGCTACCAAATCACTGGTGCAGGAAATAAATCTGTGTTTGAATCACAGTGAGATTTTAAAGAATGTATTACTCTTCTCCAGCCATGCACTTTCATTTCAATGGGTTAAAATTACAGGCAAGGTCACTCTGAAAATATGTGGAGCCTTTGGAGTCATGCCAGCTTCCAAATTCTCACAATGAACTGACATCCTTCAGATATCAACATATCTGAAGAAAGGTCAACCTATTACAGAAATACTTTTCTCCTCATAGAGGAAGAAGTTGAAGTCTCTGGAACTAGTGCTGAAACTATATCCCCTTGGAATGAACTTTTGGGGTGACCCAGTGTAGTTTGAAATCAGTGTATGGGAGGAACAAAGCTCTAGTTCACTTGTGGGTGAGAGCTAGGACTGTCCTGCCAAAATATTACCTGGATGTTGTAAGAGGGAAAAGACCTCACAAGTAAATATTTTTATTAATACTTTCAGAAGGAAAATATTGTTCCTTGTTGAACAAATTTCTTCTTTCTTCATGGTTAAGAGCTTAGCAAGTTCTTAGAGTGTCTCTTGAATATAAGCTGGAGTCCAGGCCACCTGAAGGGAAATTGCAGTTTTTCAGAGGTACATGATGCTCAGTTTGTCTCCAAACTGTCATTTTGTCACTCTTCTCAGGTGCTTTAATGGGACAGATGAATAATAACTGTTTGATTGCTCAACTCATCCTGGTGATCTGTGTAACACAGGGTAACATTTCAAAAACGTAAATGATGGTGAGGTTTATTTTTGCTTTGTTAAACATTTAGCTTACAGTTCAATTTTATAGTGTTTACAAAGGATTCAAACTCTGCTAGTCAAAAAAATGTCTCTGGGGATGTGGCACTTGGCACCTGCCTTTGGTGTTGTATAGTTGCTGTGTTGTATCAGTGCTCAGAACAGCTAGCTGTGAAAGCTGGGTGCTCACAGACTCTGTAGGCTGGGTTTGTGATAACTGCAAGAAGTGTGTAAGCAATAAGCGTAAAGGGAAGCCATGAAGTTCAACTCACATAGGAAAGTAGGTCAACAATGGTTTAGTTCTAAATTGAAAATTGGTAACAGGAATAGAAAAGCTGCCCTCTGTTCAGTGATGTGCCTTTGTATCTATTACAGTAGGTGTCATCCCAGCGAGGGAGAGAGGTTTTCTGAATTACAAAGGGTGCATCATTCCTCTACAGTGACCAGCTGGGCACACGTGGAAATGCTGAATGATGTTATACTTGGTGGAAGGCTGATAAATTATTCAGGATAGAGTTGATGGGCTGGGGGTGACCAGGTAGATATGATTGATGGCTGGAAGTGAGAGTGAGGACAATCAACTTCAGTTTGTTGTGTCTAAAAGCTAAAGGCTGAGAGGTTAGTGTAATAACAGGAAATCCACTTCTGGCCCTTGGTGGATTGCATGGTGTGGTTGTGATGGTATTGGGTTGGCGCGAGAGGGGAGGCCCTCTGTAGATGAGGCAGAAATATTCCTAAGTGAATGGTTTAGCTGAAGGGCTGAGGAAAAAGTTGTAGATTATAATGGAATGGTTTGCCTTTGCAAACATCCCAGGTGTGTGGACTTTGAGGCAGTTAAGATTCAAGGATGGCTGTGGCCATTTGTGGTTAGAAGATGGAACTAGAAGATTGAGGGCAGGATTGGAAAGATGGGATTGGCTGGAAAAGAAAAAACTGAGAGTTGTACCAATGGGAGGAGATACCTGTGAAAGATTTGAAGACACATCCAAGATGTACATGGATTACTGGAAGAGGACACTGACATAAAATCCGCAAGGGTTAAAGAGCTTTGAAGACGTTCCAAAAGCCTTAATCAAAACAATTACATGACCTAAGATCTGGGCAGGAAGGAGTCATGTAAGTAATGAATGTAGTTACAGGAGAGCAGAACATGCCTTGCTGATGACTAAGAATTTCTTTAAAATTTAAGAAGAGTAGAGTTTAGCTGGCTTGAAAATATCATTATCATTTCTGTAACTTTTGAAAGTGAATAGAAAAGAATGTATTTAAATGACAGAATTCCCATATAGTCTGTGCATTTACTGTTTACTTCACCTGTTTTACAATGATGTGGATAAGCCAGTGCTTGTGGGAAATACAGAGTAAATATACTTTGCTTTGGATCCTCCATGCCATGACAGAGGCATATGGTAAAATACTCACAACCTGAAACAACACCCCAAAAACCCCACACACCAGCCTCTCTTCCACCTCTGCCATATCCTGAGAGATAATAAAGGCAAGACACTTTCTTATATTCTGTATAGTTCATGCTGTCACTCTTGACAGCTGTTTGCTAGTAAGCATTATTTAACCTACATCATAATAATGTACCATATTTTTGTAATAATGTACCATATATGCCTCTTCTGAATGAAAGACAATGTCCCATTGCTAGCCAGATTAAATTTGTAGTTTATTCTTGCTTTACTCCACCTAACCTTACGTTCCTTGAGGGCCAGCACTTTTCACTAACTTGTAGTTAAAGAAATCAATTAATGGTTTTGATTTGTTTTCTACTGAGAAGAAAAAGGAAGTTTTGTAGGTGTGTGCTATTCAGTGAACTGAATTGTTGAAGAAAAACCTGTTTTTTTGTGGTTTTTTGGGATGGGATGAAATCACTAGAAATCACTAGATTTCAAAGAAGAAAATAGAACCTGTGGTTTGGTAAGCTATTTAATATTTAATTTTGATGAGACTTTTTCTTACTATGACCTCCGTTATAAGCAATTTCAGTATGATTCTTGTGAAATTATTTCTTTCCATCTGGTGTCCACTATTTTCCAAAATTATTTTCCCATCTTACCATATTTTAAACCTTGTCAGAGAATTTTTTCTATGCAAATGTTTACATCTGGTTATAAATAAAATGAACATTTTAGTGACAATAATGAACCAAGTGTATTTCTTGTATCAATCAGGTTTCCTTGGTCATCTTTTCCAGATATATTAAGTATATCCATAGAAATGTAACATTATGTTCAATCTCTTAGGTCAGTGTTAACCTAAAGTAGTCTATCTGAATAGGTAAATTTAAAACTTATTTACAAGTACAAGAGGTGACTTTCATGTTTCACTTCAGCCAGAAAAAGTTTCAGACTGATTCCCTGAAAATGCATTTTGGTAGTCTCCCATCTCTTGAGGGAAATTTTTACCTAACCTCCTTTGCTTTGCATGTGAAAGGGCATGGAAGGTATGGTGGATCCGAGCAGCTGCAGAGGGATTTCCCAAGCTGGTGTGCCAGGATCACAAGTGCTTGAGCACATGTTTTTAGTTAGGATGAGCTGACTTGACACACCAGCCCCTGCAGTACGGATTCACTGAGCATGGGCAGTGCCTGGCTAGTGCAGACAAGTTTAAGCGATGCTGGAACCAAGAGAACTGGTTATGCTCTGGAACAATTTAGTTCATTGTGGTTATGAATGTCTTGCCCTCGTCAGAGCTGAGAGGTTGTATGTAATGAACTCAGTGCAGCTGTCTTGGGCTTGCAGATGCCATCAGTGTAGGCAAATGGGAATCACCTGGAGTGCACATGGAGCCAAAGGCGTGCCTCTGGGAAAGAGTCCTTTGCTCAAGGCCTTCCGGGAGCCTGGGGGTCATTAAGATCCTTGCTCTCTGTTCCAGTGAGACCTGCTTGTGATCATAACCAGTTTGGCTATGTCTTCTATCTGTTTCATTCCCTTGTCTCAGATTTACAGTCCATGATCCCCAATTGGAAAGTATATGGCTGCATCAGTTAAGAAAGGAAAAAACAAGAGACTGATATTCCATACGGAGAATAGGGCTTTTTAAGTGATGTACCTTAGCTTATTTGCTTGGGGCTTGCTTTTAGCAAAGATGTACCAGTTAAAAGTGGGAAGTGCAATTTGGACAGAATCCAGCACCAATTTTGGACAACTGCCCTTGGATTTTATGCATGACTTCAGACAAGAAATAGGGATGTTGCAGTGGAAATGCAGGCACGTGCAAGTTTGAGCAGTTAGTGAATGCTTCTTGCTGGGTGTTCTGCAGGGCAAAGAGGGAAGCAGGTGGGTGAATCACAGCAGCTTCTCTGTGCTGCAGCAGTGCTGCCTGCCCACCCTGGTCCCAGCCTACAGCTCTGACCGTGCTGCTTAGCACACCTGATGTGTGTCCAGAGCAGGTAAATGGGTTTGGTTAAGAGCTCATTCCACCAGCCTGGTATGCGTGGACTTTGATTAAATGTGAAGAGCTCAAAAATCAGTTTATGGAATGCCTTGAAACAGCAGTGTTAAGGGTTTGATTATGCTATCCATACAGAAGATACACAGACTTGAGCATTAGAGAGGGCAGCCAGGTATTTCTTCCCCCATTCATGAAATTTTGGGTGACTTGCTGTGTGAAGAGGCTGATGCTGCCAGGCATAGGGGTCACTGAATCTAATTGCTTTGGGGCAGGATGGGTATCACTGCTGCCTGCCATGTTTCAGTGTGGTAGTAGCAGCCATACTCCTGTCACTTCCAGCCTTCTGCTGTTCCTCTGTATAGGGAAAAATTGAAATTATGTTTCATGCTCCCTATTTTTGTTTGTTCGGCCTGATAATCTTCCTCAGTTGAAGAAATTGCAGTTTCTGAAAAGGTTCTCTGTGGCTCAAATGGGAAATTCAGTGATTCAGCCATTCATTAAGGAAGGAATTTTAAATTTTTTTAAAACTCCTGTCTACATGCAATTTTTTGAGAGGCTATGCTCACCTAAAGGAAAAAAAACATTGTTCTTTCAACATTCTTACAGATGTATTTTTCAAATGCTGATTTGCAAATTTTGAAAGTTTTGTTTCCTTGATAACAGAAAAAAAACTTTACAGTTTGGATCAAGTGAGTGAAATTTTCCAGACTGTCCAGTAAGACAAACTATCTAGCAGATGTAGATAGCTGTATATTTGAGCTTGGCAACTTACTGTTACTGAAACTCTAAAAATGATTTAAGGCTAATAGCAGGAACCTAGCTGGAGGCTGCAAGTCTGTGACTGAACAGTTTTATTGAGTTCCGGATAAATAAGGTGAAAGATGTTTTGAACATAATAATGTTCCCAGCAACTTGCTTTCTTTCACTGAATTGTGAAATATAAAATAAATAGTGTGTTAATTAAGTTTAAAGAGGAACGAGTATTTGTGCCTTCTGGTCAAGGGATTATCCTTTTTAAAACAGGAAATGGACTCTGATTTCCTCTTTTTAAGTATTTTCTCCATAAACTTTGTATGACAATGTGAGGTTAAAAATAGGTTATGCTTTTACACAGTAAAACATATATCTATTATTAGTTAAGGAATAGTTTTTTATAGGGAAGGAAGGACATTTTCCAGATTGTTTTATATTGAAATAAATGCATCCTGCATTTGTTACACAAAAATGAGAAATTAGAAACTGAGCTTCCCTAATTTATTTTTTTGTGACATGGACTATAGAAGCTATAATACTTAACATTTACTCTTTGCATTAGCAATTTTCTAGACAAGCAAAATTTTGACTTTTTTTTTTTTTTTTTTTTTATATAAGGAGTCCAGAGGTACAAACTGTAAAGTCTCCCTGACAATTCTGGGGCAGGACCATGGATAAAATTCATGATTTCTTGGCCTACAAAATCATGAGATGTTTATGTCTAAGAATGTGAAGAATTAGCATGGGGTATTTCCATTGGAATAGGCTGACCTACATTCTTTACACAATGCTAAAAGATAAAGTTATGCTGCTACTCCTCCTCTACTCCACCCACCTGCCCACATAAAAGTCCTGAAGTATTTCCTGAGATATTCCTCATATGTCCTTATTTAAAAAAATACAAAAGGTAAAAATGCTGGCATACTGAAATTTGCTTTTGTTAAGTGGTAATGGGTTTGCTTTGAAAAGAACAATCTTTCTTCACTTATGAAATGATGAAATGCCATGAACAGAGCGTTACCTTTTGACCACCTCAGCCTCACCTCAAGTCCTGTGTGCAGTTTTGGATGCCACACAAAAAAAAAGGATAGAATGCTATTAGAGAGCATCCAGAGGAGGGTTATGAAGATGGTGATGGGTGTGGAGCAGAAACTTTATGAGGTGCAGCTGAAATAGTTTGGTTTCTGAAATGAACAGAAGAGGAGACTGAGGGGAAGACCTCACTGCAGTCTGCAACTTCCTGTCCTCCGGTGGCCAGTGACAGGACCCAAGGGAATGGCATGAAGCTGTGTCAGGAGAGTATTCCCAATGAAACACTCTGGATAGTGGGACAGCTGCAAAAGATCTGAGATGCGGCACCAGATGGGTGGGTGTTCACTTTTACAGCAAAGTTTGGCTGCTTTGAGATAATTTTGACTCTTACCTTCATAACCATCCAGTGGATGATAATCCCATTCTAGCTATACCAGTGCTTGACACTTTATAGGTTAGTGCCCGGCAGCTGGACATTCAGTTTTTCTTGATGTCATATAAAAATGCCTGATACAAATGGAACATTCATTTTAACTGGTTTCACATTTTTAATAATGTTTTTTAGTAACATGTCAAAGTTTGGAGCTAGTAGGCTAAACAGTTTCTCTCTAGGGACTCCATATTTTCAGAAGATAAAATTCTATAATTGCATGATATTTTAGGCTGGAGTGCCTGACCTCAGCATCTTCATTTAATAAACATGTTTCTTTAGACAACATAAGGAGCTGGGCTTTAGGCTTAGTAAGAAAAGGTAGTGACAAGAAGAGATTCAGAATGAGCTATTCAGTCATATATAGGAATGCTGCAATTGGAAAGAAAGTATTTTAGAAATGTTAAAGTTCTGCATGAGCTGTTCTACTTCAAGCTCAGCAATGCTCTGAAGACTTTGAGTCTAAAGTTAACCTCAGAGTACATGCTTTCAGGAAAAGTAGTGAGAATTAGGTAATCAGGTCATGGTTCCCTTTCTGCACAGCTGCTCAGGGCCTATTTCTTCATGTCACTTTTTTACAGGTTTTTACTTCACTTTTTTTAGTTGGAGAATACATGTCTATAGCAGTTTTAAAAGGGTAGTTGAGTCCAAATCAACTGTTTCTTTTTTTTTACAAACATGCAAAATGGTATAAAGATACTAAGTTTTAATCATCATTTAGCAACCAACACATCAGTGAGTACACGTATGGAGGCTTGTGATAGTCACACAAATATCGTTTATATCCCCTGCAATCTTCGCAAAATCTTGCTCTGATTCTCCTTAAATTCTGGTTTTATAATCAAAAGCAGTCTAGCGAGGAACACTGGGTGTGTGCCAATGAGAAAGCTGCATTGTTGCATGGGAAAGGATTGCATAATAACACTGCATAATAACTTCTCACTGAAGTGGCAAATCTTCTGTATCTTGTAAGGCACCTACCACGCTAACACCCTAAAAATACTGAATATCAAGTGTGTCTTGAGCTAGCCTTCTGGTTTCACTGTTGCAATCAAATGAGCATACCATAAGTGAAAGCAGCAGAGAAATGTAGAAAATGTGTTTGCCTTTTAGTAAATCATCAGTAAGCTCTTATGCTGAGATGATCTGGTTTTGTTACTTGCTCACTCAATAAAAACAACCGGTAGACTGAGGATGGAAGAACTATGACAATTTGTCACCTGTAGAAACTGTTGTACTGTATCTAGTCTTTTTTAAGTTTAATTTAGGTAAGTGAAAATAAATCTTCTGACTTGATTTTACTTTTCACTTATACTTTTTCACAAAACAGCATGAAATTCAACACCACTTAAGAGTTCCTGCTTGGCTTCTTATTTTCAGTCTGCTTTGAGGGGCAGAAGTACTACTGGAGAACTGAACTTTGTGACACCTGAGAGAGTGGAATCTCAGTGATGTTAATTTATATTACACTTCTTTTTCTTCTAGGCAATGCCATCCGTAACATAATATGACAAATGCACCCCGAAAAAGAAGTAGTAAACGTCACATAGGTGGTACCACTGAGTTGTTTTTTTCCCAGTTGCATTTGCAGGACTTGCCTCTTGCTGCTCAGAAGTTACTGCATTTGCACAGCTCTCAAAATCTGCTGGGGCTAAGTGAACTGCTAATCTGAGAGTTTGTTCAAGGAAGCTGTATGACAAAAGCTGAGACTTTTTACCTTTCTTCAGTCCATGAAATAGCCCGAAATATAGGGGTCTGTGGTTCTTTTGCTGGAAAACAAAAGCTAGTTTGCTATCTTACATGCAATGCTGTTCATATTATGAGATTATAGATGCCTGACTTCCCTGCTCACAGTGGAGTTCCCTTGTGAGCATCTCCAGGCTTCATTCAGCCAGTGAATGAAGGCCATCCTGCAGATTTTTTTCATCATCCAGCTCATGGTTTTGGCTCAGATCCAATTTCAGGTGTCCAAGAGTGTTACTACTATGTAGGATACGTGTCTGTTTGAAAGGACATTGATATATAAATAGTGCTCCTGCTCTCCTATATTTTTACTCTTTTCATAGAATCACATGGCACTTGGCCTTGTTGAACCTTCTGAAATGTCCATTCTAACGCAGCCTCAACAGGGAGTATTCCTGCTCTTGTATGCACTGGATCAGTATCCAGAGGAAATGTATTTGCTATACAGATCAGTTCCTATCCATCTTTGCCATTGACCAACATTTTTTGAGTGGTATCTCTTTCTTGTTGAAAGTGTTTTAAGGATTTCTGTGTATTTATGTTGAAAAGGCAGTTTTCCATCCATCGGTTTATACGTGTTTGACTTACTTCATAATGTTATTACTGGAGGTAGAGTGCAATGAATGGAGCAATCATCATGTGATGTATGAAGAATTTCCTTATAAGTGCAGAAAAATGTAAATTGTGGGAATGAATTTGTTGATAGAAGGGTGCTTTTAGTTTGATCGTCAGATATTTCTCTGTAAGTGGAGAGATTTCTGCTGACAGCTGAGAGTATTAGGAATCATCATTCTGTTTATCCACATTTTATTTGGATTGTGGACTGCATTGAAAATGTATGCATTTTATAACCCATTAAACCACGCCTTCGTTGTGTTCAGTTTTAGTACATATCATTGCAGAAAATTGATATGACTTCAGATGACCATCTTTATTATAGTGTTCAAAAAATCTTTTTCTTCCTTTTGTTTTTTCAACCTTTTCCACCTCTTCCTTCTCTTTTGTTTTTTGTTGTTTTTTTTTTTTTCTCCTTTATTTTTCTCTTTTTTACTTCTGGGAGCTGTTTTGGCATCTGGAGGCAGTTTTTATTTTGACAAGTTTGATATAAAGGATGGAATGTGTCCAGTTTGGGAAGCAGAAAATATAGTGGACAGAAAAAAAAAAATTTGAATCATTCCATTGCAGAAATTAAGACTATTCTCTCTGGTCCTTCAAATAGAAATAGTTTTAAGCTCAGGATATGCATGAGAATAAATTGCAATTAAAAGGCTTCATTTAAATAGAGAGAAATTTGCTATGTTGTTGGCACCATAAAACTTATGGCAAACGAGATTATGGCATACATTAAACATAGAATGTGTAATTTACAACTTCAGGGATCCAGCCAAGAGGAAGTTGTATATTAAAAATAAAAATAAAAAAATAAAAACCCAACAAAACCAACCAATAACCACATACTTGCTGCTCTCAGGATCAGTCCTGGACTGAAAAGCAAATGTATCAAAACGTGGGATTTTTCTGTGTGGTCAGAACTTCAAAATGTGCATGCCAATACTCCTGAGTTCATCTGAAGAACAGATATGTTTCCATGTGCCAGCAACATCTGTGCAGAGGAGCAGGAGTGTGAATACCCTCAAAGTGTGTGCTGTTACCTCCTTTCTTCTGCCTGTTGCTGGCCCTGTCTCTGTGTCACTCAAATCCATGTTTTCCTCCTTGAGTATGAAGTGTTCCATCCTTTTGCATTAGTGTCACTATGTCTTGTTCTTCCAGGCTTGTCAAAAAGGATAGAGGGTGGGGAGGGAGGTCAATTAGAAGTCTTCTGGCTTCTTCCAGGCACGAGTGAGCCAGGGAATGTACTGAATGAAAGGTGTGTTCTTAATGGTACTTGCTTGAGCAATAAGCAGCTTTTACATCCTAAATTCAATCTCAGGAAGTCCTGAACTTTTCATGATCTTCAGCTCTCTGCTCCAGCTCTCCTTCACATATTGTGTTACTGTTTATGGGCTGGTGTTGCTGGCTCTCTTAATTCAGACGTAACCTCTGGAAACCAAGGCAGTCTGCTGTATTAAGACTCCTGCCAAATATGATTCTTGGAAGACATAATTTAGCCTTTGCCGCAAAATGAGCTTCCACTTTTTTAAATTGTTTTGGTAAATTGTACTTTGCCCTCCAGTAAACTTTATTCTGTAGTTTAGTGAAAACCAACAAAAAGAAAGTAGTAAAGCAATTTGTGTGAAGCCTTAAGGAATTTCTTGCGGGTAAATTCATTGAAAAAGTTGATGAATTAAAAGAAAGTTTGGAGGAAAGGTTGCCAAGTGCATAAAATACGTTTGCTTTAATTGTAAAATGAATTCAAACCTTCACCTAAATCCATTTTAACTGGAGATATTTACATATCTCTTTTGTTTGAGCCAGTGCTGTTGGCTGTGTCACATTAGTGTGTCATTTTGCATGAGGTAAAATTACCTACAGGACCACATTAAATTGAAATTGCTACACTTATTTGTAAATTGAGGAGAAACCTCCAGGTACTCAGAGGAAGACAATCTGAATCTGTTCTCTTTTTGATGCCATGATCAGGTCTGCTTTTCTAAATAGATGAGTTAGTGTGTTCATCACTAGTGCAGGTCATGGGGAAGCATTGCCAAATAGTTTCTATTAGTTTTGTTCCATGTGTGTAATAAGTCTGATGCAACTTATTGCAGTGAGAACTTCAAAAGACAAATCTACTGAGGAAGTGTTAAAAGCAGCTGCTGTAGGACAGCAGTTTTGTACAAACAATGAATGAAGTTGCAGAAGCTGTTTTAAACCAACAGAAAACCAACAAAACTTAAAGGATTTTTGTAGTTTTATGGAAAAAACTAAGTTAAGAATTAATTGACTTTTTTGCGTTCAAAGATAAAATGGGAAAGGATGTGCCTGTTTCAGGTAAATGCATTTCTGGACCCATTCTTTTTCTGTTTTGTGTGTCCTGTGATGAAATTAAGTCCAACTGTGAAAGAATCTATAGGAGGAATAGACTTTCAGAGAAAATCAGCTGCTGAAATTTATTTTTGTTTAAATCTGCAGAAAAAATAGAGAAAACAATTCCCAAAAAAGAGGAGGAAAAAGCAATCAGGTATTTCTGCCTTTTCACAACCTCTAAATAATGTTATTTTCAGCCCTATGTAATTCTAACAGCGGTATATAATTTGCATGGAAGAAAATATTAATTACATTTAAAATTATCTGGCTTTGGATGCAATGGTGTATTGATTCTTAATTCCATTGAGAATGGGTTTTTAGATGCATATGATAAATTCTTAGTGAGTAGTTCTTTACTGCTGCTTTAAAAATGCAGTTTTCATAAACCCTCAACATCTTCATATTCCCTTCCTTGTTTGCTTTGGCTCTTTAGACTTAGAGATCTTCAAAATGGGAATTTCTCCTAGTTCAGGCACCACAGCAGAATTGTTCCTGAAGTTCAGACTACTGAGATGGATCTTGCTTATACTACATTAGAGATTGTATTTGTTCTCAGGCCTCAGAGAGATATTAGGACTCTATCATTACTGCTGCTTCATTGTTTCTCTCTTTTAGCAATTATCTCCTGAAGTCATGTGCCTCTGTTCTTTGCATTTTGCTGGTTCAATCTGTCTGTTAGTTCAGATAGTGATTTTCTCTGCTTCCTGCTATGTTTTGCCAAGTGGCTTTGGTACCATCCCTTTTTGCACAGGACATATTTCCCCCTTTTTTTCCAGTCCCTCTCATTCACCTCTCAACACTTTCTTCTTTTCCTTGTACTGTTTTTCCACACGTTCTTTAAGGAATAGATAGCTTTCCTAGATATAAAAAATAATGTTGCAACAGTGCAGCAAATCTTGAGGCAAAATTAGGATAGGAAAATAAACTAATTTTCAGTCACTCTGGCTCTCATTGCTGCATACTCCCAAGCACCAAGACACACCTGTGCAGGTCACCTCCAGCATCCAGGAATCAAGACAGGTGTGCTCAGAACTGGCACCAAGTGTTGGTTCTAGATGTGCTGGTTTATTTTATATCCTTTGGCAGCAGGTAACAAATAATCTTTTGGCTCTCCAGCCTGTTGGCATCTGAGAGTCACTGTGATTCACAGCATCTGGTTGTTTCTCTTGCTGTGAGGAGCCCCTACCTTGCCCATTTTGCGTATCATTTCATAGGTAGCATATTATTTTTTATCTTGCCTCCAAAGCCATGTTATCAATGCTGGTGTTTCCTTCCAGCTGATAGACTTCAAAAGTTCTGATTTTTCTATTTACTAATTCTGTTTTACATCTCCATTAATCAAAATACGTAATAATTTTCCAAGCAATGTCTCAGTTCTTTTCCAAAAGAAGTTTTTGTATTCCTTTGAATGCTACATGCACACAGCTATTTTTCAGTCTTTCTCATGCGTTCTCTTTGGATCAAGCATCTCTGAATAATGCCTTCAGCTGATAGCCAGGAATCGAGGATATTAACTGCAATTTGCAGACTCAATTACCTAATTGTAAAAGTGGTTGTTGATGTCTTAGTGTACCTACTTATGCCTTGAGGCATTCATGAAAGATAAATAAGGTACATCAGAAATGACCTTACATTAAGGAGACTGGTTTGGGGGGCCTGCATATTTTGAAGAGTTTATTTAACTTATATTACAAGTTGCTTCACATACCCTTAGATAAAGGCTGCAAAAAGTGTGTTTTGGAAGTTGTTCATTAATGGATACAAAATCTGTTGTCACTGGCAGACAAGTGAGATGTCAGGCAGTAGATGTTTACTGAGCAATGGATGTCCTTAGTAACTCCCAAATGTGCTATTCAAAATCAATCTGCAGTGCCATTCCTCCCATTTGATAGGCTATCATGTGATATATTTGCAGTAACGCACTGTGTCTTTCATAGTGCTTTTATCACTAATTTTCTGTCGCGTCACAGAGGAGGCACAAGTTAGGTACAGTCCTTGTACTTGGAGGAGAAGGAAATTGTCCATCAAAAGCAACGCAACTGGGAAATTACCTGACTTCTATGGAAGTCAAGCTAATACTTCTAGCAGTAGAATGTGCCACTTGGGGCCTTGTTTGAATGACAGTGCAACCCAAATTCTAAAATCCTTTGAGATGCTGAAGCTTTTTATATTTATTCCAAAACATTTCCATAGTCCACTTAATACTCAGGGCGCATTTAGTGACCCACATGTTAACTGGCAGATGCCACAAATGTGCAGATATTAGAAAGCTGCTGACTTGAGTGAGTGTACAAATTCAAGCTTATCACATCAGAGAAAGGTGGCCAGTCCCAAGTTAGCTTGGTTTTGAATATAGGAATGGTGTAAGTTGTTGGTTTGGGTTTTCACTTATTTTTAATAAAATAATAAAAATTTATGGTAACTAGAAAGAAGAAGCCCAAAAACAGCTAAAAAAATTCCACCTTAAATGTTACTTAAATTTCAGCTGTTTATCTGTGATCCTTTGGAGGGATCTGTCAATCTCTGAACAAAACTGAAAACAAAATCTTTGTATTTTCCAGCAGAAATTTTTAGTAGCATGTGAGGTACTTGTTTTGCTTTCGTTTTGTGCACTAATCCCATGATACACCCTCCAGGCCAAGCAGCTGCAAAGCCTGTTTTTGAAATAGTTTGTGAAATGTTGCTACAGTGTAGATGATGCATTAGAGCATAATGATACTCATGGAATCAAGGAGTCATCCTCTGACTCCTTGCCACTTATTTAGCAAAAACTAGGTCTTTTTCAGGTCTTTGCTTCATCTCTTGAAGGTTGTCCTTTATGGATGATCAAAAGGTAAAGATAGCTGCTGATTCAGCACTGTAGGTAATATCTCAGAATATTATTCATATCTCTTAGGCAAAAAGAAAGGTTTTTGTTATTTTTCATCTGTTTTGGAAGTGTTTGGACTGGCACCTTTCCCACCTTAGCAACAGAGTATTTGCAGAAGGAAAAGTAGATTCACTTCTAGCAGATCTTTAGCATTTACTTTTCAAATCAAAAAGCTGCCAGTAACATGCTCAGAGGGTTTGGTCCTGTACTGATAACTCAATGGAGAATGGAGCCAGTGTAAATAAAGAGTTATGGATACAGCTGAATTCCTGTTTGAGTATCAAAATGGGAGATATTTGCTCACTGACTCCAGCTGCCTTAACAGGAAGGATAGAGAAGTATGAAGTCTGGAGAAGCACAGGTAAACTGAAATGCTTGCATTTGCATAACATCAGTTAAAGAAAAATACTGCATCCGTTCGTTTTCAGGACTAATTAAATGGGCCTTAAAGCTTCTGCCAGTAGATGAGGCATTCCTTTCTAATTCCAAATATTAATTTTTGGAAACTTGATTAGAATTTCAACAACCCCCAGCTGCCAGCAAAGCTCACTGTTTTAATAACCTACACATATTTCATTTTGCATTGTCAGTTTTATCTCTGCCAAAGCACCTATCACCTCATGTTGCCAATCCATTTTGGTGCTGGAAACATTTGGAAAGCTTTGATTTATAGTAAAGATTTGCCCTTCCTTCTAAAATGCCTGCCTCATGTTTCCTGTCTTCATGACTATTCATCCAATCATTCTTGTTCCATTTCATTTCAGTAACTGTAGGCTTTTGAGAGACGTGATGAACCTTTTCTTTTGGGGAGAAAACCTTCTGAAGAAAGTTGAGACAGAAAGAAAAAGCAAACATTTTATTGGGTATGACAGCACATGGAAAAGACCAGTCAGTGTTTTCTGGTTTCAATATTGCTTGGCTGATTTGATTGGATTACACAGTTGTTTTTCCTGTGTGCATTGCCCACATTGAGAGTTTGGTGTTGTATTGCTGTAGAATATGCTCTTTCTTAACAGAAAGAGGATAAGGGCAGAGGGAAATTGAGAGTTCTGCAATGGTAAGGAGACTGAATTTGCAAGCTGGATCGTGATGTTGAGATGTCATATAGACCAGGTCATTTATATTTAATAGACCATAAATCAGAGAATCTGTTCCTTGGACTGCTGTTTGAGAAACCTGGTTCAGGTGGAAGAGCCCTAGTGCCAGCAGAGTCTCATCAAGTTTCTTAATGAGTTACTGGGGAATGAAGAAGTGTGCAGCAGGTGCTGCCTCCATTTGCCCACACACGAGCCACCGTACGTCCATTGCTGATACGTGAGGAGTGATCGAAGATGTTTGCATCGTGAGTAAGCAAAGGCTTACCCAAGTGGTGCCAATGATGAAGATAGATGCAGCTTCCAGTTGTGGTGTAAGCTGTTGACGGATTCTGAATGTGGCTTAATCAGTCCATGCTAAAGTCTTCATTGCTAGTGTTGTACCTGTTGTGCTAAAGTTCACATGTGCATGCCTGCATGCTCATGGTAGGTTTTGGGCATGAGTTACCTCCTCAGTTGTGCCCTGTAGGTCCGTCTTCTACTATTTTAAGTAGAAATCTGGAGTTAGCAATTTTATCCAATCAACACCTTTGGCAAATGTGAGATTGATTGCATTTTTTTACATATTTTTTTCCAAATATGCAATGTCTTATGCTGAAAGCAATGTGTTTTCTTCTTTGCTCTGTGTAAGCTGCCTTTTGTATATCAGATTTGCTTTTATACAACCTTGCTTCTTTTTTAGAGGTTTGTGTTTAGTCTGTCATTGGTGCTATATTTAAGATTAATGTTGGTAATGTTGCTGGCATTAACTTGTAAGTTCAAGCTGGCAAAGGAAAGCATTTGCTCCCATCCATTTCAGACAGTGTCAGAGGATTTATTTAAAGTGTACTTTCCAGCCCTACTCACTTGCTTCTTGGCAATAAACCTGGATCCAAGCTGGATTATCAGTACCAATGTGAAGGACCATGCTTGACTTCCATAAAATTTCTCTTTCTTAACATTTATTCTTCTGCCTTGCCCTGGAGATTACACCATTGAAGCTAAATGTAACTTACGATAGCGAGCACAATAGTACTATCTGTCTTTCTGCACAATAACTGTTTGTTATCTTTCCAAAAAATGTGTGGTTACTAGCCAGACAGCAAGCAAATGCCATTTCATACACCTGTGTGCCAGATGTTTTACAGCTGTGCACATACTGCTGCTGCTGAACCTCCAGTGAGTGTCATGGGACAACTGATTCAAGGAAAGTATGAATTTTTCTCTTGGGATGGGTTGAAATGGTAGGAAAGGAGATGGCTGCCAGTCAAAGGAACTGCATAGCACAATTAAGCAAATCTTTCGGCATCTTTTTTGGGGATATTGCTAACACTGAGAGTTAGCAAAATTTCCTCTGACTTCTTCAGAGCTAAAATATTTTTCATAGCCCCTCAGAGTCTAATGAAATTAAAGTACATATTACTGAAATTTGATTTGGTAGCATACAGGTGAACTGATTCTTGTTATGAGCAGTATAGGTAGAGTCATGTGTTACAAAGCTAGGTAGGAATTAAAGACTATAAAATTCAAATTGGTTCTGAGGGTACCTAGGTATCTGAATGTCACAAAGCTTGGAAAATCATCTTGTTCAATGTTGGGGTTTTATTCCTGGAATGGACCTTTCTATTTCTTGGTTCTTAAAACTATGGGCCAGTGTGACAAAGGAAATGGTCCTATCATCACAATCCCCATCCATTTTCTTCCTTTATGACTCCTACAATCATTCTCCTTTACAAAGTACTTTGCAGCATTCATTTGAAGCTTGCAAAATTCTGTAAGGAAGGAGGTTGGTTTTAGTATTGTGTAATCTTTTATTTATTTAGCTATCATAACTCACTGCTTTGTATGTCAGAATGAAAGTTCCAGCAACTGATATGCTGCACATGGTTTTTGTAGCCAAATCTCAGTATAGTTGCAGCTGGATTCTGTGTCACATCTTTAAAGAGTGGAAGGAGGATATCACACACTGCTCTGGGAATGGGGCCAAGATATTAGAACGAAAGTGGGCAGGCATATGTGCCTTTATGGGGAGAACAGGGGAAGAAGGAGTGTGGTCCTGGAAGTCTGATCGGCATGGACATATTCTGGTTGCTTCACAAGCTGACTCAAATTTTGGATTAGCATCTGTAGTCACTGACCCAAAGCTTCTAAGGCTCTTGAAAGTCTGTTTTTAAGGTGATAGTTTCAAGAATTTGTTTACTAGTGTCCTTCCAGTTTGGCAATGAAACAGTTTTTCCTTTGGTTTCTCATTTGGTTTCCCAGCTCATGGAGTGGGACTGCAAGTATATGATGTGAGAAAGAGAATTATAGCCATTGCTATGATATTGACTTTGGCATGCAGAATTGAGGCAGTTCTGTCAAATTAGCATCATGGTAACTCAGTGTGAGAGACATCAATGGTTTGAAAAGAGAAGGCCAAAATTTTATCACTAAAGCACAAACTTCTCCAAAGCTCTGTTTAGGCTCTTTTAACTCTTTCCTTCTTTTAACTTTTCCATGCTTTTGAGAAGTGTTGAAGGTAGTACTTTACTAGGCTGTGGAGTGGGAGGAGCCCCTGGCTGTGCAGTGCAGTGTGGAGATCTGTGATGGTACAATGGATGGAACAGCAGGCATGGGAAGGACTGCCATGAGCAGGGCACTGTGCTTAATGAACACCCTTTGGCACGTTCATCTACATATATATAGATATATCTACATATCTCTATCTGTATATGTACACATATACAACTAGCTTTTGCTTCTAAAGATCCCGTGGATGTGCTTTGCTTTCATCATTAGTTATTTGTTTCATATGACAAGTCTGTGAAGCACAGAGGAAAGCTATAAAATTTGTGTTAGCTGTTTTCCTGCATCATGATCAAAATGATCTCAGTTGTGTCTCAGTGGGTTTGATCATATAAATTTATTGCTGGTTACCCACAGTAAACCAGCAAGCTGCAGCTGTATGACTAGAGCTCAAATGAAATTATCTGTTCCACTCAAAGTGGATCAGGGAAAAAGCAGCTGTAAAATAAGTGCTTTAATTGTTTTAGTAATTGTTTTAGTAACAATTGCTTTGTTTACAGTGGTTCTATAATTTTTTTGTAGTTACTACTGTCCGTAACTTTTAGTCAGTGTTAGTAACATTAGGTTACAACTGAATATAATCCTTTTTCTAACCCAAATTACAAAAATGTTGATAATGTTGATACCCAATACTGGTCTGTAGTGAAGTGGGAAAGGAACTGTCGTAGAACAGCGTGCTACTAATAGCACCTGATGAACTAGCATGAAGTATGATATTATTAATTTATTTAATGAGTCCTTAGATCCTATGATACTTGAAAGAAGGTTAATTGGTTTCTTATAACATAACTGTACTGGACTGCATTATAATATAATATAATATAATATAATATAATATAATATAATATAATATAATATAATATAATATAATATAATATAATATAATATAATATAATATAATATAATATAATATAATATAATATAATATAATATAATTTGTTTTCTTGAAATAGCCAGTTCTGAGATTTTTCAGTCCCACTTCACTCCTCAACCCCGAATTTGCAGTTCCTTTTGCTCTGAATCATTTTAAGAGCAGTAGCTCAAAGCACAGTGTTTCTTCCTTGTTTTCATCCCTTGGGTTAGGTGTGAATGGGTGCAGTGCTGGGCACAGTCCTAGAGCTGAAGCAGAAGCATGGCTGGCTGACAATTCTGGTGGCAGGTAATGCTGAAAGGTGCTTGTCTGAAGTGCATGATCAACTCTAATTGGTTTGGCACATTTACATTCCATATCAGTTTCCTCTTTTTTCTATAGACCGTACGAAGAGTGGCATGGAATTGTCAAAATTTATCTATTTTCATTGAACTCTAAAATAAAGTTGTTTTCATCACTTGAGAGGACAAGTGCCAGAGGGGGTAGATCTACTTCCCTGCAAGGCTGTGCTGGACACAGCCCTGCCTGACAGGTTACATTACTGCAGTTGGATGCTCTGGAAGGCCCTGCCATAAAGGGAAATGTGGCTGCTGAAATAGCCCTGCTGTAAGTCTCAGGAAGGCAGGCTGGGGCAAACTCAGCCCACATGCTGTTCCCAGTGCTAATTCTCTGCAGAGCGCCTGAGCAAGCTCACCCAAGGTTCCTGTCCTAACAAGACAAAGTACTGTATTGTATATGAAAGGGAAAGTTTTAAGCTGTTTGGCTGCATCCCCAAATTCAATTAATAGTGCTGGAACCTAGAGGTGGGGCATGCATGGGCTCTGCAGCACACGCTGTGACTAATGCACTGTGAAATGCAGGTGAGCAAGCCAGGAATGGTGGGAGCATTTCAACCGAGTCAACCCAATTTAGCCTCTCTCTCATTATTTTGCTTTGGGATAACTGGTTTAAAAAAAAAATAAATAAACTAGAAGTTTCATATACATTAAAATCATAAACTGAAGGCTTATGTGAACACGATGGGAAAACTTCACAGAAAATTTTGAATAAAAACAGCAATACCATTATTTTTAACTAGCTTCCTTTTGACAAGAAACCTTTTCATTCACAGGCATTCAGAATAGGGGGAATACCTACCCACACATATGGGCATGCCCACCTACCTGCACACTACACAGCTTTAGTAAACAATTAAGAATGTTTCCACTTCTAGATTTGCATATTCAGGAGAAAATAAGTAGTTTAAATCAAATTTCAGAAACCTACACAGGTAGGTTACATTGTCAAGAATCTGTATGCTTTGACTACAGTAAGAAGCAACTGGTAAGCATTAATGGGGATGAAATTCCTCTGTGTATCCTCACATTCATTTTGTTTGGCAAATAAGTTATTTATCCTTCACAATGGCTCCCTTCCTGATTATAAGGGTATCTTTCATCTTTCCTCCTCCTTTCATCTCTTTTCCCAGTATATTGGATGTGTGCTGGAATAGAATCAAGTACAAAAGTTGTATCAATACACAGGGTAATGTGCTTTAGGATTTTTGCATCTTTGCTGGAAAACAAAACACTTTGGACAGTTGGAGAATTATTTTTGTGACGAAATGTCGCAGGTTTATTTATTTGGTTGCTTGTTAATTATTTGGATCCTTCTTTGGGTGTTTTCATCAATAGTCTTTCTTAACCCTCCTCTGTATATTTCACACCCTTGTTTCTCAAAAAAATGCTGAGAGTTATTTTCATTAGGAATAAGGAGAAGACATCCAGGATTCATCCATTTTACCTTTCTGCTTGCTTTATTTTTAGCTTCCCTCGTGCCTCATTTAGAAAGCAGCATCTGTTTCACATTCTGTATCACATGACATCCTTTCTAACAAGCCACTTTAGAGCATCCTTCCTTAAGTATTTTGAGGGATGCAGAAGAGACTCACCAATACTTTGATACTTCTTTCTCATTGCACCGTCATGAACTGGTAATATGTCATCTATATGGTGCTACTCTGTATTGTCAGAGGACTCATTTAATTAATTTTTATCAACAGTCCCTTAACTGAGTTTTTGAAAGACAGATAAAATTACAAACACAGCACAGGAAGGGCATAGGAAGAATGTCTGGCATTCTTAGATGTATTGCTTCAAATATTCCCTGTGCTGTTGAACGAGACATGTAATCTGTAAAGGATTATGTGTAAGAGAGAGAAAGATACTCTGAGTAATACTGAAGCTCATTCAAGTGGTCAAAGCCAGTAGAAGTGGAAAAAAATAAACTCAGACACATGAAATCACATGAGTGCCTCCAAAGTGCAGTAGCTCCTCTCCCAGACACTCAATCAAAAATAAAATAAAAATTGTCCTAATGCCTGTACTCTGGAAGAGAGAGAGAGAGAAGGCTCCTTCAGGAGAAATAGCCAACAACCCACAAATCCCTAAGAGATGGGCATAAAAAAGTGGGAGACCACAGGCAAAAAAGGTGTCCTAATAGCTTCAGGTGCTCAGTAACACAAAATGCCCATGTTGCATAAGGATCATCAAGTCCCATAGCTGCATTTCCACTTAGCTGAAGACTTGTTGGTATTCCTGAGTCACCACTTTGAATTCCTTTTGAATCTGTTTCCAGATAACTTGCTG